>NC_047121.1:18244938-18577438 GCF_902500255.1 Thalassophryne amazonica | reverse complement strand
GCACAAAAGTGTTTTCACGTGATTATTTTCTACTTTTTTAGCTGAAATACAAGTGATGATGCCTTCAAGTGACCCTCGTAACATACTGTTTCATGAGCAAGTTAATAAAGGACAAGTTAAGTAGTAGAGCTCTAAATTAATTCAAAGCACAGTTTTCCATATCTCACAAACCCACAGTGGAGTTAATAATCAATAAAGTGTTCTTGCATTTTATAATCGCTTACAACATACAATATTACAATACAATATTATTTTATATATGTTATGTATGTTTTAGAGATAGTTTTTACATTTTTGTAGCAAATAACATCATGCACACATTGATGTCAAACAGACCATTTCAAATATGAAATTGCATGAAAGTGCTAATACACCCAAATTAGAATAAATGAGCATATAGCAGAAGTGGGACAAAGTCACCATCAAGTCACTCTCCAGTCATGAATCATGAAATTGCAAGCTGACTTGAGACTTGACTTTGGACTTGCTGATTCATGACTTGAGAGTGACTTGATGGTAACTGCCATTCTGGCTCCCTGTTCACTCTCATGTGTTACCTCCAAAACAAGTTTTCTAGCAAACAAAACAATCCCAAAGGTGACTGCAGCACTCACACACGTGATTGTTGACAATATTTTAATATGATGGGGGTTGCAAAAATGTGAACTTATCCTTTAATAGTTATTTAGTATACAAGGGTGACTTAAAAAGTAGCCTATTTTAAATTTAGTATTATACTGTTGAAATTTTTGCATTTGTTTTGCAGATTCTGATTTTCCAAAGTGATAATTTTATAAAATGTAACACATTATTAAGTAATACCTGTTGGGAAAGTGTAGGAACATGGACCCACAACAGGGGGCGCAAATGAACGGACAATGGAGAAAGTCAAATCACAAAGTTTTACTGTTGTGAATTCACACAACAAACACAACAGATTACAAATACAGCAGTAACCGAATTCCAAAGGTGTCGTGTGGGCAGGCTCGACGATAGGAGACGTCTGTCCGAGTCGAACCGGAACCACCCGATTTCCTCTGCCACCGAACCCCGGGCATACTGGAGCCGCCAAGTCCCGAACCCCAGGTGGCCACTGCCTCCGCTCGTTGGATCCGGTACTGCTGGCAAGGAACAGAAACAGTCAGGTGTGGGTGCGGCTGCACCCAGCAACACACAGGGTGGAAACACCACCTCCACCTCTTGTCAGGAAAATACAGGTGAGTGCAGGAATGTGAGTACTTATCCAAAATACAGTCTCCTGCTGTCTTTTCTCTTTCTGTGTAAAGGCAAAAAGTATTTAATGGTCAAAAGATGATCTGTTTGGCTGGATACGTTACCTCCTTGGTAGAGCGATATCTCGGCAATGAGGTGGAGATGCCGTCCTGCTGAAATAACTCCCTGTTGATTGATATCAGCTGTCTCGTCTCAGGTGATGGGTGACAGCTGTCACCCTGGCTGCTCCTGTGAGGCGGCAGCGCCCTCTGGTGCCTGGAGCCCGCACTCCAGACAGGGCGCCCTCTGGTGGTGGTGGGCCAGCAGTACCTCTTCTTCAGCGGCCCACACAACAGGACCCCCCCCTCAACGGGCGCCTCCTGGCGCATGACCAGGCTTGTCCGGGTGGCGACGGTAGAAGTCGGCCAGGAGGGCCGGGTCCAGGATGAAGCTCCTCTTCACCCAGGAGCGCTCTTCGGGGCCGTACCCTTCCCAGTCCACCAGATACTGCAAACCCCAGCCCATCCGTCGGACGTCCAGGAGCCGGCGTACAGTCCAAGCCGGCTCGCCGTTGATGATCCGGGCAGGAGGTGGTGCCGGACCCGGAGTGCAGAGGGGTGAGGTGTGATGAGGTTTGATTCTGGAAACATGGAACACTGGATGAATCCGCAGTGAGGCCGGAAGCTGAAGCCTCACTGCGGCGGGATTGATGACCTTGAGAATTTTAAACGGACCAATGTATCGTTCCTGTAGTTTTGGGGAGTCCACTTGTAGGGGAATGTCCTTGGTGGACAACCACACATCCTGCCCAGGACGATACGTAGGAGCCGGGGTCCGCCGCCGGTCTGCATGGTTCTTCGCCCTCGTCCGGGCCTTCAACAAAGCAGAACGGGCGGCACGCCACACCCGACGGCACTTCCGTAGGTGGGCCTGGACCGAGGGCACACCGACCTCTCCCTCGACCACCGGAAACAACGGGGGCTGATACCCCAAACACACCTCAAAAGGGGAGAGGCCGGTGGCTGATGATACTTGATTGTTGTGGACGTACTCGATCCAGGCCAGGTGGGTACTCCAGGCCGTCGGGTGCGCGGCTGTCACACAACGTAGGGTCTGCTCCATCTCTTGGTTGGCCCGTTCTGCTTGCCCGTTGGTCTGGGGGTGATACCCGGACGAGAGACTGACCGTGGCCCCCAGTTCCCGGCAGAAGCTCCTCCAGACGTGCGAGGAGAACTGGGGACCGCGATCGGAGACGATGTCTGATGGTATCCCATGCAGACGGACGACGTGGTGGACCAGGAGGTCCGCTGTCTCCTGGGCCGTTGGTAGCTTCGGGAGGGCCACGAAGTGGGCCGCCTTGGAGAATCGGTCCACTATCGTGAGGATGACGGTGTTTCCCTGGGACGGCGGGAGGCCCGTGACAAAATCCAGGCCGATGTGAGACCAGGGGCGATGAGGCACGGGCAGCGGCTGTAGCAATCAGAATGTCTTGCGGTGGTCGGCCTTGCCCCTGGCGCAGGTGGTACAGGCCTAGATGTAACCCCGGACGTCGGCCTCCAGGGACGCCCACCAGAAGCGCTGCCGGACGACTGCCATGGTTCTTCGCACCCCAGGATGACAGGAGAGCTTAGAACCGTGACAGAAGTCCAGAACTGCAGCCCTGGCTTCTGGTGGGACGTAGAGTTTGTTCTTCGGTCCGGTTCCGGGGTCCGGGTCTCGTCGGATCCGGTACTGCTGGCAAGGAACAGAAACAGTCAGGTGTGGGTGCGGCTGCACCCAGCAACACACAGGGTGGAAACACCACCTCCACCTCTTGTCAGGAAAATACAGGTGAGTGCAGGAATGTGAGTACTTATCCAAAATACAGTCTCCTGCTGTCTTTTCTCTTTCTGTGTAAAGGCAAAAAGTATTTAATGGTCAAAAGATGATCTGTTTGGCTGGATACGTTACCTCCTTGGTAGAGCGATATCTCGGCAATGAGGTGGAGATGCCGTCCTGCTGATATAACTCCCTGTTGATTGATATCAGCTGTCTCGTCTCAGGTGATGGGTGACAGCTGTCACCCTGGCTGCTCCTGTGAGGCGGCAGCGCCCTCTGGTGCCTGGAGCCCGCACTCCAGACAGGGCGCCCTCTGGTGGTGGTGGGCCAGCAGTACCTCCTCTTCAGCGGCCCACACAACAATACCTCCACCTTCAAAAATTGTAACATTAAAACGCACCTTATCTACAGGTCTTTGATTCAAAGCCACTGATGTTTGTCCTGTTTCAAGGGTTGGTCTTGCATTGGGAGGGCTGTAAAATTTGTGCCAAATCAATATACGGATCAATATTGGATCTGCTGGAGCAATGTCAAGTGAACAGAAGCAGCCATTTTTAAAGAAGGTGATGGAGGAATGTTGTGTAGATCTTCTTCCTTGGAAAAGAAGAAACCACCAGAGAGCACCAAGGGTCCGTCTTGTTTCCTATGAGTGCCTACGCACACTGTGCAGGTGGATCATCCACTTAATGGCGACACCCAGGTTCATACTTGAGGTGGCCTAAATTGGTAAAAGTTGCATTAATAATAGTAAAACAATTGAAACTCATATTTGTGTAAAGATCCCTACTCGAACTTGGGTATAAAATATAAGCATATGGACTCCACCTTCATTTGGGCCAGACATGGTTTTCCCAGGGACGGGTTATCAAGTGCCAGGGTGTAAATGGCTGGAGGGGATTCTCAGCACATGAGTGTGCCTCGTCATTGAAGGGTTATTAGAACTAGACACTATCAATCAATCAATCAATTTTTTTATATAGCGCCAAATCACAACAAACAGTTGCTCCAAGGCGCTTTATATTGTAAGGCAAGGCCATACAATAATTATGTAAAACCCCAACAGTCAAAACGACCCCCTGTGAGCAAGCACTTGGCTACAGTGGGAAGGAAAAACTCCCTTTTAACAGGAAGAAACCTCCAGCAGAACCAGGCTCAGGGAGGGGCAGTCTTCTGCTGGGACTGGTTGGGGCTGAGGGAGAGAACCAGGAAAAAGACATGCTGTGGAGGGGAGCAGAGATCGATCACTAATGATTAAATGCAGAGTGGTGCATACAGAGCAAAAAGAGAAAGAAACAGTGCATCATGGGAACCCCCCAGCAGTCTACGTCTATAGCAGCATAACTAAGGGATGGTTCAGGGTCACCTGATCCAGCCCTAACTATAAGCTTTAGCAAAAAGGAAAGTTTTAAGCCTAATCTTAAAAGTAGAGAGGGTGTCTGTCTCCCTGATCTGAATTGGGAGCTGGTTCCACAGGAGAGGAGCCTGAAAGCTGAAGGCTCTGCCTCCCATTCTACTCTTACAAACCCTAGGAACTACAAGTAAGCCTGCAGTCTGAGAGCGAAGCGCTCTATTGGGGTGATATGGTACTACGAGGTCCCTAAGATAAGATGGGACCTGATTATTCAAAACCTTATAAGTAAGAAGAAGAATTTTAAATTCTATTCTAGAATTAACAGGAAGCCAATGAAGAGAGGCCAATATGGGTGAGATATGCTCTCTCCTTCTAGTCCCCGTCAGTACTCTAGCTGCAGCATTTTGAATTAACTGAAGGCTTTTTAGGGAACTTTTAGGACAACCTGATAATAATGAATTACAATAGTCCAGCCTAGAGGAAATAAATGCATGAATTAGTTTTTCAGCATCACTCTGAGACAAGACCTTTCTGATTTTAGAGATATTGCGTAAATGCAAAAAAGCAGTCCTACATATTTGTTTAATATGCACTTTGAATGACATATCCTGATCAAAAATGACTCCAAGATTTCTCACAGTATTACTAGAGGTCAGGGTAATGCCATCCAGAGTAAGGATCTGGTTAGACACCATGTTTCTAAGATTTGTGGGGCCAAGTACAATAACTTCAGTTTTATCTGAGTTTAAAAGCAGGAAATTAGAGGTCATCCATGTCTTTATGTCTGTAAGACAATCCTGCAGTTTAGCTAATTGGTGTGTGTCCTCTGGCTTCATGGATAGATAAAGCTGGGTATCATCTGCGTAACAATGAAAATTTAAGCAATACCGTCTAATAATACTGCCTAAGGGAAGCATGTATAAAGTGAATAAAATTGGTCCTAGCACAGAACCTTGTGGAACTCCATAATTAACTTTAGTCTGTATAGAAGATTCCCCATTTACATGAACAAATTGTAATCTATAAGACAAATATGATTCAAACCACCGCAGCACAGTGCCATTAATACCTATGGCATGCTCTAATCTCTGTAATAAAATTTTATGGTCAACAGTATCAAAAGCAGCACTGAGGTCTAACAGAACAAGCACAGAGATGAGTCCACTGTCCGAGGCCATAAGAAGATCATTTGTAACCTTCACTAATGCTGTTTCTGTACTATGATGAATTCTAAAACCTGACTGAAACTCTTCAAATAGACCATTCCTCTGCAGATGATCAGTTAGCTGTTTTACAACTACCCTTTCAAGAATTTTTGAGAGAAAAGGAAGGTTGGAGATTGGCCTATAATTAGCTAAGATAGCTGGGTCAAGTGATGGCTTTTTAAGTAATGGTTTAATTACTGCCACCTTAAAAGCCTGTGGTACATAGCCAACTAACAAAGATAGATTGATCATATTTAAGATCGAAGCATTAATAATGGTAGGGCTTCCTTGAGCAGCCTGGTAGGAATGGGGTCTAATAAACATGTTGATGGTTTGGATGAAGTAACTAATGAAAATAACTCAGACAGAACAATCGGACAGAAAAAGTCTAACCAAATACCGGCATCACTGAAAGCAGCCAAAGATAACGATACGTCTTTGGGATGGTTATGAGTAATTTTTTCTCTAATAGTTAAAATTTTGTTAGCAAAGAAAGTCATGAAGTCATTACTAGTTAAAGTTAATGGAATACTCAGCTCAATAGAGCTCTGACTCTTTGTCAGCCTGGCTACAGTGCTGAAAAGAAACCTGGGGTTGTTCTTATTTTCTTCAATTAGTGATGAGTAGAAAGATGTCCTAGCTTTACGGAGCAACAGACTCTTTTTCCAGGCTAAGTGAAGATCTTCTAAATTAGTGAGACGCCATTTCCTCTCCAACTTACGGGTTATCTGCTTTAAGCTACGAGTTTGTGAGTTATACCACGGAGTCAGGCACTTCTGATTTAAAGCTCTCTTTTTTAGAGGAGCTACAGCATCCAAAGTTGTCTTCAATGAGGATGTAAAACTATTGACGAGATAATCTATCTCACTCACAGAGTTTAGGTAGCTACTCTGCACTGTGTTGGTATATGGCATTAGAGAACATAAAGAAGGAATCATATCCTTAAACGTAGTTACAGCGCTTTCTGAAAGACTTCTAGTGTAATGAAACTTATTCCCCACTGCTGGGTAGTCCATCAGAGTAAATGTAAATGTTATTAAGAAATGATCAGACAGAAGGGAGTTTTCAGGGAATACTGTTAAGTCTTCTATTTCCATACCATAAGTCAGAACAAGATCTAAGATATGATTAAAGTGGTGGGTGGACTCATTTACTTTTTGAGCAAAGCCAATAGAGTCTAATAATAGATTAAATGCAGTGTTGAGGCTGTCATTCTCAGCAGATTGATTGAAGATTGCTGCTAATCCTCCCCCTCGGCCCGTGCTACGAGCATTCTGACAGTTAGTGTGACTCGGGGGTGTTGACTCATTTAAACTAACATATTCATCCTGCTGTAACCAGGTTTCTGTTAGGCAGAATAAATCAATATGTTGATCAATTATTATATCATTTACCAACAGGGACTTAGAAGAGAGAGACCTAATGTTTAATAGACCACATTTAACTGTTTTAGTCTGTGGTGCAGTTGAAGGTGCTATATTATTTTTTCTTTTTGAATTTTTATGCTTAAATAGATTTTTGCTGGTTATTGGTAGTCTGGGAGCAGGCACCGTCTCTACGGGGATGGGGTAATGAGGGGATGGCAGGGGGAGAGAAGCTGCAGAGAGGTGTATAAGACTAAGCAGCGACCTAAAGCCAATCATTGGATGTCTTTGGTAGCAGCAATCTCTGGAACATCCCTGGATAGTGCAGAATTGACTGTATCAGATGAGTGGTTGATTAGAACTGTACACATGCCCCAGTGCTGAGGAGACCAAGGAGACACCCACATGTCACCTGATTGTGGCTGATTAGATGGTTACTTCTCTTAGGTGGGGGTGGACTATGCGTTTTCCAGGCTGGTTCCTCAGAATTTACTAGGTAGTTTTGTCAACAAACTAATAACTCTTACTAAAATCAATGCTGACAGGTAAAATAATGTAAATGAATAGAATAAAGCTTAGCAGTGGTGCATTCAGGTGCTCTGGTTTGGAACCAAACCAACATGCAAATAGATTTGTTAATTTAATGAGACGTGGGAAACGTTTGTGTTCACAGATAGGTCCACAAAACTATATAATTAATAATTACGGAACTAATTACAGTATTATATGATATATTTTTATCTCAAGACATGTCATATATTTACCACTGGAGGGCGATGTTTGCCTTTTAGTGGTGAGAGCCCATATGCATAGTGCAGGAGATAAGAGAATATTTAGAGGGGAATCCTGCAAATGGTGATAAAAGCATTAAATTCGGCAGAAATTCTCCTCAGACAATCCTCTTTTGAAAAAACAATTGACCACTTGAATTTTCAATTGGTGGTCAGGTAGGGGTCAATTGAAGTTACTCAGAGGTCAAAATTAAAAGATGCTCCAATCATATTGAAAAATATTCCACATTATTTGCCTGATCATAAAGATTACAAAAAGGTATAGTTTGGGCTATCTGTGACTGAATTCTATGGAGTTACGGGATAAAAACAGCAAGAATGCTAACAAAGGTCAGTTTCATTTTGTACAGGAGTCAAAAATTAAAATTGCTCCAATTTCAGTAAAACGTGATGCAAATTACTAGTTGAGTTAACACAGTTCTAAAAAGGAATAGTTTGGACCATGTATCGTCCTTACTTATCACGTTACGGGGTAACATATGTCACATGTCATAGAATCCAATAGACGTAGACCTTGTTTGACCTTTACTTTGGAGACCAAGCATTCAACACTGTCAACACTATTTCATTTATTAATCCATATTAGCTCAAAACATCACTTTTTTACCAAAATTAGAGCAAGTTTAACTTTTGACCCCTGTACAAAATGACACCTTTGTCACCATTCTTGCTGTTTCTATCTCGTAACTCCATAGAATTCAGTCACAGATAGTCCAAACTATACCATTTTGGAATCCTTATGATCAGGCAAATAATGTGGAATATTTTTTCAATATGATTAGAGCATCTTTTAATTTTGACCCCTGTGTAATTCTTCAATTGACCCCTACCTGACCACCAATTGAAAAGTCATGTGGCCAATCGTTTTTTTTTTTTTTTTTAAAGAGGAGTGTCTAAGGAGTATTTCTGCTGAATTTGATCCTTTTATCACCATTTGCATGATTGTTTCACTTATCTGCTGCACTACAGTCTGGAACTGTCCTAAACCCAGTTTATTGATTGATTGATTTATTGATTGATTGCTGTTGTTGTGGTTTGACACAGCAGTTAAATAGTCTCTCCTCTAATATTGATATAGACACCAAAAGACTTGTCAACTGTTGTTTAATCAAAATATGACACCAGCTGAACCTCTTCCTCTCACTGAGAGAACACAGGAGATAAGCACTGAACATTTCCAGTTCAGATGATTAACCGACTGATCTGTGTGTGTGAGGATTATATAGAAATGAAACAGTATCAGCAACAGATTAACTCATTGCACCCGTTCCATCAGTCCACTCATCCATCCTGCTTTATCTTCATCCACTTAAGCCAAACCAAAGGGTTTAATAAAAATAAATAATAAAAGCTGTAGATAAAAATGGAAGATTTTGAGCTTTTTACCGCAGACAAACCAACACGTGCACCTGCACACCACGAGCTCTGTGAAGCCATGTGTGACAAATGAGACACATGTGGTTCATTTAGCCATATGAGGTGGGTTGAAGAATTTATGTGGATATTTTGGAAGCCAAGTGAAAAGTTTGCTTTGGGCTATAAAATATGACACATAAAGTAAGAGCATTCAGTTACACGTGTGTTTGGGTTGTGGTAAAAAAAAAAAAAAAATCAAACTAAACAGGTTACAAGGGTGTTTATCAGTGTTTGTTTCCAAAGGTGTAGCTAAGGGAGGATATCAGGTTTAAACCCGTCTGAAACAATCCACACATGCAGGCAGAAATGAGACTTTTTGAAACTTTAAATCAAAGTAACAACTTACTTATGAAAACCATTCAAGTGCTTGAAACACTTAAAGACACCATTATTTCAAAAATATTTAAAAGACGGATTGGCATAATTAAAATCATTCATTATTACAAAATGCTTAAAACAGAAAATAACACATTTTTGCCCCATAAATGATTTACTGTGTCAAAACAGTCATTGTTTAAAATTGCTAAAGGCAGTGATTCACTGTTTAAAACTGCTTGAAATACTAAATGAACCAAGTGTTTCAGAATATAATTAAGTCAAAATAACAAACTGAATGCTATTCACAGATTTGGAAACAGAAGACGTTACTTGTGTTTCTGCCATTGTCACATTATAAAACATCAGTAAAGTCTTGACTACTGGCAGGGTGGTGGCCAAGTGGTTAGTACTCTTGGTTTCAGTGTGGAAGGAACTTTTTCTTCTTCTTCTTCTTCTTATTTTATTTTATGATCAAACTGTGATTTTTTTCAGTTATGTATTCATTTTTACTACCTAACATTCTTGGCATTTTTTCCCCACACAAAGTTAAATAGTGTTGATTAAGGTGTCTGTGTATATGTGTCTGTGTGCATGTGTGTGTGACTGAGTGAGAGGGAGAGAGAGAGGTTGTTCTAAGACTGTTTATTTTTCAATGACCTGTGTGAACTTGGTGATTCATGCAAACATCCAGTGATGGCAAACAGGGAAATAATATGTCAGCTTTGTTCACTGTATTCTTATCAAAAGCACCGCGTTCAGCAGCAAAGTCTTCCAAATGATTTTATATCACCAGCTAAACTAAGAGCAAACAAAGGGTTAAAAAAAACCCGGACTGGAGTGGAGGCGGTGACCGACACAACACGAGCCTCCTATTGGAAAAACGCAGGTGGGGAGGGGCGAGCAGGCAGCCCAAACAGTCTGGCTGGATTAAAAAATGCCTGAGAGCAAGGCACAGTATAACGGCGCCATGGTAACAGTAAATGGTGCTACACCGTTGTTCCATTGTCTGGGGAGAACCCTGGACATTTACTGGGATACCATAGATCCGTCAGTGCCCTAACCCAAAACAGAACTGAACCCTCTCCCTT
This sequence comes from Thalassophryne amazonica, assembly GCF_902500255.1. Classification (NCBI taxonomy): domain Eukaryota; kingdom Metazoa; phylum Chordata; class Actinopteri; order Batrachoidiformes; family Batrachoididae; genus Thalassophryne; species Thalassophryne amazonica. The sequence continues at coordinate 18,566,875 of NC_047121.1, read as the reverse complement.
CCCCTGACCCGAATCACAACTCCCACAGACCTCCACCCCCCTGTGTCACCCCACATTTTATGCTCCTGTCACAAAATGAATTTATGATATACATACAGTAGTGTTCAGAATAATAGTAGTGCTATGTGACTAAAAAGATTAATCCAGGTTTTCAGTATATGTCTTACTGTTACATGGGAAACAAGGTACCAGTAGATTCAGTAGATTCTCACAAATCCAACAAGACCAAGCATTCATGATATGCACACTCTTAAGGCTATGAAATTGGGCTATTAGTAAAAAAAAGTAGAAAAGGGGGTGTTCACAATAATACAACCCCTGGCAATAATTATGGAATCACCGGCCTCTGAGGATGTTCATTCAGTTGTTTAATTTTGTAGAAAAAAAGCAGATCACAGACATGACACAAAACTAAAGTCATTTCAAATGGCAACTTTCTGGCTTTAAGAAACACTATAAGAAATCAAGAAAAAAAATTGTGGCAGTCAGTAACGGTTACTTTTTTAGACCAAGCAGAGGGAAAAAAATATGGACTCACTCAATTCTGAGGAATAAATTATGGAATCACCCTGCAAATTTTCATCCCCAAAACTAACACCTGCATCAAATCAGATCTGCTCGTTAGTCTGCATCTAAAAAGGAGTGATCACACCTTGGAGAGCTGTTGCACCAAGTACACTGACATGAATCATGTCTCCAACACGAGAGATGTTAATTGAAACAAAGGAGAGGATTATCAAACTCTTAAAAGAGGGTAAATCATCACGCAATGTTGCAAAAGATGTTGGTTGTTCACAGTCAGCAGTGTCTAAACTCTGGACCAAATACAAACAACATGGGAAGGTTGTTAAAGGCAAACATACTGGTAGACCAAGGAAGACATCAAAGCGTCAAGACAGAAAACTTAAAGCAATATGTCTCAAAAATCGAAAATGCACAACAAAACAAATGAGGAACGAATGGGAGGAAACTGGAGTCAACGTCTGTGACCGAACTGTAAGAAACCGCCTAAAGGAAATGGGATTTACATACAGAAAAGCTAAATGAAAGCCATCATTAACACCTAAACAGAAAAAAACAAGGTTACAATGAGCTAAGGAAAAGCAGTCGTGGACTGTGGATGACTGGATGAAAGTCATATTCAGTGATGAATCTCGAATCTGCATTGGGCAAGATGATGATGCTGGAACCTTTGTTTGGTGTCGTTCCAATGAGATTTATAAAGATGACTGCCTGAAGAGAACATGTAAATTTCCACAGTCATTGATGATATGGGGCTGCATGTCAGGTAAAGGCACTGGGGAGATGGCTGTCATTACATCATCAATAAATGCACAAGTTTACGTTGATATTTTGGACACTTTTCTTATCCCATCAATTGAAAGGATGTTTGGGGATGATGAAATCATTTTTCAAGATGATAATGCATCTTGCCATAGAGCAAAAACTGTGAAAACATTCCTTGCAAAAAGACACATAGGCTCAGTGTCATGGCCTGCAAATAGTCCGGATCTTAATCCAATTGAAAATCTTTGGTGGAAGTTGAAGAAAATGGTCCATGACAAGGCTCCAACCTGCAAAGCTGATCTGGCAACAGCAATCAGAGAAAGTTGGAGCCAGATTGATGGAGAGTACTGTTTGTCACTCATTACGTCCATGCCTCAGAGACTGCAAGCTGTTATAAAAGCCAGAGGTGGTGCAACAAAATACTAGTGATGTGTTGGAGCATTCTTTTGTTTTTCATGATTCCATAATTTTTTCCTCAGAATTGAGTGATTCCATATTTTTTCCCTCTGCTTGGTCTAAAAAAGCAACCATTACTGACTGCCACAATTATTTTTCCTGATTTCTTATAGTGTTTCTTAAAGCCAGAAAGTTGCCATTTGAAATGACTTTAGTTTTGTGTCATGTCTGTGATCTGCTTTTTTCCTACAAAATTAAACAACTGAATGAACATCCTTCGAGGCCGGTGATTCCATAATTTTTGCCAGTGGTTGTAATAGTGTGGCATTCAGTCAGTGAGTTCATCAATTTTGTGGAACAAACAGGTGTGAATCAGGTGTCCCCCATTTAAGGATGAAGCCAGCACCTGTTGAACATGCTTTTCTCTTTGAAAGCCTGAGGAAAATGGGATGTTCAAGACATTGTTCAGAAGAACAGCGTAGTTTGATTAAAAAGTTGATTGGAGAGGGGAAAACGCAGGTGCAAAAAATTATAGGCTGTTCATCTACAATGATCTCCAATGCTTTAAAATGGACAAAACAACCAGAGACGCATGGAAGAAAATGGAAAACAACCATCAAAATGGATAGAAGAATAACCAGAATGGCAAAGGCTCACCCATTGATCAGCTCCAGGATGATCAAAGACAGTCTGGAGTTACCTGTAAGTGCTGTGACAGTTAGAAGACGCCTGTGTGAAGCTAATTTATTTGCGAGAATCCCCTGCAAAGTCCCTCTATTAAATAAAAGACATGTGCAGAAGAGGGTACAATTTGCCAAAGAACACATCAACTGGCCTAAAGAGAAATGGAGGAATATTTTGTGGACTGATGAGAGTAAAATTGTTCTTTTTGGGTCCAAGGGCCGCAGACAGTTTGTGAGACGACCCCCAATCTCTGAATTCAAGCCACAGTTCACAGTGAAGACAGTGAAGCATGGTGGTGCAAACATCATGATATGGGCATGTTTCTCCTACTATGGTGTTGGGCCTATACAATATATCGCATACCAGGTATCATGGATCAGTTTGGATATGTCAAAATACTTGAAGAGGTCATGTTGCCTTATGCAGAAGAGGACATGCCCATGAAATGGGTGTTTCAACAAGACAATGACCCCAAGCACACTAGTAAACCAGTAAAATCTTGGTTCCAAACCAACAAAATTAATGCCTCGCAGATGTGAAGAAATCATGAAAAACTGTGGTTATACAACTAAATACTAGTTTAGTGATTCACAGGATTGCTAAAAAGCATTTTGAACATAATAGTTTTGAGTTTGTAGCATCAACAGCAGATGCTACTATTATTGTGAACACCCCCTTTTCTACTTTTTTTTTTACTAATAGCCCAATTTCATAGCCTTAAGAATGTGCATATCATGAATGCTTGGTCTTGTTGGATTTGTGAGAATCTACTGAATCTACTGGTACCTTGTTTCCCATGTAACAATAAGAAATATACTCAAAACCTGGATTAATCTTTTTAGTCACATAGCACTACTATTATTCTGAACACTACTGTACACTAGCACGAAAGCATTTTCTTGATACTGTCACAAAAATGCTTTTGCGCCGGTATCACGAACCATAGACCAATTTACTTTTCATGATACCGTCATGAAATAGCGTGAGACTGAGTTGGTAAATCATTAATCCTGGGCATACAGTGGCTTTGTGATCAGCAGATGGCTGCACCAATCAGCATGGAAAAATACATTTAGTTCTACAGATTTCCATCAGACCCAGAAGGACCATCTACATGATGAGCAGCGACGTACCAGGTGTTGCCTTCAGGTTAATTAGTGAACATGTGCATGTTGTTGATATACGGTGCATCTGAAAAGTATTCACAGCACTTCACTTTTTCCACATTTTTTTTTTGTTACAGCCTCATTCCAAAATGGAGTAAACTGTTTCCCTCCCCCCCTCAAAAAAAAAAAAAAAAAAAATTCTTTACCCCATAATGACAACATGAAAAAAGGTTTTTCTTTTTAAATTTTTGCAAATTTAGTAGGGAAAAACAACAACTAAGAACTCATAAATTTATTAGGGAAAAACAACAACTAAGAACTCACATTTACATAATTATTCACACTGTTTGCTCAATACTTTGTTGATGCACCTTTGGCAGCAATTACAGCCTTAAGTCTTCTTGAATATGATGCCACAAGCTTGGTGCACCTATCTTTGGGCAGTTTTGTCCATTCCACTTTGCAGCACTTCTCAAGCTCCATCAGTTTGGATGGGGAGCGTTGGTGTACAGCCATTTTCAGAGATGTTCAATCAGATTCAGGTCTGGGCTCTAGCTGGGCCACTCAAAGACATTCACAGAGTTGTCATGAAGCCACTCCTTTGATATCTTGGCTGTGTGCTTAGGGTCATTGTCCTGTTGAAAGATGAACCGTTGCTCCAGTCTGAGGTCAAGAGTGCTCTGGAGCAGGTTTTCATCCAGGATGTTGCTGTACATTGGTGCATTCATCTTTCTCTCAAACCTTCACTGTAGGGATGATGTCTGGTTTCCTCCAAACATGATGCCTGGCATTCACATCAGAGAGTTAAATTTTTGTCTCATCAGACCAGAGAATGTTGTCTCTCATGGTCTGAGAGTCCTTCAGGTGCCTTTTGGCAAACTCCAGATGAGCTGCCGTGTGCCTTTTACTGATTTGTGCTCTGACATGCACTGTCAACTGTGGGACCCTGTATGTAAACAGGTGTGTGTCTTTCCATATCATGTCCAATCAACTGAATTTACCACAGGTGGACTCCAATTAAGCTGTAGAAACATCTCAAGGATGATCAGTGGAACCAGGATGCACCTGAGCTAAATTTTGAGCTTCATGGCAAAGGCTGTAAATCGTTACGTACAGGTGATTTATTATTATTTTTTTTTTTGTATTTCTAATAAATTTGCAAAAATCTAAAAAAAACAAAACAACTTTTTTCATATGGTCATTATGGGGTATTGTGTGTACAATTTTCAGGAAAAAAATTGAATTTCATCCATTTTGGAATAAGACTGTGAATACTTTCTGTATGAACCGTATTCACTTATCACTCACTTATCTTCAACTGCTTCAGGTCAAGTTGCGGGGGCAACAGCTCTAGCAGGGGACCCCAGACTTCCCTTTCCCAGGCCACATTGACCACCTTTGACTGTGGGATCCTGAGGTGTTCCCAGGCCAGTGTGGAAATATAATCTCTCCACCTAGTCCTGTGTCTTCCCCAGATGGATGTGCCTGGAACACCTCCCTAGGGAGGTGCCCATGGGACATCCTTACCAGATGCCCAAACCAACTCAGCTGGCTCCTTTCAACGTGAAGGAGCAGTGGCTCAACTCCGAGCTCCCCACGGATGACTGAACTTCTCACATTATCTCTTAGGGAGACACCAGCCACCCTCCTAAGGAAGCCCATTATGACCTCTTGTACCTGTAACCTACTTCTTTTGGTCATGAACCAACCCTCATGACCATAGGTGAGCGTAAGAATGAAGACTGACCAGTAGATTGAGAGCTTCGCCATTTGGCTCAGCTCCTTTTTTGTCACAACAGTACAGTAGAGTGAATGCAACGCCGCCCCTGCTGTGCCGATTCCCCAGCCAATGTCATGTTCCATTGTTCCTTCACTCGTGAACAAGACCCTGAGGTGCTTGAAGTCTTTCACTTGGGGCAAGACCTCATTCCCTACCCGGAGAAGGCAATCCATCAGTTTCCTGCTGAAAACCATGGCCTCAGATTTGGAGGTGCTGATCCTCATCCCAGTCTGCTGTGAACCGACCCAGTGAGTACTGGAGGTCTGGAAACTGGAAACGAGTCCGATTTACTGTCGAGCACCCGAACACAGCTCTCACTTTGTGAGTACAGAGACTGGATGGCCCTGAGAAGGGACCCCCTCACTTCATACTCCCGCAGCACCTCCCACAGTATCTCCGGGGTACCTGATCATACGCCTTCCCCAAGTCCATAAAACACTTGTAGACTGGATGAGCATACTCCCAGGCCCCCACCAGGATCCTTGTGAGAGTGAAAAGCTGGTCGGTTGCTCCACGACCAGAACGGAACCCGCATTGTTCCTCTTCAATCTGAGGTTTGACTATTGGCCGAACCTAACTTTCCAGCACCCTGGAGTAGACTTTACCAGGGAGGCTGAGTAGTGTGATGCCCCTGTAACTGGCACACACTCTCTGGTCCCCCTTTTTAAATATGGAAACGACCACCCCAGTTTGCCACTCCTTAGGCACTGTCCCAGACCTCAATGCAGTGTTGAAGAGACGTCTCATCCAAGACAGTCCCTCCACACCCAGAGCCTTCAGCATATCTGGACGGATGTCATCAACCTTCGGGGCCTTGCCACTGCAGAGTTGTTTGACTACCTGAAAACACTCCATCAGCTTCCAGCTCTGTCTCTACTATAGAGGGCGCTCTGGTCTGATGCAGGAGTATTCAGTGACTTTGAAATGTCATCCCCCTGACTTATGTAAAGAAAACTGGGTGTAAAAGTGATGATTTGTATGAAAAATAATACTTTTCTGGATGCACTGTAATATTAGATGAGCATTTTTTTTTTTGTTTGAGCAGCATCAGATCTTTTAAATAAAAGTGGAGTGGGATATGTCTCACTTGTAAACCACAGATGAATCTGCAGGATTCAACTGTGTGTGTGTGTGTGTGTGTGTGTGTGTGTGTGCGTGCGTGTGTGTGTGTGTGTGTGTGTGTGTGTGAGAGAGAGAGAGTTGCTGATGCAACAGAAGAGGGAAGTGTCCATACAGGTCCCTGGATAAATTAATATTTTCTTCATATATAGTCATTTGTTCTTTTACGAAAAGTCAATGGGTTGGTTTTGAGTTAAAATTATTGAATCAATTTACACCTGACATTTGAATGCATTTTGGATCATTGCAGTTGGATCGTATTTAACCATGTCTTTACATGGTTAAATACGATCCAATTACAATGTCCGATTGTAACTGGACATTGTAATGTCCAGACGTAAATAGCCCAAAATTGTATTGAGGATAGATTGCGATCTGACTGGCCAACCCACCTCCGGAGGTGATCAGACAAACACTGCGACCACACTGAACACCAGTATGAATGGAAATGTGTTTCCAATCCACATACAGAAACAACGTTGTGATGCCAAACAATCACAGCAACCCTCTTCTTGATGTGTAACTGCTGAGTGCAAGTGTGTGTCTCTGCTGGATATCACCGGTTGCAGTTTTCCATGAATAAAATCAAAGGTTTGACGGTGCATATGTGTGCTCGTGCATCCAGACTGTCCTCTGCATGGTAGTGGCACTGAATAATACAATAACGCAGTGCTCAGCAGTTCACGGACTGCAGAGGAGGTGCAACGTGAGCTGCTCAGAGCGATCACATCATATTTGGATTGCAATGTGGTCACTAGAGTCACATTTTAATGTCAGTTGTCAACAGGTCGAGTGTCATGTCCCTGCTTGTTAACAAGCGGCTTCTGCTGTTTGACTCGTTACCTACTGGTGCGTGACACATATGGATCTGGTTCTATTCTGCAGGACTGGATTTGATTTACCACAGGTTATTTTTGGACTCTCCTGACTGTAGAAGATGGATGTCTACTTTTGAGACGTTGGGATGGACCAATCATCTACTTGGGTGGTTATCAACCAGGACCTGAGGTGGTTCCATGGTGTAGGGGATGCAGTGGCATGTGGCACAAGCACATGCTCCCTGACTTGATGTTATTTTTATTGACAAGTACAGTAACACAGTTTTTGCCAACTGCTTACACCCAAAAAGTGAATATTTAGACTAAAACTTCAAATCCCACACTTCTTGTAACAACAGCTAAAACACAATGTGACAACACTGTGGAGGTCTGTGGAGAGCTGGAGGTCTCTCACAGTTTCTGGAAAAATTTGATGCAGCAAAGCTCCAAATCGTTCAGACATTTATTGCAATAAAAATCCGACGAGAGGGTGGACCACTGCTCACACAAAGCCTGCTCACAGGCGAATGACGCAACCGACAGGCGTGAAAAAACTCATTCATGCATGCGCATGAAGGTTCAAGCTTGGCTGATGCAATCACACGTGATTCAAATCCATATGGTTTTTGCAAAAAATAAAAAGGTCCGATACTTTTTGGACAGACCTCGTAAACAGACTGAACTTAAATCCTGAATTTAACATCATGCAGATGGTGAAATCACCAAACTAAAAACAAACAAACAAATCTCCAGAGTTTGCACCAGATGCAGGATTGTGTATCTTTGCTTTTCACAGGAGATAAAATGTGCAAATGCTCGTGCACATGCCGGGGGATGTAGCAGTCAGCATGTCCATCTGTCCATCCATTTTCACTTCATATCTCAAGAACCAGTTGACCAATTTTATTCATATTTACCACAAGGGTGTACTTGGGTGATTCTCCGACAAAAATGTCAGTACAGACAACGACAGACTGATTGTGCATGTTTCCTACAATATTTTGGACAACTGTAAAAAGTGTTTGCAAGATATGGAAATGATGGTGAATGCAGCAGGTTCCTTTAAATCACTTGTACACGCTCCTGATGTACCAAACTGTTGGTATGAGTGGCTCTTTTTAGTGGTCCTCATCAGGGCACAGAAAAAAAAAACAAATCACCACATTGGTCTAATTTTCAAACTTTTTCTCAGAACCAGGCGCAGCAGCTCTGCAGATGTGTCCTCAGCCAGGAGGAACAGGGAGGAGGAACAAGTGGAATGTTTGGAGCGGAGAGCTGAAGACAGGCTGGAGATGGAGGAAGAAGCTGCTATTGCAGAAGATGTCTGTGTCTGCAGTGACGTCATCGCGTCCATGAGTGAGGAAGGTCTGTAAAACAGCACAAAGAGCTGAGAACTTCCAGTTTATAAGTTGACTTGTAACTTAGAGGGTTCATGGTAACTATCAAACACAATATATCAGAGACTATAGTCTCTGATTTCTTTGCTGTAAAAATGCAAAAATTGGCAAGTCAGTGAATGCAGCAGAGAATTGAACCTGAACTCATCATTTTGTGGCCTGCAGGAGATGACGGTGGATCAGATGCACCTGAGGTTTCGCTGAACCCAGAAGGATCTGTGCTGGAGGATGAGGTGGACGAGAGTTTGATCCATTCTCCAATGCCGTCTCAGGCTCATGAGACTTTGGTAAAGTCAGGGGAGGATGGAGGAAGTCCAGCTGCCTTACTGGTTTTGGAGGAACTCTGCAGCACCATGGTGAGTCACACAAACATGTGCCAACACGTTGTTGTTTCCAGTGCAGAGTTTATAACCATGAACAGGGTAATGATTTATTGTTTTATTTATCGATGGTGCATAAATCTGTACATTAATCTCATTCTTCTGTTTCCAGTCTCTGAATGTGAGTGAGTCCTCCTCTTGTGGGGAGCAGACTTTCTCCCACTTCACCATGGACATGATACGACAGCTGAGCCAGGGTTATGAGAAGAGTCTGCAGGTCCAGAACTTCCAGCTGTGAGCTTATTACAAAGCTCTTAAGGAACAAACGGAGACACAGCTGGCTTGGCTTCAGTGTGAAAAGATCATGCTGCGAGACAAGGGGGAGGAGCAAAAAATTCCTCCTATCACAAAGAAGCACAAGGACCTTCTTCAGAACCTCCAGCAGGAGAAGGTACTTGTGGCTTACAAAGACAAAACCTTCATAAACATACTGAGATACATGACAGCTGAACTTTGTTAGAGACATAAGAGGACAGGAACTGAATTTTATTCAGTGAGGTTTTATTTTTCATGATAATTTGCATTCTTGTCCGTTAGTGTGTTTTGATGATGGATGTCTGTAGTGGCGTCCACATGCTCAGGGAAAAAGTCATGAAGCCTTTGGTTATCTCCAAGAGGATGAAATGGCTAAAAAATGAGTTCCTCTAACCTTGTGGGCTGAAGTCTTCCCTTCTCACTCTGCTTTATGTCTGCAGGCTGAAATCAGGCATCTCCTGGAAAACAACATAGCAGCCAGAAAGGAGAAGCAGCAGCTGCTGAGGCAGTGTGAGGAGATGGAGAGGATCAGACGCTCCATACGCAGGCTGAAGGAACGTCTCATATGTGCTGAGGCTGAAGCACCCGTGAGTCCTCCAGAATTGTGGAAAACACAAGCAGACGACATGTTGTCATATGAATATCTGACGCCATGTTTCCTGTCCCTGATTATTGTTGGTCTGTTTGTGTCTGTTCCAGGGGACGTGCTTGTCAGTGTCCAGCATGTCCTTACTCAGCCCAGCCTCCTCTGTTATGGACCTCCTGAGAACATCCACCCTTCTCTCAGTGTGTGTCAGTGAGACGAGTTCCACCATGTAGCTGCTCGAGGAGACGTGAACGCTCACATGGACGAAGAGTAAGTCCTTCGTCTTTATTTCATACGTTCACACGACTCCTGTCTGCTTCATGACAGCTTTTCCTGTGCACTCTCCAAAGTCCCGCTGGCCTGTTTGTAAAATTACTGAGGGCAAGTGTTTCCTGATTATTTTAAAAACAGCAGGGACGTGACAAATCCACCCTGGTTTTTGAGGACATGGTGCTGTTAGTGACGACAGTCAGGTGTTGGCTGAAAACTACTAATCAGACTGGACCTTTGGTGGATAATCAGACACTAAAAGTGTTTCCAAAGCTGTATTTTAGGACATGTGGTCCTGACCAGAAAGGACAGGGAATGGGTGGGAACACATGGTTACATTTTAGTCAGTTCTTGTTCACGTTCACATTATCTTTTACAAACTGAAAGTGTAAAAATGTGAATTTTTTGACGTGACGTAACTCATCAGTTAGATGGTTTTGGTGACTATTCTGACAAACATCATATCAGGCTGGATGTTAAGTCACAAAACATCACCATTTGTCTCTTTTTTACAGACCCACAAGGACCCACAGGGGCGGCGCTCACTCAGACTCAGATGGAGAAGATGGTCTGAAGATGCCGCTCTGCCGAATATGCATTAGGGTGTTCCAAAAAATGTCAACTGTAAAATATTTTGAGTCTCACCCACCAAAAAGTTTCCTTTTGGTGAGTCATTCTCACATGTAAAATTGTTTGCCAATCAGAAATTATTTAGAGGTGGCTCAAGGTCACCAAACATTGACAATCTACATGCGACAATCGGCATTGGTGCAATATTTGAAATGTCATATCTCTGCCACTTTCAGAACTATTAGATCACTACTTTTCATTTGTATACAATTTCCTTTGGTAATTTAGAAATTAGCAGCAGATTTGGTGCCTGATGTTTACTGCAGTGAATATACAATTCCAAACTTGGCTGGTTTTGCCAGTTTTTTGCAGATCTGAAACCTGGAAGACTGGGAAGTGAAAGAAAACTATAGCACTGTATGGACACTCACCGGTTTTGGTCTCTCTAAACACTAGAAACATTGATATATTCCATATGAAAGCATCACAGTAACATATTACATACCTTTAACCAGAAGCTGATTTTCAGTATTCATATAAGTATTTTCATTGCACTAATTATACAGAAATGATAAAAACGGCCCCAACAGTGTTTTTTTTTTCAACATTTATGATTAATCTGTAAGAACTTGCAGAATGCAGACAGTTATCAACAAAGTACCAAAAAATATTAAACAAAGCCATAAAGGCAAAATAAAAAGTAAGTAAACACAGTATTGTAAATATAACATGTAAATAAATTGTCTAACTGACCAATATCATAGGCTGACTATGAAGCCCAGCTTTTGCACAAATTGGGTTTGGAGCCAAGTTTGGACCTGTATAGTAACTGCAGTAAATATCTAGCACCCAATCTGCTGCTGTAATTTCTAAATTACCAAAATAAACTGTACACATCTGAAAAGTAGTGATCTAATAGTTCTAAAAGTGTCAAAGATATGACATTCCAATTATTGCACCAATGTCGATTGTCGCGGTTAGATTTTCAATGTTCGGTGACCTTGAGCCACCTCTAAATAATTTCTGATTGGCAAACAATTTTACATGTGAGAATGACTCACCAAAAGGAAACTTTTTGGTGGGTGAGACTCGAAATTTTTTAAAGTTGGCATTTTTTGGGACACCCTAATATGCATGAATGAATTCATGCATATTAGGGTTCATTTGAATTCATTTGAAAGCTTGACACTTAGTCTTGTCCATCCAAATTGGAAGTCCCAAAAACCAGTTTTATTTGTTGTTATCTATCGTCCACCTGGTCGTTACTGTGAGTTTCTCTGTGAATTTTCGGACCTTTTGTCTGACTTAGTGCTTAGCTCAGATAGGGTTAGGGTTAGGGTGGGCGATTTTAACATCCACCCAGATGCTGAGAATGACAGTCTCAACACTGCATTTAATCTATTGTTAGACTCGATTGGCTTTGCTCAAAAGGTAAATGAGTCCACCCACCACTTTAATCATACTTTAGATCTTGTTCTGACTTATGGTATGGAAATTGAAGACTTAACAGTATTCCCTGAAAACCCCCTTCTGTCTGATCATTTCTTAATAACATTTACATTTACGTTAATAGACTACCCAGCAGTGGGGAATAAGTTTCATTACAGTAGAAGTCTTTCAGAAAGCGCTGTAACTAGGTTTAAGGATATGATTCCTCCTTTGTCATGTTCTTCAATGCCATATACCAACACAGTGCAGAGTAGCTACCTAAACTCTGTGAGTGAGATAGATTATCTCGTCAATAGTTTTACATCCTCATTGAGGACAACTTTAGATGCTGTAGCTCCTCTGAAAAAGAGAGCCTTAAATCAGAAGTGCCTGACTCCGTGGTATAATTCACAAACTCGCAGCTTAAAGCAGATAACCCGTAAGCTGGAGAGGAAATGGCGTCTCACAAATTTAGAAGATCTTCACTTAGCCTGGAAAAAGAGTCTGTTGCTCTATAAAAAAGCCCTCAATAAAGCTAGGACATCTTACTACTCATCACTAATTGAAGAAAATAAGAACAACCCCAGGTTTCTTTTCAGCACTGTAGCCAGGCTGACAAAGAGTCAGAGCTCTATTGAGCCGAGTATTCCTTTAACTTTAACTAGTAATGACTTCATGACTTTCTTTGCTAATAAAATTTTAACTATTAGAGAAAAAATTACTCATAACTATCCCAAAGACATATCGTTATCTTTGGCTGCTTTCAGTGATGCTGGTATTTGGTTAGACTCTTTCTCTCCGATTGTTCTGAGTTATTTTCATTAGTTACTTCCTCCAAACCATCAACATGTCTATTAGACCCCATTCCTAGCAGGCTGCTCAAGGAAGCCCTACCATTAATTAATGCTTCGATCTTAAATATGATCAATCTATCTTTATTAGTTGGCTATGTACCACAGGCTTTTCATCATAGTACAGAAACAGCATTAGTGAAGGTTACAAATGATCTTCTTATGGCCTCAGACAGTGGACTCATCTCTGTGCTTGTCCTGTTAGACCTCAGTGCTGCTTTTGATACTGTTGACCATAAAATTTTATTACAGAGATTAGAGCATGCCATAGGTATTAAAGGCACTGCGCTGCGGTGGTTTGAATCATATTTATCTAATAGATTACAGTTTGTTTATGTAAATGGGGAGTCTTCTTCACAGACTAAGGTTAATTATGGAGTTCCTCAAGGTTCTGTGCTAGGACCAATTTTATTCACTTTATACATGCTTCCCTTAGGCAGTATTATTAGAAAGCATTGCTTAAATTTTCATTGTTACGCAGATGATACCCAGCTTTATCTATCCATGAAGCCAGAGGACACACACCAATTAGCTAAACTGCAGGATTGTCTTACAGACATAAAGACGTGGATGACCTCTAATTTCCTGCTTTTAAACTCAGATACAACTGAAGTTATTGTACTTGACCCCACAAATCTTAGAAATATGGTGTCTAACCAGATCCTTACTCTGGATGGCATTACCCTGACCTCTAGTAATACTGTGAGAAATCTTGGAGTCATTTTTGATCAGGATATGTCATTCAATGCGCATATTAAACAAATATGTAGGACTGCTTTTTTGCATTTGCGCAATATCTCTAAAAATCTCTCTCTCTCTCTCTCTCTCTCTCTCTCTCTCTCTCTCTCTCTCTCTCTCTCTCTCTAGAGAGGGGTTACTGTATTTGGTAACAAAATATACACTCAGTTGCCAATTTATTCGGTGCACCAGAAGAAAATCCACCTTCATGAAGAAGTGAAGTTGCACCCCCTTAAAAATCAACACCAGCAGGTGCCAAATGGTTAGAAATCCAACCACGAGGAGCAGTGGAGAGTTGATGGAATCAGGCGTCATAACATACACACCACGTTTGGCAACAGTCATGTGAATACAACATGTTTTTGTGCTCACAGTAAAATTTTACATCAAACTAAGCGTCCATTGATATTGACCTTTGACCTCTCAAACATCAAGACAACAGAGTTTTTGAAAACAGGCTAAAGAACACACAGGTACCTCAAGGTTAGAAACAAAGTATGTACAGCAGATGTTAATGAAGTTAGAAGCGCATTTTCCAGTTAAAATACTCTCCTGTTGATATTAACCTTTGACCGTCTAAGTCTAAAATCAACAGAGTTCTTGGAAACAGGCAACAGAACATGTACCAAGTTTGGTAACAGTCAAGTATGTACAGCAGGTGTTATTTTGCCAACATCCTTAAAACACATTTAAACAGCAGACCTTAAAACCTTTGACCTTATAAATCTAAAGTCAAGATTTCTTGGAATTAGGTTACAAATATAAATAACATGTCTGTTTTCAGCATTTCAAAATTGTGATTCATTATTGAAGCAATTGGATCTTACAGCAAAGCTTTTTTTTTTTTGGTTCAGTCATTATTATTTTGTGTTTTTAATATACACATTCATTCTTTTTCTGAACCATTTGGTTTATTTAGTGTTTGAAGCACTTTGAAACAGCAAGCCATTTTTTTGTATTACTTGGTTCAATTAAGTTTTTCAACTTACGTGCTGTGAAGCATTTGGTTTAGTTTGTGTCAGAAGCAGTTGTTGACATTCAGAGTTCTGAGCTTTTCAATAACTAGTGCAGTGCCTGCAGGAAGTTTGTATTCCTATGGAAAATTGGGAGCTTAAGTACATTTCTCATGGATGGTCATATGAGGCTGTGTTTGAAGGTGGGATGTACAAAGAGGTGCACTTATGTCATATTATTATTTGAATATAGTATTTCATATTGTTTTAAAAATCAGTTTTATTATCAATTATAAGAAAATAAAAGGATTCCTATTAAACGGGTTTTTGGAAGAGAGTCAGACAAAATTAAACAGAACACTGAGAATATCTGAAACAGCAAATCAGTGTCCCATGTCCTGAGCACAGTTTATTTACAAAGATGGCTGCAAGTACACGTCCATGTTTTACTTAACTCTTATGGGGCGTTCACACCATTTTACCATCGCTCGGTGTGTCGCTCTGCTTGGGCGGAACTTTTGCTGAGAAAATTCGCTCCAGTGCGTCATGAAATAGGAGGAGCTTCCATTCCGCTCGGCGTCAAGTCAACATGGCGGACATTGATCACATAGAGTGAGTTGCGGTGCTCTATTTGTTGTGAAAAGCTGACAAACGTCGCCAGCGGAGCCTTCCCTGGGTTCCCACATCCTCATGAAACGTTCCAAATTCAGGGAGTTTCATCATTTGCTGCAGGAGCTGCATCTGGATGACGGCCGCTTTCAGCGGTACTTCCTCCTCTCCAGGACCCAGTTTGAGGACCTCCTGTCCCGCATTGGAGCCACCATCTGCCTCCAGGACACGAATTACAGACGGTCTATTCCTGCTGCAGAGTGCCTTTCCATCTGTCTTCGGCAGAGGTGGAAAAAGTACTGAAAAATTGTAATTGAGTAAAAGTATCTTTACTTTGCTTAAATCCTACTCAGAGTAAAAGTAAAATTACCCATCTCAAAATTTACTCAAGTAAAAGTTCAAAAGTATTTCATTTAAAATGTAATTTGAGTAAAAGTTACCTAGTTACTTTCAGTTATTTAATGCAAAAAAAGGATGAGTCGTGAATCAAATTCAGAACAAGTTGTTTTAATCAACTTCGAGGTGTATTAAAGTGCACATCCACACTTGTAAAAGCTCAGCTGAGCTCAGTAACATGATCCTCTTACTTCCTCACAACACAAGCACCACAAGGACAGTCACAACCTGTACTGTAAAGTGCAAACTATTTTCAGTCCTATTGTCCAACCGACAACACTAAAGAATAAAGAAAATTAAACCAGAATCAAAGTATTCAAAACACAAAATGCACACAAAATAAAATGCCCACAGGATCCCACAATTCAAAATAAAATGCCTACTGGATCCCACAATTCAAAATAAAATGCCCACATGATCCCACTATTCACAATAAAATGGCCACAGGATCCCACAATTCAAACTAAAATGCCCACAGGATCTCACTATTCACAATAAAATGCCCACAGGATCCCACAATTCAAGCTAAAATGCCAACAGGATCCCATTATTCACAATAAAATACCCACAGGATCCCACAAGTCAAAATAAACCACAATAAAATGCCCACAGGATCCCACAATTCAAACTAAAATGACCACAGGATCCCACAAGTCAAAATAAACCACAATAAAATGGCCACAGGATCCCACAATTCAAACTAAAATGCCCACATGATCCCACTATTCACAATAAAATGGCCAGGATCCCACAATTCAAACTAAAATGCCCACAGGATCTCACTATTCACAATAAAATGCCCACAGGATCCCACAATTCAAGCTAAAATGCCAACAGGATCCCATTATTCACAATAAAATACCCACAGGATCCCACAAGTCAAAATAAACCACAATAAAATGCCCACAGGATCCCACAATTCAAACTAAAATGACCACAGGATCCCACAAGTCAAAATAAACCACAATAAAATGCCCACAGGATCCCACAATTCAAACTAAAATGCCCACAGGATCCAACAATTCAAACTAAAATGCCCACAGGATCCCACTGTTCACAATAAAATGCCCACAGGATCCCACAATTCAAACTAAAATGCCCACAGGATCCCACAATTCAAACTAAAATGACCACAGGATCCCACTGTTCACAATAAAATGCCCACAGGATCCCACAATTCAAACTAAAATGCCCACAGGATCCCACAAGTCAAAATAAACCACAATAAAATGCCCACAGGATCCCACAATTCAAACTAAAATGCCCACAGGATCCCACAATTCAAACTAAAATGCCCACAGGATCCCACTGTTCACAATAAAATACCCACAGGATCCCACAAGTCAAAATAAACCACAATAAAATGCCCACAGGATCCCACAATTCAAACTAAAATGCCCACAGGATCCCACTGTTCACAATAAAATGCCCACAGGATCCCACAATTCAAACTAAAATTCCCACAGGATCCCACTATTCACAATAAAATGCCCATAGGATCCCACAAGTCAAAATAAACCACAATAAAATGGCACAGGATCACACAATTCAAACTAAAATGCCCACAGGATCCCACTATTCACAATAAAATGCCCATAGGATCCCACAAGTCAAAATAAACCACAATAAAATGCCACAGGATCCCACTATTCACAATAAAATGCCCACAGGATCCCACAAGTCAAAATAAACCACAATAAAATGCCCACAGGATCCCACAATTCAAACTAAAATGCCCACAGGATCCCACAATTCAAACTAAAATGCCCACAGGATCCCACTATTCACAATAAAATGCCCACAGGATCCCACAAGTAAAAATAAACCACAATAAAATGCCCACAGGATCCCACAATTCAAACTAAAATGCCCACAGGATCCCACTGTTCACAATAAAATGCCCACAGGATCCCACAATTCAAACTAAAATGACCACAGGATCCCACTGTTCACAATAAAATGCCCACAGGATCCCACAATTCTAACTAAAATGACCACAGGATCCCACTGCTCACAATAAAATGCCCACAGGATCCCACAATTCAAACTAAAATGCCCACAGGATCCCACAAGTCAAAATAAACCACAATAAAATGCCCACAGGATCCCACAATTCAAACTAAAATGCCCACAGGATCCCACAATTCAAACTAAAATGCCCACAGGATCCCACTGTTCACAATAAAATACCCACAGGATCCCACAAGTCAAAATAAACCACAATAAAATGCCCACAGGATCCCACAATTCAAACTAAAATGCCCACAGGATCCCACTGTTCACAATAAAATGCCCACAGGATCCCAACTTTCAAACTAAAATTCCCACAGGATCCCACTATTCACAATAAAATGCCCATAGGATCCCACAAGTCAAAATAAACCACAATAAAATGGCACAGGATCCCACAATTCAAACTAAAATGCCCACAGGATCCCACTATTCACAATAAAATGCCCACAGGATCCCACAAGTCAAAATAAACCACAATAAAATGCCACAGGATCCCACAATTCAAACTAAAATGCCCACAGGATCCCACTGTTCACAATAAAATGCCCACAGGATCCCACAATTCAAACTAAAATTCCCACAGGATCCCACAATTCAAACTAAAATGCCCACAGGATCCCACTATTCACAATAAAATGCCCATAGGATCCCACAAGTCAAAATAAACCACAATAAAATGCCACAGAATCCCACTATTCACAATAAAATGCCCACAGGATCCCACAAGTCAAAATAAACCACAATAAAATGCCCACAGGATCCCACAATTCAAACTAAAATGCCCGCAGGATCCCACTATTCACAATAAAATGCCCACAGGATCCCACAATTCAAACTAAAATGCCCACAGGATCCCACTATTCACAATAAAATGCCCACAGGATCCCACAAGTCAAAATAAACCACAATAAAATGCCCACAGGATCCCACAATTCAAACTAAAATGCCCGCAGGATCCCACTATTCACAATAAAATGCCCACAGGATCCCACAATTCAAACTAAAATGCCCACAGGATCCCACTATTCACAATAAAATGCCCACAGGATCCCACAAGTCAAAATAAACCACAATAAAATGCCCACAGGATCTCACAATTCAAAATAAAATGCCAACAGGATCCCACTGTTCACAATAAAATGCCCACAGGATCCCACTATTCACAATAAAATGCCCACAGGATCCAACAAATCTGCCCACAATCTACAACTTTAGACTGGAAAAGCTGTTGTTCAATTTCAGCAGCAGCTGATTTTTGAAGTTTTTTGCTGTAAGTCTTGCTCTCTTTGCTGTGGAAGAGCAACCCAGCAGAACTAAAAAGCCTCTCACAGGCAGCTGAGGATGGAAGGCCTGTGATGAGTTTCAGAGACAGTTTCTTAATGTTTGAGAAGGAGTTCAGCAGGTCCATGCTCTCTGACACACAGGCAAGGTACCCCTCCAATTCCCCAGAATCCTCTGACCTGCGGGACATCATCACAGAGAAGTAGTCCTCTTCATCTGACGAATGCTGCCTGAGCGCACCCTGCTCCACCTCAGCCTCGGCCATCTGGTCAAGGTGATGCCTCAGATACAGTAGTCCTGTTTAATGACAGACAGCGTAGGGAAATTAAGTACTGAGCTATTTGTCTATGGATAGCTAAATCAGATAACATATTGCAGTGTGCACTTTGGCACTATTACACTTTAATACCCCACCTCCCACTAGCAAACACGCCTGCACAGTACAGATGGTTAACTAATTTCACCTCATGGTATGCTTTTTAGTATTTCTATGCATGTGGCAAATAAAACTCCTTGTATTCTGTATTGAAATGTTGTTAATATGTATTTGTTGATAGAAAACAAATGAACAAGACTAAAATAAATACTAATCGCTGTGATATTGAACAATGGAGTCATACCTGCTTAATGACTTCAGTTTTGTCAGTCCAGCCCATCTTAAATTTGGGTAGGAAGATTGCTGCTGAGATAAGCTCTCGGTCCTCCATCATGACTCTGAAGCACCTCTGGACCCCTTGCTGTAGTGCCGAGATGAGCGGGAGGCACATCTTGACCGACGCTTCCTGCCTTCTCAGTTTGGACTGTAATTCAGAGATCACTGGGAGCAGCCACCCAAGGTGTGTGCTGCTCTCTTATTGAAGAATATTCAAGGCCCTTACCACTGGTCTCATCACACAGCAGAACTCATCCAGAAAAGCAATTTCTGCCTGACTCAACCTGCACAAGATAAATAAATGAAAAAACAATAATTAAGTTTTGTTTATTAACATAGAAGGATTTGGACTTTGTAACCATGAACAACAAAATAACATTTACATCATATAATATTGTATTATATATTGTGTATTTTATACTCTTGAATCAGCACTGTTTATTCATCATGAATTGTGACAATGTTAAGTTATATATGCCAATTAAATATTTTAAAGTATTTACATCATATAATCTTGTATTTAATTGTATTGTATTATATGTTTATTGTGTATTTTATACTCTTAAATCAGCACTGTTTATTCATCATGAATTATGACAAATGTTAAGTTATATATGCTAATTAAATATTTTAAATGTAAAAACAAAAAGTCACATTTTCAGTTTCAGTTCTTCGCAGACACGCCTGATGGCATCCTCCCCTTGGATGGAAAACTCCCTTCTGTCTGATCATTTCTTAATAACATTTACATTTACTCTGATGGACTACCCAGCAGTGGGGAATAAGTTTCATTACACTAGAAGTCTTTCAGAAAGCGCTGTAACTAGGTTTAAGGATATGATTCCTTCTTTATGTTCTCTAATGCCATATACCAACACAGTGCAGAGTAGCTACCTAAACTCTGTAAGTGAGATCGAGTATCTCGTCAATAGTTTTACATCCTCATTGAAGACAACTTTGGATGCTGTAGCTCCTCTAAAAAAGAGAGCTTTAAATCAGAAGTGCCTGACTCCGTGGTATAACTCACAAACTCGTAGCTTAAAGCAGATAACCCGTAAGTTGGAGAGGAAATGGCGTCTCACTAATTTAGAAGATCTTCACTTAGCCTGGAAAAAGAGTCTGTTGCTCTATAAAAAAGCCCTCCGTAAAGCTAGGACATCTTTCTACTCATCACTAATTGAAGAAAATAAGAACAACCCCAGGTTTCTTTTCAGCACTGTAGCCAGGCTGACAAAGAGTCAGAGCTCTATTGAGCTGAGTATTCCATTAACTTTAACTAGTAATGACTTCATGACTTTCTTTGCTAACAAAATTTTAACTATTAGAGAAAAAATTACTCATAACCATCCCAAAGACGTATTGTTATCTTTGGCTGCTTTCAGTGATGCCGGTATTTGGTTAGACTCTTTCTCTCCGATTGTTCTGTCTGAGTTATTTTCATTAGTTACTTCATCCAAACCATCAACATGTTTATTAGACCCCATTCCTACCAGGCTGCTCAAGGAAGCCCTACCATTATTTAATGCTTCGATCTTAAATATGATCAATCTATCTTTGTTAGTTGGCTATGTACCACAGGCTTTTAAGGTGGCAGTAATTAAACCATTACTTAAAAAGCCATCACTTGACCCAGCTATCTTAGCTAATTATAGGCCAATCTCCAACCTTCCTTTTCTCTCAAAAATTCTTGAAAGGGTAGTTGTAAAACAGCTAACTGATCATCTGCAGAGGAATGGTCTATTTGAAGAGTTTCAGTCAGGTTTTAGAATTCATCATAGTACAGAAACAGCATTAGTGAAGGTTACAAATGATCTTCTTATGGCCTCGGACAGTGGACTCATCTCTGTGCTTGTTCTGTTAGACCTCAGTGCTGCTTTTGATACTGTTGACCATAAAATTTTATTACAGAGATTAGAGCATGCCATAGGTATTAAAGGCACTGCGCTGCGGTGGTTTGAATCATATTTGTCTAATAGATTACAATTTGTTCATGTAAATGGGGAATCTTCTTCACAGACTAAAGTTAATTATGGAGTTCCACAAGGTTCTGTGCTAGGACCAATTTTATTCACTTTATACATGCTTCCCTTAGGCAGTATTATTAGACGGTATTGCTTAAATTTTCATTGTTACGCAGATGATACCCAGCTTTATCTATCCATGAAGCCAGAGGACACACACCAATTAGCTAAACTGCAGGATTGTCTTACAGACATAAAGACATGGATGACCTCTAATTTCCTGCTTTTAAACTCAGATAAAACTGAAGTTATTGTACTTGGCCCCACAAATCTTAGAAACATGGTGTCTAACCAGATCCTTACTGTGGATGGCATTACCCTGACCTCTAGTAATATTGTGAGAAATCTTGGAGTCATTTTTGATCAGGATATGTCATTCAAAGCGCATATTAAACAAATATGTAGGACTGCTTTTTTGCATTTACGCAATATCTCTAAAATCAGAAAGGTCTTGTCTCAGAGTGATGCTGAAAAACTAATTCATGCATTTATTTCCTCTAGGCTGGACTATTGTAATTCATTATTATCAGGTTGTCCTAAAAGTTCCCTAAAAAGCCTTCAGTTAATTCAAAATGCTGCAGCTAGAGTACTGACGGGGACTAGAAGGAGAGAGCATATCTCACCCATATTGGCCTCTCTTCATTGGCTTCCTGTTAATTCTAGAATATAATTTAAAATTCTTCTTCTTACTTATAAGGTTTTGAATAATCAGGTCCCATCTTATCTTAGGGACCTCATAGTACCATATCACCCCAATAGAGCGCTTCGCTCTCAGACTGCAGGCTTACTTGTAGTTCCTAGGGTTTGTAAGAGTAGAATGGGAGGCAGAGCCTTCAGCTTTCAGGCTCCTCTCCTGTGGAACCAGCTCCCAATTCAGATCAGGGAGACAGACACCCTCTCTACTTTTAAGATTAGGCTTAAAACTTTCCTTTTTGCTAAAGCTTATAGTTAGGGCTGGATCAGGTGACCCTGAACCATCCCTTAGTTATGCTGCTATAGACGTAGACTGCTGGGGGGTTCCCATGATGCACTCTTTCTTTCTCTTTTTGCTCTGTATGCACCACTCTGCATTTAATCATTAGTGATCGATCTCTGCTCCCCTCCACAGCATGTCTTTTTCCTGGTTCTCTCCCTCAACCCCAACCAGTCCCAGCAGAAGACTGCCCCTCCCTGAGCCTGGTTCTGCTGGAGGTTTCTTCCTGTTAAAAGGGAGTTTTTCCTTCCCACTGTAGCCAAGTGCTTGCTCACAGGGGGTCGTTTTGACCGTTGGGGTTTTACATAATTATTGTATGGCCTTGCCTTACAATATAAAGCGCCTTGGGGCAACTGTTTGTTGTGATTTGGCGCTATATAAAAAAATTGATTGATTGATTGATTGATTGATTGTGACAGGGTTCATGTAGGCCACAATACTCATGTAGGCCACAATACTCCTACATGCCCCTACAATTTGATTGATTGATTGATTGTTCTTTTATGATGCGTAGGATTCTTTCCACAGCCATGTATGTTGAATTCCACCGTGTCTTGTTGGGTCGAATGAGCTGAAGACCACATTTGTCTTCCACAGCTTCTGCTGCAGTGTGCGAGCGACCTGACTTATTCCACAGAGCTTGGCATTTGGCAAAGGCGGCACGTGAAAGCCTCTTGTAGGTGTCGTTCTTCTTTTCAGCAAGGTCAGCATCTGTCGTGGCAACTAAGTTCAGTAGGTGGCATGCACATCTCTGGTGTTTGGGGAGCTGGTACTCCAAGCCGTTGTCTTGCTCTAGGATGCTGAATGTGTCTTGGAACTCAACGTCATCATCCGATTCTGAACCTTCTTGCTCTGTGTCTGACCCGCCATCCTCATCCTCTGACTGGCTCTGCTCACCAAAAATAGAGAAGGTCTTCACAAAGCCACTATCTGTGGTGGTTCTAACCACTTTCCCTCTTATTCTGTATTGACAGTGGATATCATCCAGGACACCTGCAAGCACATCAAAGGTGGGTGACCCTTTTAACCTCTTGTATGCCAACACCGCAGGTCTTCTCTCGAAAGTCTCCCCATCAGTCCAATGGCATGTGACACCTATGTAGCTTTTTTGGTGTGCAGACCAACAATCTGTGGTAGTAGCGACATGACTGATGTTACTAAGGTGTGATATCAAATTTGTCTTCATTTCAGCAGCATCTTCAGCAATTCTGCTCTTAACTGTGGGTCTGGAGAGCATTTTGTATTGAGGATTGAGTGCAACAGCAAACTCTTTAAATGCTGGCTGTTCCACCAAAGAGAAGGGGTGGTGACCTTCACAAATGAGCCTGATGAGGAATCGGTCAACTGTCCCTTGAGACACACGGATGGCACCACCCACTGCAAGTTTGGCCTGGTTGTCTGGGAGCTTGCTCTGCTTACTTTTGCCTCCTTGTTCCTGTGGTGACGTCCGTGAACATGCACCTAAAACAGCAAGCTTTGATGGATGCTTTCTCTGTGAATACACACAATACAAGAGGGTACAGAATAGTTATGTATTCGTAGGCACACTCATATTTAGAAAATACTATTTAAGAGCTAGAATGTTTTTTTTTTAAAGCTGGAACAATCTCATCCGTATGAAAAAAATGTGCTGTACTGTCACTGTTATATTAAGAAATGCAGATTGTAATCAATCAATCAATTTTTTTTTTTTATATAGCGCCTATAATAGGCCTACTGTAGGATTGCTGCAGTTAGCTAGGCATTAAATTCATTAAATTATTCAATCATTAAATTAAGTACAGCAATTCTACTTAAAAAAAACTACAGCAAAACTGCACTGTTTCAGAAGGGTATTGCTGCACATAAATGCAGTCTCAGGGTAAAAAGCTAAACTCCTGTAAACTGAATGTGACAGGGCTACCATTTAATTCCTCTAGAGGGAGCTAACATTCTGGGAGCTAATGGAAACGAGTAGAGAATAGCTAAGCAAAGTAATGTGTTACTCTGCGGTGATCGCTCGGCTGCCAGGACAGCGAAAAAAACTTGTGAATTCTCTACAAATCAAATTACTTGATGTGATGTAGTCTAGTTATTTCGCCTCACTCCTCATATTCAAAACCGTCATAACACCCCATTTCATTTATCGTCACATTTAGCAAACATCAATGCCTGCAACGCTTGCATTCCCAACTCATCCATACTTTTGATGAACTATCACTATCCACTCCAGACTAGCCAATTCTAGGCAACAGCTAACAACCCAAGAGCTTGCTTATAGCAAACATACAAGCTGATTTATTAAGAGGCCACTTGAAAACTAAAGTTCTGCATCCCTATAATTTTGGACTGATCACTAAAGCTGATTTTTAAAATGTGAGGCGAGTAGCTATTCCCTCATTTGCTTCGCTTGATCAGGGTGGAAAATAATATCATGAAGGCACATTGTGCTTACATGGGAAGGTTGTTATCTGTGATTTTTAAACCAATAAATAAACCGTTTGGGATGTAAGAGACAAAAACACATGCGCTAACTTACCACCACATGCTTTCGTAAATTGGATGTTGATGTTTTATATGCCGAAAGCTCCGTTCTGCTGGGCAGGCACATTTTGCACTGAATTGTAATGTTGTTGCCTTTTATGTGTTTGAACACGAATAAGTCTTCTAGGTTTGGCCAAGGGTTTTTGTGGCTTTCCTCTCCAGAATTTGTATCTTCTTCGGGCCCTTCCTCCTCCATGATCTCCATATCTTGGTCAGCAACAGGCATCTTCCAATGTGTAGATCCAGATTATGAGACAATGGAAAGGGTGCGCACAAGGCAAGGCCACGCAATTGACTTTCAGTTCCGGGACACTTTTTCTGCCCAAATTTAATTTTTTCACTATCAATATTGTACTCAGTAATGTGAGGGGGTTCAAATGTAGCGAAGTAAAATACTTGGGTCAAAATGTACTCGAGTAAAAGTAAAAATTACATATTTCAAAACCTACTCAGAAAATTACAAATTACTCATAAAAAGTACTCAAAAATTACAAATTACTCATAAAAAGTACTCAATTACAGTAACGTGAGTAAATGTAATTTGTTACTTTCCACCCCTGGTCCTTCCATAGGGATTACATGGCAACCTGTCACCGCTGTTGATCGCGTTGCACCCGGTGTGAACGCGGCATTAGGCCTCGCTCTCACTGCTTCTGATGCGCTCACTCACCCCACCCCCCGTCTGCTGTGTGGGGCTGTGGCCAACTCCAGCAACAGGTCCAGAGACTATGTTCACTGTTTTGATGCGGAGCTCTCCGGCAGCCCGCAAAGATAGACTTCTTGAGGAAAAATCCGCAGTGCCGCAGGGTTTCGGTAACCACAGCTGCAGAGCTCCGTGGCCACTGAGAGAGGTTTGTATCTTTTTAATGACTTGGATTCTCTGTGGGTCCTGCATCTGTACCCCGGAACGGTAACACCGGAGGCAGTGTGAGTGAGGGCTTAAGGTGCTTATGCAAACAGTTTCATGAATAGAGACCTGTGGGAGTTGTTGCTGGTTGTGCACTGCTTCATACAGGTAGTGCTGTGTGGCTGCTGGCTGTTTGATGCTCCAGTGTGGTGTTGATTCCTCCGCTTGTGCTATACTGGCTGGGACCGATGGAGTGTATGTACAACCCCTGGCAAAAATTATGGACTCACCGGCCTGTTCATCCAGTTGTTTAATTTTGTAGAAAAAAAGCAGATCACAGACATGACACAAAACTAAAGTCATTTCAAATGGCAACCTTCTGGCTTTAAGAAACACTATAAGAAATCAGGAAAAAAAATTGTGGCAGTCAGTAATGGTTACTTTTTTAGACCAAGCAGAGGGAAAAAAATGTGGAATCATTCAATTCTGAGGATAAAATTATGGAATCATGAAAAACAAAAGAACGCTCCAACACATCACTAGTATTTTGTTGCACCACCTCTGGCTTTTATAACAGCTTGCAGTTTCTGAGGCATGGACTTAATGAGTGAGAGGGTTCAGTTCTGTTTTGGGTTAGGGCACTGGCGGATCTATGGTATCCCAGTAAACGTCCAGGGTTCTCCCCAGACAATGGAACAACGGTGTAGCACCATTTACTGTTACCATGGCGCCGTTATACTGTGCCTTGCTCTCAGGCATTTTTTAATCCAGCCAGACTGTTTGGGATGCCTGCTTGCCCCTCCCCGCCTGCGTTTTTCCAATAGGAGGCTCGTCCCAACTTGTCCTCTGACACTCCAAAACGGAGGTGTTCTTTGTCTCGCTCCATCAGCGAATCCGTCGTGACGCGCGAAGCCTCCACGCGGCTTTCCATGACAAAATCTCTTGTTAAAAGTGAAATCTGCTGGAAAATGGCTGATGTCCAGCTCTTGTGATAACCAGAGAAATTGCACACGATGGTCCCGGAGCCGTACAGCCATCCGTTTAGAAATGAAATGGTCGTTTCTGCCTGTCGATCGAGACTCAGAGCGCGGCGTGCCGTGCGCCATTGTGGGCCATCCTTAAAGCAGTAGTAACACTCCTTAATCTCTGTGAAGCCCAAAAAATTTTCACCGAAAGCCAGATAAATTTTTCGAATGGTTTCCAGCTGCCTGTCTCTAACAGTTTCTGAAAAAATTCTGATGGAGCAAAGCCCAAATCATTCCGCCATTTCCTCGCAATGAAAAAACGACGAGAGGGGTGGACCAGTGCTCACTCAAAGCCTGCCCACAGGCGAATGACGCAACCGACAGGCGTGAAAAAACTCACGCATGCGCACAAAGGTTCAAGCTTGGCTGACGTAAAAACATATGAATCAAATCCATATATTTTTTGCATAAAATAAAAAGATCCATTACTTTTCTATCAGACCTCGTAGATGGTTAAAAGTCGCATAAACTATAGCTAACATTTACACTTAGATGGGCATTCTACTTTGAAATATGTATTCTCCGATATACATCGTCAATTTGTATAAAAGAAATTATAACAAGTTGAAAACAACCTGAGAATTGTCCGTCAAAAATAACATCCGCAAGGGTCCATACTCTTATTAATTTCACTTTTCCATAATGGAAAAGTGAAATTTTTAAAGTTAATAGTTTATGAGTTATCTTGAGCTTTGTAGTTTGTGTACTACAATTAAACAAACTAGTTTGCAATAAAAACATGTAACTTGAAAAATTGTCCTTTGTGTTACACTTTCATAACAGTTTAGCATATTGGGAGCCATATACATACATTTTTACACACACACAGCATATTTTTCCAAACTAAGAGTTGTAGTATGATCAAGCAGAAATAGTTTGAGTGTTGTGAGTTTGGCACTACAACATGTTATACTGTAGTTATTGCTCATTTTAATTACTTTTTAATGATAAAAATCACTAAAATTCCATTTTTTTCCCACATTTTATTATAACCAGCAGGACACCATTGATGTGTAATGTGTTTTTTTGTGTCACTACACCTTTTAAGAATGGCGCTATTGAAAATTTAAACAATGAAAAATTACCCGAAATTTTTAAAAAGGCGTTTTTCCAAACTGAGTACTGTATTATTTACTAGCAGGAGACCACTGATGTGTGCAGTAAATTTTGTGTCACTACACCTTATAACAATGACTACATTGAAAATTTAAACAATAAAAAAATTCCCTTAAATCTTTCAAAAATGCATTTTTCCAAACTGAATGCTGTAGTATAACCAGCAGGAGATCATTGATGTGTTTAAGGAATTTGGTGACATCACCCAGAATACCAACGAGCAAGTCGTGTGTTCACATTTCAGGAGATATTTTTTAAGTATTCACAGTTTGCGGATAATTCACAATTTACAGCTGATTCACATTTTGGGGGTTAACAACGTCCTAATGAACACAGTGGCCTCCATCAGCCGTAAATGGAAGAAGTTCAGATCCACCAAGACTCTTCCTAGAACTGGCCGCTCATCTAAGCTGAGCGATTGGGGAAGAAGGGCTTCAATCAGAAGGGTGACCAAGAACCCGATGGTCTGCACCAATCCACCAATCAGGCCTGTATGGTAGAGTGGTCAGACAGAAGCCACTCCTTTGTAAAAGGCACATGCAGCCCGCCTGGAGTTTGCCAAAAGGCACTTGAAGGACTCCCAGGTGTGATGAGACAGCCCAGTCTGTTTTTTTTCATCCTCCCATCATGAAATGAGTCAAATTTTTGTGATGGGTTTTTTTTTAACTCACTATTACTAATCCTACTCTCACCCCCAACCCTAACCTTAACCATAACCTAACACTACTTCCCCCAACCCTAACCATGATGACCCCCCCCGCTTCACTTTTAATTTCGTGCAGCCATCACGGAATGAATGAGAATGAATTTGTGCTGCCGTGACAAAAATGAGGCGCTTTTCATCACAATATCACGGACCAATAGATTAATGTATATTTCGTGCTCTTGAATCACGACTTGCCGTGAGACCAGGTTGGATGAGACAAAGATTGAACTCTTTGGTGTGATTGCCAGGCGTCATGTTTGAAGGAAACCAGGCACCATCCCTACAGTGAAGCATGGTGGTGGCAGCATCATGCTGTGGGGATGTTTTTCAGCAGCAGGAACTGGGAGACTAGTCAGGATTGAGGAAAAGATGAATACAGAAATGTACAAAAACATTCTGGATTAAAACCTGCTACAGAGCGCTCTTAACCTCAGACTGGGGTGACGGATCATCTCTCAGCAGGACAATGAACATAAACACACAGCCAAGATATCAAAGGAGTGGCTTCAGGACAACTCTATGAATGTCCTTGAGTGGTGCAGTCAGAGCCCAGACCTGAATCTGATTGAACATCTCTGGAGAGATCTGAGAATGGCTGTGCAGCGACGCTCCCCATCCAACCTGATGGAGCTTGAGAGGTGCTGCAAAAATAATGGACAAAACTGCTCAAAGATAGGTGTGCCATCATATTCAAGAAGACTTGAGTCTGTAATTGCTGCCAAAGGTGCATCAACAAGGTATTGAGCAAAGGGTGTGAATATTTATGTATATGTGATTTATTAGTTTTTTTTATTTTTAATAAATTTCCAATAATTTAAAAAAAGTTTTCATGTTGTCATTATGGAGTGTTGTGGGTAGAATTCTGGCGGAAAAAAATTTGCTCCATTTTGGAATAAGGCTGTAACATAACAAAATGTGGAAAAAGCGAAGTGCTGTGAATACTTTCTGGATGTACTGTATGACTTAGAGTTCATTTACATCAATCATTAAGAAATACAAACAGTAATGTACTGTATGGCAAATCTGAGGAGGCTGTTCTCAAAAAGTGAGCAACCAAGCATGAAGGAAACTAATATCTGTAAAAGGCATTCAATCCCTTGAATTAAAGCTAAAAAAAATTCTAAACTGTAATCACATCTTAATTGTTTAATGTCAGCTCCACTGTGGTGGTGTACAGAAACAAAATGATTAAAACTGTATCATAGTCCAAATACTTATGGACCTGACTGTGTCAGAATCAGTCCCAGCTGCTAACAGACATCACCCACATTGTGGCATTGTCACCTCATACCCACGGGCAACCCTGGAGGAAAGAGGCATCAAGATGATGACATTTCTGGTTTCAGTGCACTGACACAACCGTGCTGCAGAATAACCCATGTGAGAAATGAGTTCCCAGCGTGTCTGGTGAGCTGTCTGGTTGCACTTTTACCTGTTCAGCTCAGAGGTTTTCTTACTGCCTTCTTACCGCCAAAGACCCAGCAGTCTGAATTTGTCCAGTGGGGACATTGATCTCTGTGTCTTCCTGGCTGCTGCAGATCAGATGCATCACCAGTTAGGTTTGTTGATTTTTGCCCCTGATTGTCTGGAGTCCAAATACGAGGTAATCTATCCTGATTGCCTACAACCATTAGCAAATCCTGTGTCAATCGACTGGAACAGACCAGTGTCGATTACAGGTAGCGGCTGAACCAGTGGCAGCTGCTGGTGTTTCAAAGAGGGGAAGCTCATTGCCGGCTTACATCATAAAACTTGTCAATTTATTTACATGTAAATTCAAAGATGTAAAATGGTCATAACAGTCCCTAGATGCACACGCATTGGACAATTTGTATCTCTATTACATACAGTATTTTATGATGGCACAATCACATTGTAACACAAGTATGTTATTAATGTTTTTAAATGAAAATTTCAAGAAACACATAGAACCTTTATTAGTAAATATACCTAACAGAGCCTGACTGTTTCATGACATCTTCCCCTTTGTTGTTCCGTGCAAATGTTATGTTAAAGATTGGCCAGCAGATGTCACCACATTTAATTGCATCAAAAGCTTTGAAACACTGAACCATGGCTTCATATTGATTTGATGGTTCAAAACACTTCGGTTTCTCCATCACTAATGTTCATCAATAAAATACATCAGCGATCACTAATTATTACCACATATGTCCGGACAGACTTACAATCATGAATACTTTGATGTTGTGTTGCGTTGTGTATGTTACCAGATCCTTTTACACTTTTGTAGATCTGGTTACATCCATACAGATCAAAATGCACATTTGCAAATACTTTTGCTGCAATAATGGTCCCGTAGGAGTGTAGTAAAAGTCATGTGTAAGAACACAGCCAATACACACACACAGATTTTTTTTTTTAACACATCTGTGGATCTGGTTACACACACACAAATTGAAATACACGCACAGATTTTTTTTTTTTTACACATTTGTGGATCTGGTTACACACACACAAATTGAAATACAAGCACAGATTTTTTTTTACACATTTATGGATCTGGTTACACACGCACAAATTGAAATACACACACATTTTTTTTATACATTTGCGGATCTGGTTGCACACACACAGATCGAAATACACATTTGCAAATACTTTTGCTACAATAATGGCCCCAAATTTAAACACTAACTTACTGAAGAATGAAGCAGAGAGTAAGTCACCTGGATCTGACATAACGCCTAATCACCTCCAATTCAAAGGTAAGCTGATCAATTTTCTCTTTTATCGACTTTGTGCTGTAAAGTTGCAGACTTTTCTGATCCATTTGTAATCAGCGCGGACTGTATAAACAATTATGATGTCAGACGAAGGGTTGAAAGCAGAAAATGTGTATCTGATTTAACAGGTGCACGTCAGGCTTCAGGTCTCAGTCTGAACGCAGTTTGGAAAAAATAACGGTCCGACTTTTAATCACAGAAATGACTCCGGTCCCACTTTCCACAAATCAGCGAGTGTCAGAGCTGAACTTTAATTTGTACCTCTGCACGTTCAGACTGCTCAGGGTTTTTAATGGAAATACATTGTGATCAAGCTGGACATTTGATCCGATGTGAGCGAGATGTGTGTAATGGATTAATTACAGTCAGGAGGCGCCGAACATCTACGGGAATCTTGAATCGGGACCTGCATCTCATTTAATGACTGGGACAAAATTTCCTCTGAAATTTTTTTCTACCAAATGTATTTGATCCATTATCAAATTGTAAACGGCGTGCAGTGAAAGCAGCAAACATTACTGCTTTTATTCAGCCTGAGTCTGAGCACGGTGTGAAATATTTAACGGTCTGGCTTTTAATCATGGAAATGTCTCCACATACGAGGGGTTTAATGGAAATCCATTGTGATCAGATGGGACATTTTATCCGATGTGAGCAAAAAATCCGTTGTACAAAATCCGTTATATTGTTTATTACATGGAAAACACTACAAAAACTTTAGGACTTTTTTGTCCGGTGACTGAATATCTGGTTTATACGATGATGGTTTAGGTGAGTTTTACTGTATATGGGACTGAACAATAAATTTACCTCTCAAACAGCAAACACTATTTTGAACCCAAGATGGCACCATGAGTCACGTGACCATTTTTTTTCGACTCGTCATGTCGCCACTCTCTCTATCAAGGCACACTAGCAGGACTACACCCCCCCCCCCCACTCAGCTCATCGTGTTTGAGGTGCGCAAAGGAAACATTGTAATTTGCAAAGTCTGTGGCATGCAATCATCATGTGCACTAGATGTGAACATTGTGCAATCACACCGAATACACCGTGTGCCACAGCGAGTCAGTGTTTCTCTATGATGCGCTGACGCGCACAGCAGCTGTCTGGACGGGGTCTAACAGCAATGATAATATGATAATACAGATAAATCCTCTGACACATGAGGTGGACTGACAATGGATCTGTGATTACATGCTTATTCTGGACGTTATACTGCAATCACAGGTGCTGCGTCAGCGAGTCATTGTGTCTCAGAGCCAGCTGACCGGGCTGTCACTGTGACATGCATCATGTGCCACTTTTGACTGTGACATGAAACAAATTTAAAAGACAAGAAAATTAAAGACAACAGGTTGAATCCATGCCCCTGCTGAGGAAGAGGAGCTTGTGGTGGGTAAAAAGGGGGCCATCTGTGGTCTGGACTCCAAACCCGCACACACTGACACACGGATCAGCTCCCACTGGAGCGGAGTGCATGATTGGTGTTAACACACACTTAAGGAGAAAATTTCAGTACAGATGAAACTGGCTGGCATGTCTGTTTTGTTTTATTTATTTTATTTGCAATTTTCACCACGATACGCTGTGTAAAAGCAGTACTGCATTTTGGATTCGGCAGTGTAAAGAGGTTGCTTTGGTTGGTTTGCAGTGGTTGGTAGCGGTGATGCTTGCAAAGTTGTTTATTTTTTCCTTAAATCAGGCACAACTGTGTAGCTATAAATGACTGTTCTCCACCCTTCCCTGTTGGCCAGTTGGATATCTGCACCAAATGTCATGAGCAGTTTTACCAGCTCCAGGTTCTCTTGAATGACGGACTGGTGGAGTGCCGTCTGTCCTTCTGGGCTGAAGGAGTTGATGATGAATTCGCAGTTTTGTTGAATTCGCAACTCGAAGAGTGTCGAAGAGAGATCAGAAGAGAGTTTCTTTGTTCCAGGGTCATTTTAAAGAGGCTACGCACATGGTCCTAAGCTCCGCCCAACTGCTGTCAGGTTTCTCCTAGAAAGAATGTTATTTGAAAAACACATCAGATGCAGTGAATGATGTCTTCTTTCTTCTTTGGCTAACAAAATACAAGCTGCTTGATTCATCTTAATCTACACCATCCTAGAAGCAGGGAAGTGATTAATAGAAACACTGTTTTCACCATGGCAATTCATTAATAATTCAACAAATAACATTTAAACGTGCACCAAGAGCTATTAAGGAGAACTCATAATGTCACATGAAAGAAACGTGTAACATATTAAACTGGAATATAAATTTTATCTTTGTTTAATGATAACAACAGGAAAAGAAATTACAATTTCTCTCTTTTCTTAAAAGAAAGTATATTCGTGTATTGAAAGGTCCATATCCTTCCTCATGGTGGCACTGTGTTTCCATTCCATTGTTGGTTGTTTTTATGACCTTTGATCTTTTGTCGTCTGGCTGGTTGACATTCCAGGTTTATTGAGCTGTTATCTGTAGGGACAATCTGCGCATGCGTGGGTCAAACGGGGTCAAAAATTCCAGCTACCAAACACACACCGCTACCACTGAATTTCGTATACGGTAGCGTTAGCGGACTGTGAAAGTTTAGGCTTATAGGGATTGTTTCAAAGGCTTTAAGCCTTAAGCGACACATACAATAATGACAGGTGCGCGTTGTGCTGTTTTCAAATGCTCAAACAGAATTTATAGGCTTGAAAGGTGGCTGAAAACACACGATTGCAAGGCTCCACCGAGTCCACCCAAAGACGAAAAGAAGAAGAAATGTGGTTGTAAACCTCCGTTCATTCTACACAATTTCCCCACAGAAAAACATCCAGACGGATGTAAAAGATGGACTAAAATTGTAAGTTTCTTGCACACATTTATTTTGTCAATATCCTGAAACTATGCTGAATTCCCCCCCCCCCCTCCATATATAGTAATGGCAAATGCCACACTGGCAGAACCATTTATGAACATTAATACACATATATGCAATTTATTCTTGCAAGACAGAAGGTATGTGGTGCATGAGTGAATGTGGTGTGTGTGTGTGTGTGTGTGTGTGTGTGACCCCTATCCGCCCTTCCCGATCAGCCTACAATATCCTACTCAAAGCCAACCGACAGCTTCTATCAGGAAGGGCCGACCACCAAAACAACACAAAGACAGACAAGAACGAGAGACAAGTGGTGAAGACAATAACTGTGACATGAGACACTGAGGTGACGGGGCCCCAGCCATACAACATACCATGACAAACAACCACACATGAACAAACAGTGACAGCGACAGTCTGTTGTCTAATTAGTGAGCATCCATACCCTAACTTAGAACACCGTAATGTTAATCCCCTTAAGAGCACCCAAAAACCGAATTGTGGTGACGGCCACAAACACGCAACCATCCACACACAGAGACCCAGATCACAGCTAAATATCTGATCACTACTGTGGCTGGTGTGTTGGGCCAAGACAAGAGTCATATGACATGGACCACTCCGGCACGTCAGAAGCCACGCGGCTGGCCGCAAGCACGGAGGGAAGTGGGTCCAGGATGCAGGGCCCCGGGGGAACCGGGAGAAAAGGGGCAGCGGAAGGGCACAGGGGCCAGGAAAGGCAGCCCCAGAACCATTGGGCAGCACAGCAAACCAACAGGGGAGCGTACTGACAGCGCCGGAACGCACCCCCGACACCACCCGTCCCCACGGAGACACAGGGAGCAGCCCCATACCGAAGGGAAGTGCGCAGGGTGCCGACATAGGCCCACCAATAGGGGGAGCCCCAGAACCACACCACCAGGGCCACAACCCCCAAGGGCAGGCTCCCCAGACCCCCCCACCCTGGATCCCACCCCAAACACCAAAGTTCATGACCAGGAGACCACCCGAGCGAGAGCGGGGCCCATCCCGCGGAGACCACTGCCAGCATTCCCCCAGCAGCCGCCAATCCCCCAGTGCCAAAACCCGCGCCCCATGCCACCACCCACCCCACAACAGGCCACGGGACCCCAGGCCCCACAGGCCCAGAGCAGGGCCACGGGACCACGGCAGAACCGGCGAGGCAGATCCCTCAACCCAGAGCACCAGATATCCACAGCCACCCGGGGCCACCCCCACATGCCACACTCACCCTACCTACCAACCCCACCATAGTTGTTACAATTAATCTGATAGATTGGTAGCCAAAAAATTTAGCATACCCATAATGCACCGCATGGCCCAAGATGCGCACTTTGCTTATTGTCTAATAAATTCATTGCCCAGAACATTTCAACAAGTATGAGGTCTGTTAGAAAATTATCCAACCTTTTTATTTTTTAAAAAACTATATGGATTTGAATCATGTGCGCTTGCATCAGCCAAGCTTGAACCTTCGTGCGCATGCATGAGTTTTTTCATGCCTGCCAGTTGCGTCATTCGCCTGTGGGCAGGCTTTGAGTGAGCACTGGTCCACCCCTTCATCGGATTTTCATTGTCAGGGAAATGGCTGAGCGATTGGAGCAGCGCTGAATCAAATTTTTCCAGAAACTGTGAGAGACAGCCAGGTGGAAACCATTCGGAAGATTCAGACGGCTTTCGGTGAGGATACTTTGGGCGTCACACAGATTAAGGAGCATTACAACCGGATTAAAGACGGCCAACAGCGGCGGAGGGCGCGCCGCGCTCCGAGCAGCCATCGACAGGCTGAAACGACCAGATCATTTCCAAAGTGAACGCTGTGTTGATCCGGGATGCCGTCTGACTATCAGAGAAATTGCAGAAGAGGTGTACATCAGCACTTTTGTGGCACATTCCACTGTTACAGGAGATTTTGTAATGAAAGACGTGCGGAGGAATTCGCGCGTCGGGACGGAGCCACAATGGCGCACAACAAAAAGCACGTCTTTGTTGGAAGTCTCACAGGACAAGTTGTGACATGCCCAGCTGTTACACAATTTCTCGCATACTCACTCGACTGAAAAGCCACCAAAAGCCATCTGAATATTCCAAATGGTTTCCCTGACAATGAAAATCCGACGAGGGGGGTGGACCAGTGCTCACTCAAAGCCTGCCCACAGGTGAATGACAGGCGTGAAAAAACTCACGCATGAGCACGAAGGTTCAAGCTTGGCTGATGCAAGCGCACATGATTCAAATCCATATAGTTTTTGAAAAAAATAAAAAGGTCGGATACTTTTCTAACAGACCTCGTATCTTCTGTATTAGCTGATACCATCTGCTCAAAGTAATGTTAATCATTTAAATCATGTGGTGTAGTGGGTGGTTGCAAAGAAAATTTGCACCATCTCAGCCCTTTCTGGAACAAGCTGAATACCCCTGGTATAGAGCAAAGATATATGTTGAAATGTTCAAGTCTTCTTTGTCTCATCAGACCAGAGAATTTTGTTTTTCATGATCTGAGAGTCCTTCAGGTGCCTTTTTGCAAACTTCCGGTGGGCTGCCATGTGCCTTTTACTAAGGAGTGGCTTCCGTTTGGCCACTCTACCATACAGACCTGATTGGTGGATTGCTGCAGAGATGGTTGCCTTCTGGAAGGTTCTCCTCTCTCCACAGAGGAATTCTGGAGCTCTGACAGACCATCGGGTTCTTGGTCAATCCCCTGACTGAGGCCCTTCTCCCCCATCACTGAGTTTAGACGGGTGGCCAGCTCTAGGAAGAGTCCTGGCTGATCTGAACTTCTTTCATTTACAGATGATGGAGGCCACTGTGCTCATTGGGACCTTCAAAGCAACAGAAATGTTTCTGTATCCTTCCCCAGATTTATGCCTTGAGACAATCTTGTCTCTGAGGTCTACAGACAATTCCTTTGACTTCATGCTTGGTTTGTGCTCTGACATGCACTGTCAGCTGTGAGACCTTATATGTTAACAAGTGTGTGTCTTTCCAAATCATGTCCAATCAACTGAATTTACCCCAGATGAACTCCAATTAAGCTGTAGAAAAATCTCAAGGATGATCACTTGCACCTTAGCGCAATTTTGAATTTTATGGTAAAGGCTGTGAATACTTACAGCCCCTAGACACATAGTGCAAAGTTTGGACAGCGTTTGGATGAAAATGGTGAAATAGTGTGAAACAGTTCCAAATTAGCGCAGGCGTGCACAAACCCAGTGCAAGAGTTCCACTGAGCTACAGTGTACGATAGTGATTGTCTTCAGTCTCCTGTTGTGCCAAGAGTGTGACTGGCCACACATTTTCTAAGTGTGATGCGAGTGGTGTTAGGCGTTCGTGCGTGTCACCTGGAATTTGGCCGGCACCTGCCACGAGAGGGTGCGATGGGTTTGCACACCGCACACTTTGTCTTTCAGGCGCTTGTGTTTGTAAATAGTTGTAGCAACAGGTGTACGAGGCATTGGCGACAGGGATGACATTAGACGGTTTGCGCACGATTCCTGTGTCATTGCACACTAAGTGTGCACTTCATCCAAACGTTGCACTCAAATAATATTATCTACACTGCGCTCAAACATTCTGCAGGTGTATGAATAACACTTAATTTTTACCAAGGAATGCACAAACAAATTCTCAAAAAGCGTTTCTGTTCCCCTTGAAATTCAGGTTGGCTCATCCAAAAGCTTGACTCTGGCATCTCTTATTTCTGTTTCTCATCATGCAGTGACAAAAACATTCCCTGCCAACCTTGCCATGAACTTGCCCTGGGTGCATTTCAACCCTGTTCCAGCTGTCATTCTGTCTCACAGAATTTCTGTTGTGGACTCTGTTCATCCCTTTATTACACAGTACGTCAGACGTACAGCGTCTCAGTCACGACAGTTAGTCTGTTGGCTACAGCCGATGCTTCATTGTGGTCGAGGCTCACACAGAGGAAATAAAATAATTTGACATCTCTTCTAATCAAAATAATGAACTCACATTTTGGTTTTTGGCCACATCTTTGTGAGGCAATCTTGTGTACCAAATTTCAGGTTGATACACAAAATCTTTGTCAAGATATCGCATGCACATCAGTCAGACACACACTTAGAGCCGAGCAGCTCGGCCTGGTTTGCTTTCAGCAACAAGGCAAAAATAAAGTAACCTAAAAATGAAATACAGAGGGAACAATAAAAATAGGTTACAGAGAGAAAACTAAAGATAGAGACTGAGCGCCTTTGGAAGCAAAAATGTTTGCAGTGGTTGAGCTAAAGTTCAGCATGAAAATCCACAGGATTTTATTTTTCTAAACGTGTCTGTTGCACCTGAACCTGTCATGATCTTTGTACAGCGTCTGCAGACTGAAAAATATCAAAAGGCTCCATATCGCGCCACCGAAAAGCACCATCATTGTGCTTTATATTAAAGAAGCAGTTTTTTCTGTGTAAAGTAGACAAGGTAAAATAAGATTTTACTGATCCATGGGATAAATAAGAACAATCTGTGAGACTGAAAAGAAGCAGCTAAAAACACTTGTCACTCCCTTCACTTTATTCTGGTTTATCATTGAAATGAATTCGCTGACACTTGAAACATGGTTA
Organism: Thalassophryne amazonica; assembly: GCF_902500255.1. Classification (NCBI taxonomy): domain Eukaryota; kingdom Metazoa; phylum Chordata; class Actinopteri; order Batrachoidiformes; family Batrachoididae; genus Thalassophryne; species Thalassophryne amazonica. Next base: position 18,527,896 of record NC_047121.1, on the reverse strand, counting down.
TTCAGGGACTTTCTATTTGAGGCATTTCGCAACAAACTGCTTTACAGTGATGCACTCAGGTCCAAAAGTAACTGGACAATGACACAGTCTTTGTGTTGGTAACTCTGTCTACCCATGCAGTGGACTGGCGGCCTGTCCAGGGTGCACACGTTCGCAGAACAAGTGCAGGATGTCATGTCTCTCTGTCTTTGTTCCACACAATCATGTGTTGTCCAAGATGGAGTGGAGGGAGTTCTCTGCGCCTGCTGTCCCTTCATCACTGCTGCTCTGTGAGCCAGGTGCTGTCAGTGTCCCTCTGTACCTGGGTCTGCTTGGCTGGGCAGTAGGGTGGTATCAGGCCTACCAAAGATCAGTCCTACAGGTGAAGGAAATTTGTACCCATAGTTCATAGTCCATAGTCCTTGAACCCCAAGGTTTGAATACAGCAGACTGTCACACAAAGCAAATGCTTTACTCCCCCGCCATCTTCTTATTACCTGAGGCCATCAAAATCGGGTATTGCGAAGGCTTTGCACCTGTCCGTCTGTCTGTACTCAGCATAAGTCTAATCCTACTACTGCCAGGGTCACAGAGCTTGGACAAGTTCAATTTCAATTTATTTTCATTTATATAGCGCCAAATCACAACAGAGTTGCCTCAAAGCGCTTCACACAGGTAAGGTCTAACCTTACCAACCCCCAGAGCAACAGTGGTAAGGAAAAATTCCCTCTGAGGAAGAAACCTCAAGCAGACCAGACTCAAAGGGGTGACCCTCTGCTTGTGCCATGCTACAAACATAAATTACAGAACAATTCACAGAACAATTCATGGACGAATATACAAGAAATGCTATTGGTGCACAGGACAGGAGGATCACCAACACGAGGCCCCCAAGGCGTTCCCAAGCCAGCCGAGAGATGTAGTCCCTCCAGCGTGTCCTGGGTCTTCCCCGGGGCCTCCTCCCAATGTGACGTGCCCGGAACACCTCTCCAGCGAGGCGTCCAGGGGGCCCGAGCCACCTCAACTGACTCCTTTTGACGTGAAGGAGCAGCGGCTCGACTCCGAGCTCCTCCCGAGTGACCGAGCTCCTCACCCTATCTCTAAGGGAGCGCCCAGCCACCCTGCGGAGGAAACTCATCTCGGCCGCTTATACTCGCGATCTCGTTCTTTCGGTCATGAGCCAAATCTCATGACCATAGGTGAGGATCGGAACGTAGATCGATCGGTAAATCGAGAGCTTTGCCCCCCTACTCAGCTCTCTCTTCACCACGACCCGGAGCACTCCCCACAGGGTGCCCCGAGGGACACGGTCGAACGCCTTCTCCAGATCCACAAAACACATGTGGACTGGTTGGGGGAACTCCCATGAACCCTCAAGCACCCGATGGAGCGTGTAGAGCTGGTCCAGTGTGCTGCGACCAGGACAAAAACCACACTGCTCCTCCTGAATCCGAGGTTCGACCATCGGTTGCATTCTCCTCTCCAGTACTCTGGAATAGACCTTACCGGGGAGGCTGAGGAGTGTGATCCCCCTATAGTTGGAACACACCCTCCGGTCCCCCTTCTTAAACAGAGGGACCACTGTACCAGTATGCTAGCCATATGAAAGGGAAAAGAAGTGCGTCTTAAATAGTAAATAGTGAAATTAAAAAAAAAAAAAAAAATCTGTGTCACAAAAATGGGGCTGCTTTTGGTGATGGGGACATGAAATAAAACCTGAGACTGGGCTGGATGTCCACCAAACCTGGCACACATATGTAGGTGGGTTCTGGAATTGCCCAGGTGAGCTTAAATTTAACAAGAGTAAATTTACTTAAATTAATTACTTACGGTAAATTTACTGGGGTGAAGGTCTTTGGGGGTCAAGTGTCAATTTTTAAGTTTTTACTCCAATGTGCATCGAGCCTGGCACACATAAGGAGTTGGATCCTGGAAGTGGCCAGACGAGATCAAATTTGCATAAATAAATATAAATAAATAAATCAGTAAAACCTTTGCGGTCTAAATCATCTGTGCATGTTTGTTTGCTGGCCTGGTCCTGGTCCTCCTGGGTCCTTTTGCTGATTTCTACCAAACTTGGTTTGTCAGTGAATGTTGCCCCCGAAATTACCCTTAACAAATTAATCTGGGCAAAGGTCAAGGATAAGGATTTTGATCTCCAACCTGATTTGAACCTAATGTGAGACACAGTTGGGTGGATTCCAGAATTACGCTGGCAAGGTCAGCCAGAGGTCAGTCATTTCTGTGAAGGTCAATGTCATTGGGGTCAAATGTCAGATTACCATGCCCTTCATTTCCACTGGTACTAAGAACCAGTAAAGAAAAACATGAGGCAAAGACCAATGCAATCTGTGCCAAATTTTTCATGCAATCTGTGCCAAATTGTTCATGTAACAACTCCTGATTCATTGCGTGCTACCACAACAAACATAAATACTTAGTTTAGTTAGAAATCTGATCACTGAAGGGAAACTTCAGGATGATACACAGTGCTGTTGTCAAAAAAGCTTTCTTGAGTCTGAGCCAAACCTCCCACTGAAATACACAAGTACACCTACACACCTACACAACATAACCTCCCATCAAAACACAAAGCTGCTGGCTGTCTTCACATAGCGAGGTCACAGATGGATACTAATGCCCTGACTGTAAAAACACCAACTCCTGTCTCCGTCACCATCACAGCTCCCTCATCCCTCAGCACAACAACACACACGTTCCACTTCAGTTCCCCGCCGTCCTCCACGCCACCTTTTTCACAGTAAGTGAAGCCTAACAGGAGCTTTCTTCTCCAGTCATGTGTTGCTCCGTAAAGCATGAACACATATACATGGAGGCACAGGGCAAATATTTGGATTATATAACGCAATAGCAAGGTTAGTCGTTTGTTTACTAATCGTTAGTTAGAAGCAAATGTTGGAGAAAAACAGAACAGTCAGAACAGAGCTGCTGTTTGCTTCCTGGCTGGTCATTAGCATCATACCGTAAGCTTTTTGGGGCACTCCGGGTGGTACAGCAGCTCTGATATGAAGCTCTTTGGATACCGACCATCAAATGAACAACACATTTATCAGCGCGCTGAAAAAAAGCTGTCGGTTTCTGCTGCTCAAAACAGGATTCATATGTTCATATAGGATTCAGATTATTGAGACTGAACCAACTTTTACAGTGGATTTGGATAAATGACAACACGAGCAAATGTGGAAATGTAGACTTAGAAAAAAAACAAAAAACCTACATTAATTCAACAAGTGGGCAAAGCATTTCATCAGCAGGGATGTGAGAGCTGCAGGACAGTCAATATTTATGTTCCACTCTGTCCCTTCTGCTTTGTCTTGTGTCCTGGTTGTTGATTATTGTGGTTTTATGGTCACTGCTCCTTTGTTTTATACTTTTGCCATTTGTTAAAGTTCTGCTTTAGTTTATTCACCCCATTAAGGTTTCAAATCCTGCAACATTTCGCAAAACCTCAAAGAGTTTGTCGCTCTGCAAGACATCATTGAGAACTGCAGTGAGATGCTCTGCTCAGGCTGCACTTTAACCGCTGCACACGGACAACAGCATTAACATCCCAACATAAAACTCTTTGTATATTGTGTATTTGTTTGGATCCGGAAACAGATTTGTCACGCGATGCATTACGTTAGAGCTCCCCCCCGCAGTCTGCATATATAGTAATGGTAAATGCCACACTGGCAGAACCATTTATGAACATTAATACGCATATGCAATTTATTCTTGACAGAAGGTATGTAGTGCATGAGTGAATGTGGTGTGTGTGTGTGTGTGTGTGTGTGTGTGTGTGACCCCCATCCGCCCTTCCCGATCAGCCTACAACATCCTACTCAGAGCCAACCGACAGCTTCTATCAGGAAGGGCCGACCACCAAAACAACACAAAGACAGACAAGAACGAGAGACAAGTGGTGAAGACAATAACTGTGACGTGAGACACCGAGGAGACGGGGCCCCAGCCATACAACATACCATGACAAACAACCACACATGAACAAACAGTGACAGCAACAGTCTGTTGTCTAATTAGTGAGCATCCATACCCTAACCTAGAACACTGTAATGTTAATCCCCTTAAGAGCACCCAAAAACCGAAAACGCGAGCGACGACGGAAGTGGGTCCAGGAAGCAGGGCACCGGAGGAGCCAGGAGAAAAGGGGTAGCGGAAGGGCATAGGGGCCAGGAAAGGCAGCCCCCGTAGCCACCGGGCAGCACAGCAAACCAACAGGGGAGCGGCCCGACAGCGCCGGAACGCACCCCCCCACAACGCCCCCACCCCACCCCCACCCCCCCACAGGGTCACAGGGAGCCGCCCCAAACACGAGGGAAGCACACAGGGCGCTAGCATGGGCCCACCAATAGGGGGAGCCCCAGAACCACGCCACCCGGACCACGGCCCCCGAGGGCGGGAGCGAGTGGCGGCAAGGACAGGGAGCAAAGGAGCCACCACAACCGAATCCAAAGCACAAGGTAGGGACCACCGAGCCACACGACGGTGGGGCCCAGCCCCCAGACAAGAGGCGAGGCCCGACCTCAGGGCCAGGAAGAGTACAAGGTCACCCGACAGCAAGGCTCCCCAGCGCAGCCAGCAGTGCCCCCCAAGCCCCCAACCTACCCCCCACCCCGGATCCCACCCCAGCCACCAAAGCCCATGACCAGGAGACCGCCCAAGCTAGACCCATCGCGCGGAGACCACAACCCCCCAGCAGCCGCTGGCCCCCCAGTGCCAACACCCGCGCCCCACCACCACCACCCACCCCCACAACGGGCCGTGGGACCACGAGCCCCACAGCCCCAGAGCAGGACCAGGGGACCACAGCAGAACCGGCCAGGCAGACCCCCTACCCCAGACATCCACAGCCACCCGGGGCCAACCCCACGTGCCACACTCACCTACCTACCAACCCCACCATAGTTGTTACAGTTAATCTCCCTTGCTGTGTACAACCCCCTAAGTGTGCAAAGTGTTGCATTAAAAGCAGGGCAAGAGATGGCAGGTGGCAGACTGCCGTGGGTGGCCACGGTACACCGCTGTGCCACAGCCAGCCACATCTGTGCAGTTAATAAATTTATCTTTACAATTGTGTGAAAAAATTGATAAGTCAATTTCCATAACTTGTTCTGGCTTTGACATTAATCTACAATAGTTTAGTTAACTTTGGATGATTTGTTGTGAAAAGTATTGCAATTATTACACGTGAATCAGAACAAAGGATTTCAGTCAGATGTATAATAAAGTAAAATACACTCTATTGTAGAGTGAAATCAGCTCTACCGTCTTTTCAAATCAAGTGTTTCTACTCCAATAAGAGTTGATTTTACACTGTGATAGATAATTAACTGTATTTAGGCTGGGACCAAATGTTATCCCAGCAGAGTAAATTTTAATCTGCAAAATTTACTGTGTACCATTCAACTCAGCTTCAACTCAGCTTCGCCCGTTGAATGGAACGTTCCAGCTTTCACCTCATGAAATATTTGTACAATTGTACTGATAACCATTCATTATTTGTATACCATCTGTCATGCTTAGCTGTCATATTACAACCCCAATTCCAATGAAGTTGGGACGTTGTGTGAAATGTAAATAAAAACAGAATACTATGATTTGCAAATCCTCTTCAACCTATATTCAATTGAATACACCACAAAGACAAGATATTTAATTTTCATACTGATAAAATTTATAGTTTTTGTGCAAATATTTGCTCATTTTGAAATGGATGCCTGCAACACATTTCAAAAAAAGCTGGGACAGTGGTATGTTTACCACTGTGTTACATCACCTTTCCTTCTAACAACACTCAATAAACATTTGGGAACTGAGGACACTAATTGTGAGTGTCATGTAAGTTGCCCATGTCATAGGCAACTTACATCTATAATGGCACCAACAATTCTGAAAGGTACATCCAGGTTTTGGAGCAACACATGCTGCCATCCAAGCAACGTCTTTTTTCAGGGACGTCCCTGCTTATTTCAGCAAGACAATGCCAAGCCACATTCTGCACATGTTACAACAGTGTGGCTTCATAGTAATAGAGTGCGGGTACTAGACTGGCCTGCCTGCAGTCCAGACCTGTCGCCCATTGAAAATGTGTGGCGCATTATGAAGTGCAAAATACGACAAGCGAGGCCCCGGACTGTTGAACAACTGAAGTCGTACATCAAGCAAGAATGGGAAAGAATTCCACCTACAAAGCTTCAACAATTAGTGTCCTCAGTTCCCAAACGCTTATTGAGTGTTGTTAGAAGGAAAGGTGATGTAACACAGTGGTAAATGTACCACTGTCCCAGCTTTTTTGAAACGTTGCAGGCATCCATTTCAAAATGAACAAATATTTGCACAAAACAATTAAGTTTATCAGTTTGAACATTAAACATCTTGTCTTTGTGGTGTATTCAATTGAATATAGGTTGAAGAGGATTTGCAAATCATTGTGTTCTATTTTTATTTACATTTTACACAACCTCATTGGAATTGGAGTTGTAATTCTCTAAACAATTAAGTATATAATATATAACACACAATTTTTCTTTCTCACTGTACATAAAGATGTTATGTTTCAGTAAACGTGGCGTTTGACATCACAGGTCTGCTTTCAAAGGCGTGTTCTGGGTTTAGACGTTGACCCTCCTCGCCGCTGCACGATATGAACATCAAACGTACATCCAGCCTCAGAAGTATTTTTATCTCCCCCCTCCCACACCCCTACACCCTCATTGCACACGCCTGTCCGCACACACACACACACACGTGCACACACGTGTGTGCGGTGAATAGACCCTTTTAAAGAATTGTGTCTGACTGCTTCTTTTATCCTCCCTGCTGCAGACTAATTGAGGTTGTGCAAATTAGCAGAGGGAGCTGTCAGACAGCAGGATTTTGGGGGCATGATGTTTGTTGGGTTTAGTGGCAAAGATAAGGCCTCCTTCCTCAGCGGTTCCTAAAATAACTCGCGCCCCCCGTGGCGTGATCGGCCCCTCTCCTGAGGACCGGGTTATCCCAGCTGTGAGACGAGCTGTCAGACGCTCTCTTTCTGTGAATCACATGCTCCATACACACACTCCTCTCTGATTTATTTATCACTTCCATTTTGTTATTGCTTTTTTAGCTTTAGTATGCTGTTTGTTGTTGCTCTGCTGACATCCCAGTGTGCATCTGCCTCTCTGTTCAGCGGAGGGGCTGAGGTGAAAGCAGTAGAGCTGGGCGATACCGGGAATTTTGGTATTGATCCAATACCAAGTAAATACAGGCTCAGTATCGCCGATATCTATACTGATACCGATACTTTTTCATATTTAAGATTCATAGATCCAAATGATCCAAAAGACCTAGGATAGAATTTCACCAAACATTGTACGTGACAACAAAATACTTTATTATCACAATTAACATTTTTGTTTAAAAAAATATCACTCAACACAACTTAAAACAAAATCTCCTGAGGTAGAGGGCTGACAAACCACAATACAAGGGTGCGCTGCTCCGTGTTGTGTTACAGACAGAGAGTAGACTTTGATGAATCTGCGTGTGCAGCAGTCAGTGCATGCGTGAGAGAAAAAAGCATGAGTATCAATCTTTTTACACAAGGATCATTCAATATCAATACCAGCATAGGTATTGATATTATCAATATTAGGATCGATCCGCAAAGCAGCATTTACAGTGAATGCAAATGATATTTACAACTGCAACAAAGAAAAACTAATTTTTCACTTCTTTCAAATTCCACAGTTTGTGTTGGTCAGTCTGGCTGCAGTCCTGTAAGTCAGATCAGATGATATCAGTGTGGGTGGGGAGCAGTCAGGTTGACCTGCAGTATCTCCAATCAGCTGCACTCAGGTCATACGTGAGCACCCCCTTGGCCACTTGCAACCCCCACTCCTCAACAATGACACATCCAGTGCTGCAGATAACTGAAATAATATTTCACATAGTGATAAAAGCATCAAATTTGGTTTAAAACAATACTCCTCAGACGTTGCTCTATTGAAAGCGCTCACAAGCACATGAATTAGCCAAAAAAAAAAAAAAAGAAAAGAAAGAAAGAAAGATGGAAAATGGCCATCATATTGGCTTACTGAATGTCCAAAAAAATGAGGTGGGCTTCATAGATAATTGGCAAAGCTTCTGGGGAAAACCTGGTCTTGTTAGGAGAGACGGCATCCATCCCACTTTGGATGGAGCAGCTCTCATTTCTAGAAATCTGGCCAATTTTCTTAAATCCTCCAAACCGTGACTATCCAGGGTTGGGACCAGGAAGCAGAGTTGTAGTCTTACACACCTCTCTGCAGCTTCTCTCCCCCTGCCATCCCCTCATTACCCCATCCCCGTAGAGACGGTGTCTGCTCCCAGACCACCAATAACCAGCAAAAATCTATTTAAGCATAAAAATTCAAAAAGAAAAAATAATATAGCACCTTCAACTGCACCACAGACTAAACAGCTAAATGTGGTCTATTAAACATTAGATGTCTCTCTTCTAAGTCCCTGTTAGTAAATGATATAATAATTGATCAACATATTGATTTATTCTGCCTTACAGAAACCTGGTTACAGCAGGATGAATATGTTAGTTTAAATGAGTCAACACCCCCGAGTCACACTAACTGTCAGAATGCTCGTAGCACGGGCCGAGGCGGAGGATTAGCAGCAATCTTCCACTCCTGCTTATTAATTAATCAAAGACCCAGACAGAGCTTTAATTCATTTGAAAGCTTGTCTCTTAGTCTTGTCCATCCAAATTGGAAGTCCCAAAAACCAGTTTTATTTGTTATTATCTATCGTCCACCTGGTCGTTACTGTGAGTTTCTCTGTAAATTTTCGGACCTTTTGTCTGACTTAGTGCTTAGCTCAGATAAGATAATTATAGTGGCCGATTTTAACATCCACACAAATGCTGAGAATGACAGCCTCAACACTGCATTTAATCTATTGTTAGACTCGATTGGCTTTGCTCAAAATGTAAATGAGTCCACCCACCACTTTAATCATACCTTAGATCTTGTTCTGACTTATGGTATGGAAATTGAAGACTTAATAGTATTCCCTGAAAACCCCCTTCTGTCTGATCATTTCTTAATAACATTTACATTTACTCTGATGGACTACCCAGCAGTGGGGAATAAGTTTCATTACAGTAGAAGTCTTTCAGAAAGCGCTGTAACTAGGTTTAAGGATATGATTCCTTCTATATGTTCTCCAATGCCATATACCAACACAGGGCAGAGTAGCTACCTAAACTCTGTGAGTGAGATAGATTATCTCGTCAATAGTTTTCTGTAGCTCCTCTGAAAAAGAGAGCCTTAAATCAGAAGTGCCTGACTCCGTGGTATAACTCACAAACTCGTAGCTTAAAGCAGATAACCCGTAAGTTGGAGAGGAAATGGCGTCTCACTAATTTAGAAGATCTTCACTTAGCCTGGAAAAAAGTCTGTTGCTCTATAAAAAAGCCCTCCGTAAAGCTAGGACATCTTACTACTCATCACTAATTGAAGAAAATAAGAACAACCCCAGGTTTCTTTTCAGCACTGTAGCCAGGCTGACAAAGAGTCAGGGCTCTATTGAGTCGAGTATTCCTTTAACTTTAACTAGTAATGACTTCATGACTTTCTTTGCTAATAGAATTTTAACTATTAGAGAAAAAATTACTCATAACCATCCCAAAAACAAATCGTTCTCTTTGGCTGCTTTCAGTGATGCTGGTATTTGGTTAGACTCTTTCACTCCGATTGTTCTGTCTGAGTTATTTTCGTTAGTTACTTCCTCCAAACCATCAACATGTCTATTAGACCCCATTCCTACCAGGCTGCTCAAGGAAGCCCTACCATTAATTAATGCTTCAATCTTAAATATGATCAATCTGTCTTTATTAGTTGGCTATGTACCACAGGCTTTTAAGGTGGCAGTAATTAAACCATTACTTAAAAAGCCATCACTTGACCCAGCTATCTTAGCTAATTATAGGCCAATCTCCAACCTTCCTTTTCTCTCAAAAATTCTTGAAAGGGTAGTTGTAAAACAGCTAACTGATCATCTGCAGAGGAATGGTCTATTTGAAGAGTTTCAGTCAGGGTTTAGAATTCATCATAGTACAGAAACAGCATTACTGAAGGTTACAAATGATCTTATGGCCTCAGACAGTGGACTCATCTCTGTGCTTGTTCTGTTAGACCTCAGTGCTGCTTTTGATACTGTTGACCATAAAATTTTATTACAGAGATTAGAGCATGCCATAGGTATTAAAGGCACTACGCTGCGGTGGTTTGAATCATATTTATCTAATAGATTACAATTTGTTCATGTAAATGGGGAATCTTCTTCACAGACTAAGGTTAATTATGGAGTTCCACAAGGTTCTGTGCTAGGACCAATTTTATTCACTTTATACATGCTTCCCTTAGGCAGTATTATTAGACAGCATTGCTTAAATTTTCATTGTTACGCAGATGATAACCAGCTTTATCTATCCATGAAGCCAGAGGACACACACCAATTAGCTAAACTGCAGGATTGTCTTACAGACATAAAGACATGGATGACCTCTAATTTCCTGCTTTTAAACTCAGATAAAACTGAAGTTATTGTACTTGGCCCCACAAATCTTAGAAACATGGTGTCTAACCAGATCCTTACTCTGGATGGCATTACCCTGACCTCTAGCAATACTGTGAGAAATCTTGGAGTCATTTTTGATCAGGATATATCATTCAATGCGCATATTAAACAAATATGTAGGACTGCTTTTTTGCATTTGCACAATATGTCTAAAATTAGAAAGGTCTTGTCTCAGAGTGATGCTGAAAAATGAATTCATGCATTTATTTCCTGTAGGCTGGACTATTGTAATTCATTATTATCAGGTTGTCCTAAAAGTTCCCTGAAAAGCCTTCAGTTAATTCAAAATGCTGCAGCTAGAGTACTGACAGGGACTAGAAGGGGAGAGCATATCTCACCCATATTGGCCTCTCCAGGGTCGGACTGGGAACAAATTTCGGCCCTGGCATTTTTCCTCTGGACCAGCCCACTATTGGCCCGACAAATCCACCCCCAAACACACACACCCACCCGTCCATACCGAACCCCCAATGAACAAATACTATACACCTAAACACCATGAACACACACCTAAACACACACTTTCACTGTCATTTCACCTTGATCATAGTACAAAACGCGTTCCCGGCGCCACGAGGGGGCATCCTGATAACATTAAAGGCAATTAGATATTTTGACCAAATTACAAGTTTAAATGACTATATATATAAAACATCATGAGGTTTATGTCACAGAAATCCTACTTTACAATCACATTGCAGTCATTGTTAAATTATTTCCTTTTGCATTTATAATAAACATTTCTATTTATTTAGTGTTTGTTTTTCTGGTTGAAATAAGATATAAATAATCTACCAGACTTCAAAAAATATACAAGTTTCCTTGTTATTTTATTTGTCTAAAAATAAATGTCTGAGGTTCCTTATGTTAAACAAGAAATTATCTAATCTGAAATAACAGGTGGTTTTAATACAGATGAAAGGTTTCTAAAGAACCATTTATTGATTTATTTACCTATTTTAATTATTTTAAGTGTTCTAAACTTTTTTTTTTAACAGTAATCAGAAATTTTGAGGTAACAACAACAACAAAACATTTCCAGTGATTTTTCTTCAGAAAACTGCTCTCTAAATGAGCAGTCCTGTCACACGTTAATGTTTTGTACAGATCAGTGGTTTCTGCACCAATCGGATTGGTCCAATCCATTTTGTAGAGATCAGAGGTTTCTGCCACGAGTCTTCCATGTTTTGGCCAGACGCGTCGTTCCTATTGGACAATGCCAAGGTACGTCACAGCTCAGTGTCAAAAGTTGGTGCACCTCATCTCGACAGAACACTGGCTCTGTGGTATGCAGGAGATCACTTGACCGAGCGTCTATACGTTCAAATAATAATTTAAAAAATACTGTCATCACTCTTCACTCTTAGTCAGTCTCTTACAATGGTGCAGCGTAAATACACGAGCTTTACAGGAGCGCCCATCTCCTGCACGCACTTTTTTTGGGGGGGGAGATGGGGTGATGCTAAACTCATCGCCCCCTTAATATTTTTTTTTTCTGGTGCCGGGTCTGACAAAACGGAAGTACAAGCAGCACACAAGCGGGAAAAAAGTTTTTGTGTCTCCAAAGTGTGTGTGTGTGTGTGTGTGTGTGTGTGTGTGTGTGTGTGTGTGTGTGTGTGTGTGTGTGTGAGTGAGTGAGTGAGTGAGTGAGACAGAGAGAGAGAGAGAGGTACTGTGTAACCACTGCTAGGATTCACACAGCAGCAAATTAGGGAGCTGAAGTCCGTAGCTGTTGCATTTAAAGATTAACAAAAGTAAAGCACAGTTAATTAGGATAAAAGAAACGATTCCAACCTTGTAATCAGTAGGAGAGCTGAGAGAAGTCCAGGCGCCGAGGAGTCAGTCCATTCACAGGGGCTGGAGCGGCCGCCTGCTCTTCTTGCAATCTGATTGGCCACCCTGTATGCTTCTCCAATTGTCATTGGCTGTTGGTCATGTCAATCATTGTGCTCAATGTAAGTCTCCTTTGTGTGATCAAACAGAAACAAAACTGAAACCTAGAATAAGACTGCGCCGTGTATGAAACACTACAGAACCTTTATTTTTACACAAATTCAGGAAGTGGTTCTGCAGATGCGCCGATTAAATGCTGTAGCTTCACCGATTACGGACTTTCCTCATGTTGACAGCGGCGCGCGGTTCGAGAACACTGAATATTTCCATAATCTCTATAAATATGGGAGGGCCGGCCCACGCACGTCTAAACGTGCAGCGGCCCACCGGGCAAATGCCCAAAATCACAGATTATCAGTCCGAGCCTGGGCCTCTCTTTATTGGCTCCCTGTTAATTCTAGAATAGAATTTAAAATTCTTCTTCTTACTTATAAGGTTTTGAATAATCAGGTCCCATCTTATCTTAGGGACCTCATAGTACCATATCACCCCAATAGAGCGCTTCGCTCTCAGACTGCAGGCTTACTTGTAGTTCCTAGGGTTTGTAAGAGTAGAATGGGAGGCAGAGCCTTCAGCTTTCAGGCTCCTCTCCTCTGGAACCAGCTCCCAATTCGGATCAGGGAGACAGACACCCTCTCTACTTTTAAGATTAGGCTTAAAACTTTCCTTTTTGCTAAAGCTTATAGTTAGGGCTGGATCAGGTGACCCTGAACCATCCCTTAGTTATGCTGCTATAGACTTAGACTGCTGGGGGTTCCCATGATGCACTGAGTGTTTCTTTCTCCTTTTGCTCTGTATGCACCACTCTGCATTTAATCATTAGTGATTGATCTCTGCTCCCCTCCACAGCATGTCTTTTTCCTGGTTCTCTCCCTCAGCCCCAACCAGTCCCAGCAGAAGACTGCCCCTCCCTGAGCCTGGTTCTGCTGGAGGTTTCTTCCTGTTAAAAGGGAGTTTTTCCTTCCCACTGTCGCCAAGTGCTTGCTCACAGGGGGTCGTTTTGACCGTTGGGGTTTTTCCGTAATTATTGCATGGCTTTGCCTTACAATATAAAGCGCCTTGGGGCAACTGTTTGTTGTGATTTGGCGCTATATAAATAAAACTGATTTGATTTGATTTGAATTTCACAGAATTCCATCAAGTCAAGTCTACGTGAATGTGCTGGTGCTGCAGTTTGCTGTATCCATGACACCATGGATCCACCTTGGGTCTTGGATGGCCACCACCCAGGCAGAAAACCAGTCCATAACAACATTTCTAAAATACCCATCTAAGTGCTAAAGCAAGGTGAAACATAAGCATCCGTGTGGCCTTCTCCATCTCTTGGGGTCCTCAGCACTCAGGCACCTGTGTGCTGAATCAAATGATACTCCTTGTCTTAGTTTCTCTTTGTAAAATGGACATCATTTTGGCATATTGAACTGCACAGCATTCCATCACGTGGACTAATTTGGATGATCTTGGTGCTCAACAGATGCCATCCTGTGTAAAGGGGGTTTTACTGGTTACCACTGTTCCCTCACAGCAAGAAGGTCCCCATCTCAAATGCAACCTGGTACTTTCTGTGGGGAGTTTGCTTGGGTTCCCTCCAGGTCAGGGGTGCCCAAGTTCAGTCCTCGAGATCTACCTTCTTGACACTCTTAGTTTTCTCCCTGCTCCAACACACCTGAATCCAATGAAAGACTCGTTAGCAGGCTTTTAATGAGCCTGTCATTGGATTCAGGTGTGTTGGAACAGGGAAACAACTAAGAGTGTCAGGAAGGTAGATCTCGAGGACCGAACTTGGGCACACCTGCTCCAGGTGATCTGGTTCCCTCCCACTTCCAAAGACATACAGATTAGGTCAATTGGTGACTTTAAAAATTGGCTATAGGTGTGAGTGGGAGTGTGAATGTGTTTGTCTGTCTACATATATACGTATGTCTGCCGTAGGTTGCTGGCGAGTCAGATGTGGGTGCGTGCACACCCAGTAACAACAATGGTGGGAATTCCACCTCCACCTCTAACACACACTCGTGCAGCTCCTGTCTAACCACTTATCTGGTTGGGGTGTGAAGCGAAGCCGTCGCTGATCACACCAAATGCCAATCTTCACAGATAAGGCACACCACAGGAAAGCAGCTGCAAAAAGAGTTCAGACTAAGACACAGTTTAGATTTTGGCAGAGAATATTACCTTCATAGGTAGATGATATCTCGGCAACGAGGTGGAGATGACGTCCGGTTTTTATGGAGTGGAATGATGTAGTGAAGATGGATGACAGCTGGCATGAGATAATGAGTGACAGCTGTCACCCCCGGCTGTGTCCGTGGCGGCAGCGCCCTCTCGTGCCTGAAGCCCGCACTTCAGGCAGGGCACCCTCTGGTGGTGGGCCAGCAGTACCTCCTCTTCTGGCGGCCCACACAACAGGACCCCCCCCTCAACGGGCGCCTCCTGGCGCCCGACCAGGCTTGTCCGGGTGACGGCGGTAGAAATCGGCCAGGAGGGCCGGGTCCAGGATGAAGCTCCTCTTTACCCAGGAGCGTTCTTCGCGTCCATACCCCTCCCAGTCCACCAAATACTGGAACCCCCGGCCCATTCGACGGACGTCCAGGAGCTGGCACACTGTCCAAGCCGGCTCCCCGTCGATGATCCGGGCAGGAGGCGGCGCCAGACCGGGAGCACAGAGGGGTGCGGTGAGGTGTGGTTTAATCCGGGAGACATGAAAAACAGGGTGGATCCGCAGTGAAGCCGGGAGTTGGAGCTTCACTGCAGCAGGACTGAGGATTTTGATGATCTTGAAAGGTCCAATGAATCTGTCCATCAGTTTGGGGGAGTCCACCTGCAGGGGAATGTCCTTAGTTGACAACCACACCTCCTGCCGGGCTGGTATGCAGGGGCCGGGGACCGCCGGCGGTCTGCATGGGTCTTAGCCCTCGTCCGGGCCTTCAACAAGGCAGAACGGGCGGTGCGCCACACCCGATGGCACCTCCGCAGGTGGGCCTGGACCGAGGGCACACCGACCTCTCCCTCCACCACGGGAAACAACAGGGGCTGGTACCCCAGACACACCTCAAACGTGGAGAGGCCAGTGGCAGAAGACACCTGACTGTTATGTGCATACTCGATCCAGGCCAGATGGTTACTCCAGGCTGTCGGGTGCGCGGATGTCACACAGCGGAGGGTCTGTTCCAACTCTTGGTTGGCCCGTTCTGCCTGTCCGTTTGTCTGTGGGTGTTACCCGGACGAGAGGCTCACGGTGGCACCCAGTTCTCTGCAGAAACTCCTCCAGACTTGAGAGGAAAACTGGGGACCACGATCCGAGACTTTGTCAGCTGGTATCCCATGCAGACGGACGACGTGGTGGACCAGGAGGTCAGCAGTCTCCTGGGCCGTTGGGAGCTTCGGGAGGGCCACGAAGTGGGCCGCCTTGGAGAATCGGTCCACTATCGTGAGGATGGTCATCATGCCCTGGGACGGCGAGAGGCCCATGACGAAATCCAGGCAGATATGGGACCAGCGGCGATGAGGCCCCGGGAGCGGCTGGAGTAGGCCTTGGGTCCTCTTGTGGTCTGCCTTGCCCCTGGCACAGGTGGTGCAGGCCTGGATATACTCCCGGACGTCGGCTTCCATAGACGCCCACCAGAAGCGCTGCCGGACAACTGCCACGGTCTGACTCCAGCTCTGGCTTCTGGTGGGACATACAGACGATTCTTCGGTCCAGTTCCGGGGTCCGGGTTCCATGCCAGGGCCTCCCAGACGGTCTTCTCCACGTCCCAGGTGAGGGTAGCCACGATAGTGGACTCTGGAATGATGGGCTCCGGTGGATCCGACAGCTCTGTTTTGACTTCGTCTTCGTGTACCCGGGACAAGGCATTTGATCTTTGGTTCTTGGTCCCGGGGCGATAGGTGATCCGGAAGTCAAAATGCCAGTGGGCTTGCCTGGGGTGACCAGTGACCAGTGGGCTTGCCTGGGGTTCAGCCGCTTGGCGGTCCTGATATACTCCAGGTTCCGATGGTCAGTGAAAACTGTGAACGGCACAGACGCTCCCTCCAACAGGTGTCTCCACTCCTCAAGAACCTCTTTCACCGCAAGGAGTTCTCGGTTGCCGACGTCATAGTTCCGTTCAGCCGGGGTCAACCTGCGAGAAAAGTAGGCACACGGGTGAAGAACCTTATCGGTCTCTCCGCTCTGGGATAGCACGGCTCCTATCCCTGAGTCAGAGGTGTCCACTTCAACCACAAACTGGCGGCCAGGGTCGGGCTGCACCAGAACTGGTGCAGTCGAGAACCATCGTTTCAACTCCCTGAACGCTGCTTCGCACCGATCTGACCAGGTGAAGGGGACTTTTGGAGAGGTCAGGGCTGTCAGGGGGCTAACTACCTGACTGTAGCCCTTAATGAACCTCCTGTAGAATTTGCAAAGCCGAGGAACTGTTGCAGCTTCCTATGGCTTGTTGGTTGGGGCCAATCTCTCATCGCCGCAACCTTGGCCGGATCAGGGGCGACGGAGTTGGAGGAGATGATAAACACCAGGAAGGACAAAGAGGTGCGGTGAAACTCACACTTCTCGCCCTTCACAAACAGCCGGCTCTCCAACAACCGCTGCAGGACCTGACGTACATGCTGGACATGAGTCTCAGGGTCCGGAGAAAAAATGAGTGTATCGTCCAGATATACGAAGACGAATCGGTGCAGGAAGTCCCGCAAGACGTCATTAACCGAAGCTTGGAACGTCGCGGGGGCGTTAGTGACCAGGTACTCAAAATGACCTAATGGGGTGTTAAATGCCGTCTTCCACTCTTCTCCCTTCCGGACCCGAACCAGGTGGTACGCATTCCTAAGATCCAACTTGGTGAAGATTTTGGCTCCATGCAGGGGCGTGAACACTGAATCTAACAGGGGCAATGGGTATCGATTGCGAACCGTAATCTCATTCAGCCCCCTGTAATCAATGCATGGACGGAGTCCGCCGTCTTTTTTGCCCACAAAAAAGAAACCTGCACCCATCGGGGAGGTGGAATTCCGGATCAGCCCGGCAGCTAATGAGTCCCGGATGTAGGTCTCCATTGATTCGCGCTCAGGTCGTGAGAGGTTGTACAGCCTGCTGGACGGAAACTCAACGCCCGGAATCAAATCAATGGCACAATCGTACGGACGGTGCGGGGGAAGGGTGAGTGCCAGATCCTTGCTGAAGACGTCAGCAAGATTGTGGTACTCAACCGGCACTGCCGTCAGATTGGGAGGGACTTTGACCTCCTCCTTAGCATGTAAACCGGGAGGAACCGAGGATCCTAAACACACCCGATGGCAGGTTTCTCTCCACTGAACCACCACCCCAGACGGCCAATCAATCCGGGGATTGTGTTTCAACATCCACGGGAAGCCCAAAATCACACGGGAGGTAGAAGGAGTCACAAAAAACTCGATCTCCTCCCGATGATTTCCAGACACCACCAGAGTTACAGGTTGTGTCTTGTGCGTGATTAAAGGGAGAAGGGTGCCATCTAGTGCCCGCACCTGCAATGGCGAAGGGAGCGCCACCAGAGGGAGCCCTACCTCCCTAGCCCATCTGCAGTCTAGCAGATTCCCTTCTGACCCTGTATCCACCAGTGCTGGGGCTTGAAGGGTTAAATCTCCGCTCAGGATTGTAACTGGGAGTCGTGTGGAAATATGTGTATGTCCCACATGAATGTCTTGGCCCACCCTAAGCCCAGTTTCTAGGGGCGGGCGTTGGTGTTTAACCGATTGGGGCAGTCTCTTAGCTGGTGCTCACTCGAGCCGCAGACAAAGCACTCCCCGCGGGCCAGCCTCCTCTGTCTGTTAGGTGGTCTAAATGTGGCCCTGCTCGTGTCCATAGCTTCGTCAGCAGGGGGAGCTGTAGCCACACGGAGCGTTGAGGCTGTGGAGCGTGGGGAGGGCGGAACCTTTTCGGACCCGGAAGGGAGAGGGACGGCGCATGCCCGGCCACGTCCTTCGTCTTGCTCCCGACGGCGTTCCTCTAACCGATTATCTAACCGTATAACGAGATCAATAAGCCCATCTAAATCCCGCGGTTCTTCCTTGGCTACCAGGTGCTCCTTCAGGACCGACGACAGTCCGTTTATGAAGGTGGCGCGGAGCGCAACGTTATTCCAGCCGGACCTCGCAACCGCGATGCGGAAGTCGACTGCATATTCGGCTGCGCTCCGGCGCCCCTGCCTCATTGACAGCAGCACTGTTGAAGCACTTTCTCCTCTGTTAGGGTGATCAAAAACCGTTTTGAACTTGGGGCAACTGTTTGTTGTGATTTGGCGCTATATAAATATAAATAAATAAAAATAAATAAACTCCCTCACAAACCCAGTATAAGTGGTAAGGAGCCGTGAATTTTGCTCCCAAAGCGCTGTAGCCCAAGCGCGTGCCTCACCACGAAGCAAGTTAATTACATAAGCCACCTTACTGGCGTCAGACACGTACATTACGGGACGTTGTGCAAAGACGAGTGAACACTGCATAAGAAAGTCCACGCACGTCTCCACACAACGTCCGTACGGCTCTGGGGGACTTATGTATGCTTCAGGGGATGGTGGGGGGGGTCGTTGAACGACCAGTGGAACGTCTATATTCTGCACCGGGTCGGCAGGAGGAGGAGCTGCAGCAGCGCCCTGAGCGCGCGCTTCCACCTGCGCGGTGAGAGCCTCCATCCTGCGATTAAGGATGACGTTTTGCTCGGTCATCAGATCCAACCGAGCGGTAAAGGCGGTGAGGATTTGCTGCAACTCACTAATCACGCCTCCTGCAGACGCCTGTGCACCCTGCTCTTTCATTGGTTGTCCAACAGATGGTTGACGCCCCTCGGGATCCATGACGCTGGCCGAGATATCCTGTTGGGAAAGTGTAGTGACACGGACCCACAACAGGGGGCGTAAATGATCGGACAATGAAAGAACACTTTACTGTTGTGAAAGAGCACAACCAAAACACAGATTACAGAATTTAAGCAAACAGTCAATCCACAAAGGTGATGTGTGGGCAGGCTCGAGGATAGAAGATGTCTGTCCTGAGAAGAACTGGAACCACACGATTTCCTCCGCCACTGAACCTGGAGACTACTGGAGCCACCAAGTCCCGAGTCCCCAGGTGGCCACCGTCTCCGAGTGTCGGATCTGGTACTGCTGGCGAGGAGCAAAAACAGTCAGATGTGGGTGCGTGCACACCCAGTAACAACAATGGTGGGAATTCCACCTCCACCTCTAACACACACTCGTGCAGCTCCTGTCTAACCACTTATCTGGTTGGGGTGTGAAGCGAAGCCATCGCTGATCACACCAAACGCCAATCTTCACAGATAAGGCACACCACAGGAAAGCGGCTGCAAAAAGAGTTCAGACTAAGACACAGTTTAGATTTCGGCAGAGAATATTACCTTCACAGGTAGATGATATCTCGGCAACGAGGTGGAGATGACGTCCGGTTTTTATGAGGTGGAATGATGTAGTGAAGATGGATGACAGCTGGCATGAGATAATGAGTGACAGCTGTCACCCCCGGCTGTGTCCGTGGCGGCAGCGCCCTCTCGTGCCTGAAGCCCGCACTTCAGGCAGGGCGCCCTCTGGTGGTGGGCCAGCAGTACCTCCTCTTCTGGCGGCCCACACAACACAGAGAGACACACAGAGAGAGACAGAGTCATTCGTTGTCTCTAGTTGAGTGCAGCTCCATGACAAATATGTACGAACTGCACTGGTAATAATCAGCATTATTCATGCTACATTGATGATTTCTGCCTCTTCGGGGGTTTGTCATTAAAAAATAAACAGAAAAAAAACAGCATTAACCTTTAAGACTGCTTTGTTTGAGAGATGCTCAAGAGAAAGAGAAATTAACACAGTCCTCTGTGTAGCTCTGCCTGTCACTGGGTGAACGTAACAAAGGGCCTGCTGGGTTATGAAAGGTTGACGGTTAAAATGATATGACACCGGGAGTTGGATACACTTTAAATAATGCATATGTGGTCTCATCAACTCTATGACATCTGGATGAGCACAGACTTTGTTTGACCCAGCAGGCCACAAGTGACCTAATGCAGTGGGTCACTCAGTGGAAATACTGCAGTATATCAGCCCCATACTGCACCTGTTGGTAGTTTTTGACTCCAACAACTCTGTATATCCACTGGGCGTGCTGCATTCTGACTTTCTTCTAGCTACTAAAGCTGATCACTTCAGGATTTCAACATCCTCTGTGAACACTGTTACACTCACAGCAAGGGTGCTGTTCTATCCCAGTCAGTTTCCATCAAACTTGGTGGGTGCATGTCTATTAACTCAAAATTTGCCCTTTCAGCAAAGGTCAAGGTCGCTGGGATCAAATATCAAAATTCTGCTTTATCCATCTGTTTGTTCCCCTACTTCTCTCAAGCCCTTCAAATGATTTCCACCAAATTTGATATTTGGATGACAGCCTCCACTTACAGGGGATGTTTTTGACAAAGGTCAAGGTCATTTGGCTTAAAGGCTAAAATTTTGATTGTTCACTCCAATGTACAACCCCAATTCCAATGAAGTTGTGCACCAAACGCCAAACGTGACACACATATATGTAGGTGGGATCTGAATGTATCATCATATTCAATCACTTGTTAAAAAACAAAACAAAACAAAACAAAACAAAAAAGGTCATTGGGCTTATTGGTCAAAATTGAAATTTGTCACTTTGAATTGCATAAAATGTATGCAGGTTGGTTCTGGAATTGCTCAGACAAGGCCAAAATTACCAAAGGTTAAACATTGGGGTCAAGGCCATGCTTGCCTGTCTGTTTCTTGGCCTACTCCTCCCATGTTTGCTGGTTTCTACCAAACTTGGTATGTCGATGAAGGTTAGCCATGAAATTGTCCTTTCCCTTTGGTAAAGGTCAAAGAACTTAATTTTCATAATGATATGGACAAAATGTGGCACACACTTACTTGGATTTCAGAAATGCCCTTGTAAGATCAGCCCCAGATCATTCAATCAATCAATCAATCAATTTTTTTATATAGCGCCAAATCACAACAAACAGTTGCCCCAAGGCGCTTTATATTGTAAGGCAAGGCCATACAATAATTATGTAAAACCCCAACGGTCAAAACGACCCCCTGTGAGCAAGCACTTGGCTACAGTGGGAAGGAAAAACTCCCTTTTAACAGGAAGAAACCTCCAGCAGAACCAGGCTCAGGGAGGGGCAGTCTTCTGCTGGGACTGGTTGGGGCTGAGGGAGAGAACCAAGAAAAAGACATGCTGTGGAGGGGAGCAGAGATCAATCACTAATGATTAAATGCAGAGTGGTGCATACAGAGCAAAAAGAGAAGAAACAGTGCATCATGGGAACCCCCCAGCAGTCTACGTCTATAGCAGCATAACTAAGGGATGGTTCAGGGTCACCTGATCCAGCCCTAACTATAAGCTTTAGCAAAAAGGAAAGTTTTAAGCCTAATCTTAAAAGTAGAGAGGGTGTCTGTCTCCCTGATCTGAATTGGGAGCTGGTTCCACAGGAGAGGAGCCTGAAAGCTGAAGGCTCTGCCTCCCATTCTACTCTTACAAACCCTAGGAACTACAAGTAAGCCTGCAGTCTGAGAGCGAAGCGCTCTATTGGGGTGATATGGTACTACGAGGTCCCTAAGATAAGATGGGACCTGATTATTCAAAACCTTATAAGTAAGAAGAAGAATTTTAAATTCTATTCTAGAATTAACAGGAAGCCAATGAAGAGAGGCCAATATGGGTGAGATATGCTCTCTCCTTCTAGTCCCCGTCAGTACTCTAGCTGCAGCATTTTGAATTAACTGAAGGCTTTTTAGGGAACTTTTAGGACAACCTGATAATAATGAATTACAATAGTCCAGCCTAGAGGAAATAAATGCATGAATTAGTTTTTCAGCATCACTCTGAGACAAGACCTTTCTGATTTTAGAGATATTGCGTAAATGCAAAAAAGGAGTCCTACATATTTGTTTAATATGCGCTTTGAATGACATATCCTGATCAAAAATGACTCCAAGATTTCTCACAGTATTACTAGAGGTCAGGGTAATGCCATCCAGAGTAAGGATCTGGTTAGACACCATGTTTCTAAGATTTGTGGGGCCAAGTACAATAACTTCAGTTTTATCTGAGTTTAAAAGCAAGAAATTAGAGGTCATCCATGTCTTTATGTCTGTAAGACAATCCTGCAGTTTAGCTAATTGGTGTGTGTCCTCTGGCTTTATGGATAGATAAAGCTGGGTATCATCTGCGTAACAATGAAAATTTAAGCAATGCCGTCTAATAATACTGCCTAAGGGAAGCATGTATAAAGTGAATAAAATTGGTCCTAGCACAGAACCTTGTGGAACTCCATAATTAACTTTAGTCTGTGAAGAAGATTCCCCATTTACATGAACAAATTGTAATCTATTAGACAAATATGATTCAAACCACCGCAGCGCAGTGCCTTTAATACCTATGGCATGCTCTAATCTCTGTAATAAAATTTTATGGTCAACAGTATCAAAAGCAGCACTGAGGTCTAACAGAACAAGCACAGAGATGAGTCCACTGTCCGAGGCCATAAGAAGATCATTTGTAACCTTCACTAATGCTGTTTCTGTACTATGATGAATTCTAAAACCTGACTGAAACTCTTCAAATAGACCATTCCTCTGCAGATGATCAGTTAGCTGTTTTACAACTACCCTTTCAAGAATTTTTGAGAGAAAAGGAAGGTTGGAGATTGGCCTATAATTAGCTAAGATAGCTGGGTCAAGTGATGGCTTTTTAAGTAATGGTTTAATTACTGCCACCTTAAAAGCCTGTGGTACATAGCCAACTAACAAAGATAGATTGATCATATTTAAGATCGAAGCATTAAATAATGGTAGGGCTTCCTTGAGCAGCCTGGTAGGAATGGGGTCTAATAAACATGTTGATGGTTTGGATGAAGTAACTAATGAAAATAACTCAGACAGAACAATCGGAGAGAAAGAGTCTAACCAATTACCGGCATCACTGAAAGCAGCCAAAGATAACGATACGTCTTTGGGATGGTTATGAGTAATTTTTTCTCTAATAGTTAAAATTTGTTAGCAAAGAAAGTCATGAAGTCATTACTAGTTAAAGTTAATGGAATACTCAGCTCAATAGAGCTCTGACTCTTTGTCAGCCTGGCTACAGTGCTGAAAAGAAACCTGGGGTTGTTCTTATTTTCTTCAATTAGTGATGAGTAGAAAGATGTCCTAGCTTTACGGAGGGCTTTTTTATAGAGCAACAGACTCTTTTTCCAGGCTAAGTGAAGATCTTCTAAATTAGTGAGACGCCATTTCCTCTCCAACTTACGGGTTATCTGCTTTAAGTTACGAGTTTGTGAGTTATACCACGGAGTCAGGCACTTCTGATGTAAAGCTCTCTTTTTTAGAGGAGCTACAGCATCCAAAGTTGTCTTCAATGAGGATGTAAAACTATTGACGAGATACTCTATCTCACTTACAGAGTTTAGGTAGCTACTCTGCACTGTGTTGGTATATGGCATTAGAGAACATAAAGAAGGAATCATATCCTTAAACCTAGTTACAGCGCTTTCTGAAAGACTTCTAGTGTAATGAAACTTATTCCCCACTGCTGGGTAGTCCATCAGAGTAAATGTAAATGTTATTAAGAAATGATCAGACAGAAGGGAGTTTTCAGGGAATACTGTTAAGTCTTCTATTTCCATACCATAAGTCAGAACAAGATCTAAGATATGATTAAAGTGGTGGGTGGACTCATTTACTTTACATTCAAGTCAAGCCAAAGTCATTCAAGTCAAATATCAGATGACCACAGTCTTCACACCCACTGGTACTATTACCTAGTACTACTACTATTACTATGACTACTACTGCTGCTGCTACTGTAGCATCTGGCTCTGGGTTGTGTCTTTAACTCTCGGGACATGAACTCAGGATCTCTGACATGGGAGACAGACTCTCTAACCAGAAGGCTAAAACCCAGAGAATCCTTGTAGCTGTTGGGGAGTGAGGTTCATTGACTGCTATTGCACAGCAACTCCTGCTGTCATCCGTCGCTCTCATCCTGGTCCCTAAACATCACTCCTATTCGGGTCACGGCACCAATGTAGTGGCCTGCTCTGCGTGAAATAAAAATGATCCTGCATCTGCCACAAAATTCTGTCAAATCTTTTTAGACTCCAAATCTACATTTTTAACAAGTTTCAGTTCCTTACTCATTTTCAACCGCTTATCCGGGATTAGGTCATGGGGGCAAGTTTCATAAGATTACTATTAATATCAACTAGAGATGTCTTGATCTGGTTGAAATGATTGAACTCATCATTTTTTTTAAATTAATTCATATCACATAATTAAACCTGAGTCACCAAATTAGTGTGGTCTTTGTTCCAGTTCCTGTCATGTGCCCAGTGCCAGTGAAGCGAGCAGGCAATCAGAGCCACGGTGCATGCTCTTACAGTATATTAACTCTCTGCTTTAAACACACAACAAATCTATGTTATTTACACAGATCATCAACAGTGCATATCAGTCTCACTAATGTCAATATATTCAGTTCTATATATTAAAAACCAAATGGCCTCTGTGTACATGTATGTGTGCGTGCATGTGTGAGTATGACTTCAATCACAAAGAAACTGGGGAGAGCTGACATTTGCCGTTTGGTATGCTTATGTATTTTGGGTCAAGGATGAACGACTAATATTTTTGGAGAAATTAGGGATATTATGTAACAACGTTGAACAATGGACACTGATATCACAATTAATCAGTCCTTGGCAACCAGACAAGATCTGAACAAAGGAAATATCTCAGACTTGCCAGTTGTAAAACATGACATCAACTAAACATGCCAAATAATAAATACAATTATTCACAAAACTTTCTCATTTGAATTTCCTGCACTTTCAGTTAAAATCATTATCGAAACTTTGCGTAATTTATTACCACCCTTGAAAAATGTCAGCTATCTATTTTATAAACACTACCCAACCTAGAGCCCATGGATTCCCACTGGCAACATGCTAGTTCAATTTATTTATACAATACTAAATCACAACATATGTCATCCCAAAGCCTGTTACACAAGTAAGGTCTAAACTTACCCACTTCTTGACCAAGCACACTGGCAACAATGGTAAGGAAAAACTCTCTCTGGTATTTTTGATTATAGGAAGAAACCTCAAGCAAATTAGACTCAGTGGGGTGACCATCTGCTTTAGCCATACTAACAATAACAAATAAAACAAACACAACAAAGAATTGTCACACATGCAACGACAGATATGTTGCAGCTATGCAATCATGCACATTTGGAGTCCTGTGGTCCCACCAACCGATGGCTCAAAAGACATCTAAATGGACTCTCAGTAAACAGACTGTAATTGGCGTGTTGATTATCACAAACATTTCTCCAATTTCTAGTTCATATGATGTTTCCATAAGTCCTCAACACACTCCAGATTTCTCAGTTCCACTGCAGTTCTCACATATCCCAGTTGTGGATGGATGTCAGAGGATCAAATGGATGGACAGAAGGATCCATGAAGCTCCACAATGCAGCAACAGTATACAGCACCGGAAATCCCAGGTCCCTCTCACCATTGGTCCAACATATTCTCATAAAGCTTTTTTCATATGATATCATACACAAAGTTAAGCATGATATTTTGTGCATAATCCTATGAATTTCCACATGCATGTGCAACATGTGTTTCACATTTATTGTTCAGAAACATGCATTGGGGCTATGGTTAGAATAAAAATAATAAGTATAAGAAGAATGTCCACCTTTTTCGGCCTTGTGATCAAAGCCTCCTGGCTGATCAATAAGTACGCTATGTACAAATTTCAGTCCATCTATCCATCCATCCATCCATCCATCCATTTTCTATGCTCGCTTACAAGTAAGGGTAAAAGGTGGTGGGGGGGGCCTATGTCAGCAGTCATAGGGTGTGAGGCAGAGTACACCCTGGACAGGATTCCAGTCTATCACAGGTTTCTGTCCATTACTTTAAAAGAATTCTTTCTTTTACTCATTACAAATTTTTTTTGAGGATAACTTTTTAATATACGTACAGTGTTTTTATTGTCCACATGCAAAAACATAAATGGAACAAGAGCAATCGGAGATTTCTGACATCCACCAACCGGGGTCTGGATCACCTCCAAAATTCAGTAGTTTTTCATGCTCTAATATCTATCTGTGGTGCAAATTTCATGAGAAACTGTGAAGTAGTTCTGACATAATCCTTCAAAGCCTATATAAAGTGAAACTTGATACAGAATCTGGATCCGGAATTTGAATCCGAATCTGAATCACCTCTAAAATTTGATGGATTCTTCCATGGCCTAATATCTATCTGTGGTGAAAATTTCATTAAAATCCATGCAGTAGTTTTGACGTAATCCTGCCAAAACACAGAAAAATAAAAAAATAAATGCCGATGGTGTCATTACATCCTTGGTGGATGTAAAAACTATGTCATTTGCAAAATAATACAATGTGATACACAATTTAAGCCATATTGCAGTTTTTATCCTACATCACTACACAGTTCAAATCCAGACACGCACACTGGACTCTGATGCTTGCAGTCCAAACTGAACCCTTTCTTCCTGCCAGCAGTGCACAGCAGATATGTGGGCATTTTTAGCATCAGCACGGGGCTGTTTACCACATGAGGTCTGTTTGAAACCATCTGGTATGTGGAGGTGCAATCACTCAGCACCGAGCACCGAACAGCAGCTTTTTCTCCTGCTCCCAACCCGCTCAAGGCTCCACCTGCAGAGCCACCACATCTAAAATTGATTACGGTGACATTTACTATTCATAGGAAAGGTTACTAGAGTAACACTGTGTTGTGTTGCATGTTTGAGTGGAACATTATTCCAGTACAAATGAAGGACCATTCTTCATTAAACAACTGTGTACCAGGGCAGAATGACAAAGATTGTGTAGTTATGAATAATGTGCATATCTGCAATGTGCATTTGGTCACTACTTTGATTTTATACCTTTATTTTTCTTCAGCATTTGATATTAGCTGTTGACAACAGTATTTTGGAACTGAAAGCAAATGTTTAAAACAAGTATGAAGTGCAGACTTTCTCTTACTTTCAGAACATTTATGTCCAGATTAATGACTGTCAGAATTACAGCACTTGATCCCAGAGCTAACTCAGTTAGCTGTTTTTTGTTTTTTTAATGGCTCGATGTGCATTTTTCCTTAATTATTTACATCACAAGTAAACCAATAAAAGTTTTAAAATTGCTTTAAAACCCTACATTTGTATTTGTGGTATACTTTACAATAAGGGTACAATATTTAATGCAGTAATAAACATTAATAGCAAATTAAGACATAAGTGTTTAGTAATCAGTTACTAAGACTGTTCATATTAACTAACCTTTTTAATTTATACATTGAAAGAGTAAGTACCCTTTCTGATGCAACTCCACTCCATGAAGAAAACAGCAGGTGTGGGGTTTGAACTGGGAACCTTCTGCACTGAAACCAAGCACACAAACCACTTGGCTACCACACCTGCTACTAATGTATGCATTATTTTTACTGTATGCTTACTAATGCTAATTGCTGCAGTAACTAGCATGACCACATTAATACACTCAACAAAAATATAAACGCAACACTTTTGGTTTTGCTCCCATTTTGTATGAGATGAACTCAAAGATCTAAAACTTTTTCCACATACACAATATCACCATTTCCCTCAAATATTGTTCACAAACCAGTCTAAATCTGTGATAGTGAGCACTTCTCCTTTGCTGAGATAATCCATCCCACCTCACAGGTGTGCCATATCAAGATGCTGATTAGACACCATGATTAGTGCACAGGTGTGCCTTAGACTGCCCACAATAAAAGGCCACTCTGAAAGGTGCAGTTTTATCACACAGCACAATGCCACAGATGTCGCAAGATTTGAGGGAGCGTTCAACTGGCATGCTGACAGCAGGAATGTCAACCAGAGCTGTTGCTCGTGTATTGAATGTTCATTTCTCTACCATAAGCCGTCTCCAAAGGCGTTTCAGAGAATTTGGCAGTACATCCAACCAGCCTCACAACCGCGGACCACGTGTAACCACACCAGCCCAGGACCTCCACATCCAGCATGTTCACCTCCAAGATCGTCTGAGACCAGCCACTCGGACAGCTGCTGAAACAATCGGTTTGCATAACCAAAGAATTTCTGCACAAACTGTCAGAAACCATCTCAGGGAAGCTCATCTGCATGCTCGTCGTCCTCATCGGGGTCTCGACCTGACTCCAGTTCGTCGTCGTAACCGACTTGAGTGGGCAAATGCTCGCATTCGATGGCATTTGGCACGTTGGAGAGGTGTTCTCTTCACGGATGAATCCCGGTTCACACTGTTCAGGGCAGATGGCAGACAGCGTGTGTGGCGTCATGTGGGTGAGCGGTTTTCTGATGTCAATGTTGTGGATCGAGTGGCCCATGGTGGCGGTGGGGTTATGGTATGGGCAGGCATCTGTTATGGACGAAGAACACAGGTGCATTTTATTGATGGCATTTTGAATGCACAGAGATACCGTGACAAGGTCCTGAGGCCCATTGTTGTGCCATACATCCAAGAACATCACCTCATGTTGCAGCAGGATAATGCACGGCCCCATGTTGCAAGGATCTGTACACAATTCTTGGAAGCTGAAAATGTCCCAGTTCTTGCATGGCCGGCATACTCACCGGACATGTCACCCATTGAGCATGTTTGGGATGCTCTGGACCGGCGTATACGACAGCGTGTACCAGTTCCTGCCAATATCCAGCAACTTCGCACAGCCATTGAAGAGGAGTGGACCAACATTCCACAGGCCACAATTGACAACCTGATCAACTCTATGCGAAGGAGATGTGTTGCACTGCATGAGGCAAATGGTGGTCACACCAGATACTGACTGGTATCCCCCCCAATAAAACAAAACTGCACCTTTCAGAGTGGCCTTTTATTGTGGGCAGTCTAAGGCACATCTGTGCACTAATCATGGTGTCTAATCAGCATCTTGATATGGCACACCTGTGAGGTGGGATGGATTATCTCAGCAAAGGAGAAGTGCTCACTATCACAGATTTAGACTGGTTTGTGAACAATATTTGAGGGAAATGGTGATATTGTGTATGTGGAAAAAGTTTTAGATCTTTGAGTTCATCTCATACAAAATGGGAGCAAAACCAAAAGTGTTGCATTTATATTTTTGTTGAGTGTAAATATTTACTAAATATACTTAACTCTGAATTGTTAGTTCATGCTTATTACTGCATTAACTAGCATGAACACCATTAATAAATGGTTATTAATCACACTTAACTCTTAATTAACTCTTTGTCAATGTCTATTGCTGCATTAACTAGTATGAACACATTAATAAATATTTACTAAATATGCTTAACTCTTAATTGTTAATTCATGCTTATTACTGCATTAAACCAACATGAACACCATTAATAAATGATTACTAATCAAACTGAAAAAAGAGAATGTTTGAACCAACTTAAAAAGTCTTACAATTTGTAAAAACCTGAATGAAATAAGTTGTTTGAACTTAAGTTTGTAAGTTAGAGTTGATTTAACTTTCAAACTTAAGTTCAAACAACTTCATTCATGCAAAATATATTTTAATGAGATAATGTCAACACAGCTTTAGGGTCTAAAAACAAAAAAGAGAGAAAGCAGAAATGCTAGTAATGTTGCCAAATCAATAACCATGCTGTAATTTGTGCAGCATTTGTTTGTTTCCCTGCTCCTCTGGGGTCTTTGGCTGATTACCACCATACTTGATTGATATGTGGATAATGGGTAAAAGTTCCCATAAAGGATTTGGGATTTGTTTTGTAACCCACTCCAATAACCACCAAACATGGCACACACATTCTGAAAGTGTCAGGGTGAGATCAAATTTGGGCTCAAGGTCATTGGGGTCAAATGCCAGATTACAACAGACTTCATGGCCACTGGTACTATTGTCCTAGTGTCTTTAGAAAGAATGAATTAACTGGTGACTTCAGGAAGAGCAAGTCTGAAATACCTGATGCATTATATTACATTTGGTGGAGAGATGGTAGAATTCTTTCTCAACCTGAGCACATGTGACAGATGTGAAAGGGTTTGGAGACGCCATGGAGAACATTATGCTGCCTGCAACATCATTCAACATGACCAGTTTGGCAGTGGGTCAGTGTTGGTCTGGGCAGGCATGTCCCTGGAAGGACGGACAGACTACACAGCCTAGACATTGACTGCTATTAGGTATCAGGATGAAATCCTTGGGCCCACTGACAGACCCTACACTGTTGCAGTGGATCCTACGTTCCTC
Source organism: Thalassophryne amazonica (assembly GCF_902500255.1). Taxonomy (NCBI): domain Eukaryota; kingdom Metazoa; phylum Chordata; class Actinopteri; order Batrachoidiformes; family Batrachoididae; genus Thalassophryne; species Thalassophryne amazonica. The sequence continues at coordinate 18,497,052 of NC_047121.1, read as the reverse complement.
CTGGTGCATGACAATGCCCAGCCTCATGAGTATGCAGGCAGTTCCTTGAGGATGAAGGAATTGATACCACTGACTGGCCCCCACATTCATCTGACTTAAATCCAATAGAACACCTCTGACATGTTATGTTTCGGTCCAGCCGATGCCAACAGGTTGCGCCTCAGACTGTCCAGGACCTACATGGTCCAGATCTAGGTGGACACCGGGAGTTGGATACACTTTAAATAATGCATATGTGGTCTCATCAACTCTATGACATCAGGATGAGCACAGACTTTGTTTGACCCAGCAGGCCACAAGTGACCTAATGCAGTGGGTCACTCAGTGGAAATACTGCAGTATATCAGCCCCATACTGCACCTGTTGGTAGTTTTTGACTCCAACAACTCTGTATATCCACTGGGCGTGCTGCATTCTGACTTTCTTCTAGCTACTAAAGCTGATCACTTCAGGATTTCAACATCCTCTGTGAACACTGTTACACTCACAGCAAGGGTGCTGTTCTATCCCAGTCAGTTTCCATCAAACTTGGTGGGTGCATGTCTATTAACTCAAAATTTGCCCTTTCAGCAAAGGTCAAGGTCGCTGGGATCAAATATCAAAATTCTGCTTTATCCATCTGTTTGTTCCCCTACTTCTCTCAAGCCCTTCAACTGATTTCCACCAAATTTGATATTTGGATGACAGCCTCCACTTACAGGGGATGTTTTTGACAAAGGTCAAGGTCATTTGGCTTAAAGGTTAAAATTTTGATTGTTCACTCCAATGTACAACCCCAATTCCAATGAAGTTGTGCACCAAACGCCAAACGTGACACACATATATGTAGGTGGGATCTGAATGTATCATCATATTCAATCACTTGTTAAAAAACAAAACAAAACAAAACAAAAAAGGTCATTGGGCTTATTGGTCAAAATTGAAATTTGTCACTTTGAATTGCATAAAATGTATGCAGGTTGGTTCTGGAATTGCTCAGACAAGGCCAAAATTACCAAAGGTCAAACATTGGGGTCAAGGCCATGCTTGCCTGTCTGTTTCTTGGCCTACTCCTCCCATGTTTGCTGGTTTCTACCAAACTTGGTATGTCGATGAAGGTTAGCCATGAAATTGTCCTTTCCCTTTGGTAAAGGTCAAAGAACTTAATTTTCATAATGATATGGATAAAATGTGGCACACACGTACTTGGATTTCAGAAATGCCCTTGTAAGATCAGCCCCAGATCATTCACTTGTGAGAATGCCAAAGTCATTCAAGTCAAATATCAGATGACCATAGTCTTCACACCCACTGGTACTATTACCTAGTACTACTACTATTACTATGACTACTACTGCTGCTGCTACTGTAGCATCTGGCTCTGGGTTGTGTCTTTAACTCTCGGGATATGAACTCAGGATCTCTGACATGGGAGACAGACTCTCTAACCAGAAGGCTAAAACCCAGAGAATCCTTGTAGCTGTTGGGGAGTGAGGTTCATTGACTGCTATTGCACAGCAACTCCTGCTGTCATCCGTCGCTCTCATCCAGTAAGTTTTCATAGTATCCCAACGCATTTCTCAGTCACTCTGCTTAATTGGCAGTCTTCATACATCTAATGTGGAGGAGTTTTTGTGTGGGTGTTGAAGACTAAGAGGCCTCAAAGGAGACAAGGTTTCTTGTTGGCTTCAGTCCAAACAATAAGTGCTCTTCATTCAGTCAAATATAATGTGTCTCCCTGCTTTTTCATTTAACCTAGGTACAATCAAGTGTTTCATTAAATGTGTCCGGTGTTCAATCAATTCTGGATTTTGTTTTTCTGCTTATTCATCATCACCAACAGCTACATTAAAGCCAAAACCTTCATCCTGTATTACAACACATCATTTCACTCTCTATGTGAAAAGTGTTTCTAAAAACAGTGATTAGGATCTATCTATCTGTCTGTCTGTTTGTATGTGTATAGATTATTAAAGTCCAGAATAGATATCATCTATATTATAATAGCCAAGTGGCTTCTGTGTGCATGTATGCGTGCATGTGTATATGCGTATGGTTTATGGAGAAACTGGGAGACAGCTGACATTTGCTGTTTGGTATGCTCATGCATTTTGGGTTAAGGATGAATGCTGCGAAAACAGAAAGTTGATAGGACAAATATTTTTAGAAAAAATAAGCTCACAACAGCGAACAATGGACATTGTGTTGCAATGCACCATGGGATTTGGGGGTTTTAAATGTTGTCATTGTGGTTCATGTTAGTTTAACAGTGTTGTTAGTGTTAATGATTTATTGTGTTTTTGTTGTTCAATTGGTTTAGTCAGTTTAGTTAAGTGTCATGTTGCCGTTACCACGAGTAGCAAGTGTAGTGCCTTTGATGTCTTCCACCATGGTCTCTGTTTCTGGGTGTATAAAAATTAAAGCACCTGTTTGCAACAGAATGCAGAAAAGACAAAAAGTTCTGCGTACACGTGTGTGTATAACTTTTATCAGGGACAAACTGAGGAGAGCTGCCATTTGCCGTTTGGTATGCTTATGTATTTTGGGTCAAGGATGAACGTTGCCAAAACGGAATGTTGATAGGACTAATATTTTTGAAAAAACTACAGCTATTAGCTAACAACACTGAACAATGGATGTTGCTAACTACATTCTGGACTCACATGCTGTTCCAGCAGTGGGGGGTAAATCATCTTTATATTAAAAGCATGTGTGCATGATTTTATTTAGTAAGTTCAATGTAAGTACATTGTTTTTGTAAATATGATTTGTAATACAATCTCTAAAATGATATTATTGAACTTTTTCCCTGGGTCTAGTGTTGCAAAAAAAAGCTATATATTGTGATTTCAAATTGCCGTTCTGAGAGAATTGCATTTCTTAAGAATCACAATACTTACTGAATTGGCACGCAAGTATTGTGATACATATATTGGCAGATACGTGTATCATCCCTGTTTTTCTCTTCAACAACTGAGGAACGTACCTTAATGACAAATTCCAACTGACTTCTGTGAGGGTGAATGTAAAACCTCAAATCTCTTAAGGACATTTTGAGAGCGCCGTTTGAAGCCGGCAGAAGTAAGAGATGAAAGCCCTGGCACAGCACACACTTTGAAATAGTCACAACACAACTCCCTCACAACACTTACAGCTCTAATGGCTGTGCTAAGAGGTACTTTTAAATCAGATTTAAAGGTGACACTGTGGTCTGTCTGTGAGCATGAATGAAAGCAATAAAAGGAAAAAGGGAAGCACCCAGAGAGGAACAGAGCAAAGAAAAAGAGCAGCTATGCACGTGTGTGTGTGTGTGTGTGCGTGCATGAGTGCGTGCGTGTGTACATATGGCTTTGATCAAGCAAAACCTGGGAAGAGCTGACATTTGCCGTTTGGTATGTTTATGTATTTTGGGTCAAGGATGAATGCTGCAAAAACAGAAAGTTGATCAGACAAATATTTTGGAGAAATTAGCCATTTTATTATTTCTTATTTTATTATTTCAGTAATTATTATGTTAACGTGGGTAAAAATTTATCAAATTCAATTGTATCTTGTAAAACACATTCTATGGACAACAACAAATTAATTAATACTATTTTGGATTCAATATACATTAGAGAAGTAGATGAAAACAGAGTGCAGTTGCTGTGCAAAAACACTGGGTACCTGCCAGATGATTTGCAACACCCTCTCCTCAGAAAATTGGTGTGAAAAAAATGAAGAATGATTCAATTTAATGAAAACCATTTTTGGCTTCAGACTAGTGAAGCACACTAATATCACCTGGCACAGTGAATCATACACACATCTGTGAAAACGTTCAGCACTAAATATTCAAAACTCCATCTTTGTGATGAATCTGTGTGTGGTCGTAAGATACAAAGCTGTCCTTCAGAAGAGAGGAACACGAGTGAAAAACAGCTTGTGGCATTTGAGAGATAATAACTGACACTGCGTTTTGCTGCCCTCGCGGCCTCGTTCCCTCCTGCAGTCCTCGATTGTCCCACGTGATCTCGCCACTTCTTCACAAGGTTGCCATCCGAAAGGTCACGTCCAAAGAACAAACAAAACATGAAGGAAATAAGATGGAGATCCAGCCAGCCAGCTTTCTATCTGGATTAAGACCTGCATCTGACTTTGAGCACTGTAGCCTCAACAACCTATCAAAGTGTGCGTGGGAGCAATGTGTCTGCGTGCATGTAAACAAGACAAGAAGATGAGAAAAACAGGCAGACACAAGAAATCCATTTCCTATACTGTTCTTCTTCATCTATTTAATTAATGTAAAGATATGTTGGGGTTCAAACATCTAACAATGCTGGTTTGATTTTGTTTAATTTTATATTCAAACACAAAGAGCAACTTTCAGCTAAAAAATAGAATAAATTCCCTGTAACTAGCAGGGTAAACATAGATTAACTGTCACCCACAAAGGTTTTGCAAATCCACAATAATTGCTATTTGCAAAATGCAGCAAACTGGATCCGGTTCACACTTTGTCAGTTGGTAAAGGATGCCATCCTGCCAGGCATCACAACAATTCAAGACGCATCTCGATACACTACCAGCTATACATATAGTGATACATGATGATACATGACGATACTGACGATATGATCAGTGATGGTTCTGTACTGAATTACTCCCCGGGCAAGACCCCTTCCGGGCAAACCCCCCCCCCCCCCCCCCCCAAAAAAAAAACCCCCACAAAAGTTTGCACAAACTGCCATTTTTTAAAATTATTTTATTATTAATTTTGTAGAAGTGCCCCTGAAATTGCTATTGAAATTGACATCAAAGACCGCAGGCTATAATATAGCTCTTATACAAAACATCCATGAAATGCAAATTTGAATAAACATGCCCTTACATGTTAAATGTCTGTCATTAGATGCTTTATTAATGTCTTTCAGGGATGAACAATTAGTGCTTTTATTAAGGTGCATATTTGTCTCAACATTTAGCTACATATTTAGCTTGATGTTTGTACATATTAGGCTAAATGTGGAAATACTTACCATCAACTAATCTGCAAAAGTTTTAGGTTTGACAGAAATTTGATAATGTAGTATTTGCCTTTTTTTTCCTCCCTAATTTTTGGTCTTCATCTATAGATCAAAAGAAAATCTAAACTGAAATGTTACTAGCATTCCCATGCCAATGAAATCAAATGGGATTCTATTTTGCCGTCAAATAAACCAGTTAATTATGAAGATGTCTCATTTTAAACATTATTATTAGTAGTATTATTATATTGTTGTTGTTGTTATTTTGTCAGTGTGCATGACAGCAAAAAGAGTTGCCAGCTGCTGGAAATTTTTTTGTAAAAACACACACTCTTGTAGGCACAAAAAAAAAGGGTCAGATTCAGTCACTTCAGCTCGTAATGTGAACACAGCACAAGTTCTAAGCCGTCTTTACAAATAGGCAGGCTCTCCTTTTTGCAAACTTTTTTTTTCCACGAGTGGGCAGTTTGTTCTCTCCGGTGACATTCAAACCCGTTCTTACACCTTGTCTGTCTGCTTTCAAATGCTGGATGATCCGTGTGCCGAGCGCCTGTTACCGGTTTCCTGCCGCACATGGAGAGGATTTGGCTACACCCAGCTCGGGATGCAGCCGAATCCTCTCCGTGTGTTGCAGGACATTTCACACAATTCAGAAAAATGTGCAAGAATTATAGACCTGTATTTTTAATATTATGAATGAGATGTGCGCTATTTGGAAGAAAGTCAGGGTGTAACTGACTTTAGTTGATGAACTCCCCCCCCCCCCCCCGCCTTGTCCCTCCCATTACATAGAGGTGAACTGACCCCGTGCGCCCCTCCCTTTTCTTTCACCTTCTCACTGCTTCTGTACACTCTCAGACAGCAAGCAGGGGCGCTGCAGCTGCCTGCAGGGGGCGACAATTTGCCAATTCTACACACAGTGACAAGAAAACCATTTAGTCGTGGACACGATTTTATTTCAGTCTTCGTTGCCCACAGTGCCACCCTGCCATAAATGCTGCACCGGGTACTGCCACTGGATACGATGTGATACGATTCACCCCTGTTCCAGATTCGATGCAATTTGATATGTATTTGATGGCGATTCAATTCCTCACAATGCGATTTGGTGCAATATGATGCGATTCAACATGATGCAAAGAAATTATACCAAAAATTGAAATAGAAAATAAGAAGCTGCAATTCAGTATGATACTATGGTATCCGCCGCTACCAGAAATCCACCGAGCTACTGATCTGCAAGCTGCCAACCGGGTAAGCCTCGCTGGCCTCCTGCAGAGCCATCACAACAAAGCTCTGGAAGCGGAGGTCGGTCTTGAAGTCCTGAGCGATTTCTCTCACCAGGCACTGGAAAGACAGCTTGCGGATCAGCAAGTTGGTGGATTTCTGATAGCGGCGGATCGCTCTTAACGTCATGGTGCCAGGTCTGTAATGGTGAGGCTTCTTCACATCGCCGGTAGCCGGAGCGCTCTTCCAGGTGGCTTTGTTAGCCAGCTGCTTCCTCTGAGCTTTTCCTCCGGTGGATTTCTGGGCGGTCTGCTTGGTTCTGGCCATATTAAAGCTTCCTTCAGATCTGCTCTGCCTCTTCGACTGAGCCAGGTCTCTCTGTGTTGCTTAGAAAGCTCGTAACATGACACTCCTTGATGCAGAATAACTGCTGGTAGTTTGTAAAATGAGTGATCTGCCTCATTTTATCACCTCTGTTTGAACAACCAATGACAGCACAAAAATTGACCATTGTTGAAGCTTCTTGTTTGCCAAATGCACGTAGCGTATCACAGCGGCCACTGCATTGTAATCCAAAATGGCTGCGGGGTGCAAAAATCACGTGACCGATACGTCACACGAAAACTCTCTATAAGCAGCAAATTGACCAGATTCAACATGAAGGAACAGGAATCAGTTCCCTCATATGTGGAACCTGCTTCATCACACTGTCAGAACTGAAACAGTAAACAGTAGCTAAGACAACATCACTCTCAATGAGTGGCTTAAAGTGAGTGACTCACTGACAGAGTACCACCTTGGCAAAAGTAATTTGAGGGACTTTTCTCACCAGAGATTTGCTGGAGGTTTACAATCTGAGGAATATCCGAGTGGAGCAGCATTGGCCATATGGTTTAGCAGCACGGCATTCTTTACAAATGACCTGCATCTTGTTAAGTATGCCATCTTTTTAAAACAGCCAAAGTATCTCCAAATGCCTAATTAAAATGTTTTAAGTGCTTCACAAATCTCCAACCGCTCACGGATCTCCATTTTGTTGTGCTAGAAATGTGCATTCTGGCTCCTGTCCGTGTTCAAAACAAAACGCGATGCAAGGATGGTGCATTGAATCTTCTTCTTCTTCTTTGTCTTTCGGCTGTTCCCGTTAGGGGTCGCCACAGCAGATCAATCGTTTCCATCTCACCCTGTCCCCTGTATCTTCCTCTGTCACACCAACCACCTGCATGTCCTCCCTCAGCACATCCATAAACCTCCTTTGGCCTCCCTCTTCTCCTCCTGACTGGTGGCTCCATCCTCAGCATCCTTCTCCCTATATACCCTGGGTCCCTCCTCTGCACATGTCCAAACCATCTCAATCTCGCCTCTCTGACTTTGTCTCCAAACCGTCCCACCTGAGCTGTCACTCTGATATGTTCATTCCTAATCTTGTCCATTCTTGTCACTCCCAAAGAGAATCTCAACATCTTCAGCTCTGCCACCTCCAGCTCTGCCTCCTGTCTTTTTGTTAGTGCCGCCGTCTCTAAACCAAACAACATAGCTGGTCTCACTACTGTTTTGTAAACTTTCCCCTTCATTCTTGCTGATATTCTTTGGTCACAAATCACTCCTGCCACCTTTCTCCACCCACTCCACCCTGCCTGCACTCTCTTCTTCACCTCTTTACCACACTCTCCATTACTTTGAACAGTTGACCCCAAATATTTAAACTCATCTACTTTCACTACTTCTACTCCTTGTAACTGCACTATTCCACTGGGCTCCCTCTCATTCACACACATGTACTCAGTCTTGCTTCTACTGACCTTCATTCCCCTTCTCTCCAAAGCATATCTTCACCTCTCCAGACTAGACTCAACTTGCTCTCTACTCTCACTACAGATCACAATGTCATCTGCAAACATCATAGTCCATGGGAACTCCTGTCTGATCTCATCCATCAACCTGTCCATCACTACTGCGAACAAGAAAGGACTCAGAGCTGATCCTTGGTGTAATCCCACCTCCACCTTGAATGAGTCCGTCATTCTGACTGCGCATCTCACCGCTGTCACACTATTCTTGTACATGTCTTGCACTACCCTAACATACTTCTCTGCCACTCCAGACTTCCTCATACAATACCACAGCTCTTCTCTTGGCACCCTATCATAAGCTTTTTCTAAGTCGACAAACACACAATGTAACTCTTTCTGGCCTTCTCTGTACTTCTCCAACAGTATTCTCAGAGCAAACATTGCATCTGTAGGATGGTGCATTCAATGTGCCTCGGAAAAACACTGATGCAAGCACACAGCGAGCAATGCGATCATGATGTCACCTGTCAACTGAATCGATGCACACTGAATGAATCGATACACTCGCATTGCTCACGTTTATATCTAGATACCGATTCGTATCGATTAATCTCCAAATGCCTACATCCTACATAACGCTCTCAAATGTGAAAGAAATTTGATCTTTTTTGACAGTTATGAATTTTTAAATATTCGTTCAGTGTTAAAGATGGATTTTTCCAAGATTTTTCCTGACTTTACCCTGTGATCTATGAGCTTGAAAATTGATTCTGTTCTTGCATATCCTCCTGACTCCCAGGACACACACACACACACATATATATATATATATATATATATGTGTGTGTGTGTGTGTGTGTCCTGGTAGTCAGGAGGCTATGAGGATATGACTCTTTAGTAAAAATTTCATAACGATATATGAATAAGTGTGGGCTCCAGGCTGTTCACAAACAGACAGACAAACAAACAAACAAATATGGGTGATAACATAACCTCCTCCAACTTTGTTGGTGGAGGCATTGGTGGGCACAGCTAACCAAAAAGTCAGCTTCGATAACCACTAATGCGCTAACTGAAAAGTTATCTTTTATAATGTTAAAACGGTAAACCGCTAAAACATTTAGTGGAAGTTACAGCTAACTGCTAACTTTTAATATTGACTCCAGTACGCCCGCAGCTACTGACAAGCCAGTTTTGAGTTTAAGTACCGCTGACACTTCTGAGTAAAATCGAAGGTAATCACAAACCCAACACAAACAAGTAAAAGCTTCCATCTTTGTATGCCCTGCCCACTGCTGTAAGGAAGTGTCATTTACTTTCAACCATAAAAATGGTCAAAATGCATAGAACTCTGCCATCTACTGAATGGGAGTGTGAATAGCGATCACACGGTCGCTTTTTCAGAATCACACACTTAACAGAATTTTCAGTTTGTAAATGACTTTTTTTACAAATAAAAAAAATGACATATTTACAAATACATTTATTTACAAAAAGCAACACACAACTTGTGTGTTAGCTTTTACAAATAAATAAACCAACCAACCAGTGATGAGAGGAGGCTCATTTTCCCATAATGCCTTTTGGCATCTGTGTGTGTTAATGCTCAAACCTTCAGAATTAGCGCATTACTTTAAAACTAAGACATATGTGTAATATTTTCACTTTGTAAAAATGGCAGAATTGACATTAATGTTGATGAACTGTCTGGAATTAGTTTCATTTGTAAATCAAAGCCATAAGTGAAAACTGTTTTGCTTTTGATGTCTCCTGCCACACATGTGGGGCTATTCTGGTATGTTGAATGTACAACCCCAATTCCAATGAAGGTGGGACATTGTGTGAAATATAAATAAAACAGAATATAATGATGTGCAAATCCTCTTCAACCTATATTCAATTGAATACACCACAAAGACAAGATATTTAATATTCAAACTGACAGACTTTTTTGTTTTGAAATGGATGCCTGCAACAAATTTCAAAAAAGCTGGGACAGGGGCAACAAAAGACTGACAAAGTTGATGAATGCTCAAAGAACACTTATTTAGAACACTCCACAGGGGAACAGGTTAATTGCAAACAGGTGAGTGTCATGATTGGGTATAAAAGGAGCATCCCCAAAAGGCTCAGCCATTCATAAGCAAAGATGGGGTGAGCATCACCATTTTGTGAACAACGGCGTGAAAAAAAAATAGTCAACAGTTTAAGAACAATGTTTCTCTATGTTCAATTGCAAGGAATTTAGGAATTCCATCATCTACAGTCCATAATATAATCAGAAGATTCAGAGAATCTGGAGAACTTTCTACATGTAAGCGGCAAGGCCGAAAATCAACATTAAATGCCTGTGACCTTTAATCGTTCAGGGGGCACTGCATTAAAAACCGACATCATTGTGAAAAGGATCTTACCGTGTGGGCTCAGGAACACTTCAGAAAACAATTGTCAGTTAACACAGTTCATTGCTACATCTACACCTACAAGTTAAAACTCTACCATGCACAGCAAAAATCATATATCAACAACATCCAGAAACGCCGCTGCCTTCTCTGGGCCTGAGCTCATTTGAAATGGACAGATGCAAAGTGTAAAAGTGTGCTGTGGTCTGATGAGTCCACATTTCAAACTGTTTTTGGAAATCATGGACATCGTGTCCTCTGGACAAAAGAGGAAAAAGACCATCCAGATTGTTACCAGCACAAAGTTCAAAAGCCAGCATCTGTGATGGTATGCGGGTGTCTTCGTTTCCATGGCATAGGCAACTTACACATCTGTGATGTCACCATCAATGCTGAAAGGTACATCCAGTTTCTGGAGCAATGCACATGCTGCGATCCAAGCAACGTCTTTTTCAGGGACGTCCCTGCTTATTTCAGCAAGACAATGCCAAGCCACATTCTGTATGTGTTACAACAGCGAGTCTTCGTAGTAAAAGAGTGTGGATACTAGACTGACCTGTCTGCAGTCCAGGCCTGTCGCCCTTTGAAAATGTGTGGTGCATTATGAAGTGCAAAATACGACAGCGGAGACCCCGGGCTGTTGAACAACTGAAGTCATACATCAAGCAAGAATGGGAAAGAATTCCACCTACAAAGCTTCCTCACTTCTCAAATGCTTATTGAGTGTTAGAAGGAAGGAAAGGTGATGTAACACAGTGATAAACATACCACTGTCCCAGCTTTTTTGAAACATGTTGCAGGCATCCTTTTCAAAATGAGCAAATATTTGCACAAAAACAATAAAGTTTATCAGTTTGAACATTAAATATCTTGACTTTGTTGTTTATTCAGTTGAATATACATTGAAGAGGATTTGCAAATCAGTGTATTCTGTTTTTATTTACATTTTACACAATGCCCCAACTTCATTGGAACTGGGGTTGTAAATGACTTTTTTTTTTTGGTATCAGCCTGGCAGCCAGGTCCCTTCTGCTGGAGTACAGTTTAGCTCAGCTCCTCACAGCTGCCTGACCGCTGCAAACACGTAACAGAATGTCAGGACAGACGGCTGTCCATCAACCATAGCGGCTGGACCCGCAAAGTAGCCTCCCAGACTTGGCAGAGGTGTAGGAAAAAACATGGTCTTTACTCTAGGCTTAGGTTCAGGTCACAGGTGGTCAGCTGGGGTTGGACAAAGTACATGAGAACTGATAACTAAATAGTAAGAAAATAAACACTAAGACAAAACTGAACAGGATCTGACAAAGAAAACAAAAATGACTAAACAGACCAGAAAACAAGACAGAGACTAAGTGATAAACAAAACCTGATATTAAAGCACAAAACATCATATTAGAAATGGGAACAATGAAAAACAAATTATAACTAGATGATAAACAATGACAACACAGACTGAACAAATAAAACAATAACAGAACTGAACCATGACAAAAGTAAGAAAAGTAACAAAGAAACAAAGTGACAAATCAAAACAGAACAGAGAATAACCATGTGATGGAAATACAACAACTAATAAATACATCAAAGCTGGAGCAGACAATGGGCAAAAGAGGGAACAACAGAACCACGTGACACAGACAGGAACTAACACGTATTAAAGTTCAGGTTTACAAATGTTTTTGACCATTCGGTTTTACTAACTATGCCAGCAAAAAACATTAGCGGAACTAAATTTAGTGGAAGCTAATTGGTCTGCTGGTGGTTTTTGAAGTTAGCTGATTAGCTAATTTGCTAACAAAAAAGTTAGCTTCACTAATTAGCGGTTAGCACATTAGCAGAACTGTTCCCAACCCACCACTGGGTGGAGGTAACAAAAAAAAACTAAGAAATCACATCTACATAAGTATTTACAGCCTTTGCTCAATACTTTGTTGATGGACCTTTGGCTGCATTTACATTCTCATGTCTTCTTACTTGTGTGAAGTGCCTTGAAGAAACTTTGTTGTGATTTGGCACTATAGAAATGAAGTAAATTGAATTGAATTGTTGAATATGATGCTTGGTCCACCTATCTTTGGGCAGTTTTGCCCATTTCTCTTTGCAGCACCTCTCAAAATCTGTCAGGGTGGATGGGGAGCATCAGTGCACAGCCATTTTCAGATCTCTCCAGAGATGTCCAATCGGATTCAGGTCTGGGCTCTGGCTGGGTCACTCAAGGACATTCACAGAGTTGTCAAGAAGTCACTCCTTTGATATCTTGGTTGTGTGCTTAGGGTCATTGTCCTGCTGAGAGATGAACCGTCGCCCAAGTCTGAGGTCAAGAGCTCTCTGGAGCAGGTTTTCATCCAGGATGTCTCTGTACATTGCTGCATTCATCTTTCCCTCAATCCTGACGAGTCATCCAGTTCCTGCCACTGAAAAACATCCCCATTTGGGACTCCGGCAAGGACGGTCCCATTCTTCCCCTCTCCTCTCCTCCTTTCTGTTTTCTATCTCTGCTCTGACATTCAAGTCCCAGCTTCACCAGACTGTGAACTCTTCAAATTAAGATTTGGATTAACCGTGGAAGTGATCAGCTGGTCTCTCAACGCTATTGACACCATTTTTTTTTTGACAAGGAAGTCAGGGTTGGGGGACCCTGCAAACCCTGATGGAACCTACCCAGCGGGCTATGCTCTTGACGCCTGAGAGAATGGAGTGTGACATGTGGCTCCACTCTCTGTGGAAGACGTTGAGGATTTATTTCTATTTGCTTTTATGGTGGGAGGTTTGGCACTTGGTTTGTGCACTGCCCTGACCCACAGGAATATTAGCAAGACAGCTGCTTCCAGAATCTCGTTCCCTCATCTGTCCGTCATGATTAATGAGTTGGGCAATGCTGTGCAATCTCAGACTGCGTGAACTCTTGAACTCAAATGCAAAATGGATACCATCTCGGAGCATATGGTTGCATTGCAAAGGAATGTGCTGCTGAGGACCGGAGAATATTCTTCATAAATTTGGACTCTGGACGGTCAGAGGTGCAGTAAATGGAATTCTGTATCTCTCCATCTACAACCCCTGGCAAAAATTATGGAATCACCGGCCTCGGAGGATGTTCATTCAGTTGTTTAATTTTGTAGAAAAAAAAGCAGATCACAGTCATGACACAAAACTAAAGTAATTTCAAATGGCAACTTTCTGGCTTTAAGAAACACTATAAGAAATCAAGAAAAAAAAGATTGTGGCAGTCAGTAATGGTTACTTTTTTAGACCAAGCAGAGGAAAAAAAATATGGAATCACTCAATTCTGAGGAAAAAATTATGGAATCACCCTGTAAATTTCATCCCCAAAACTAACACCTGCATCATATCAGATCTGCTCGTTAGTCTGCATCTAAAAAGGAGTGATCACACCTTGGAGAGCTGTTGCACCAAGTGGACTGTCATGAATCATGGCTCCAACACGAGAGATGTCAATTGAAACAAAGGAGAGGATTATCAAACTCTTAAAAGAGAGTAAATCATCACACAATGTTGCAAAAGATGTTGGTTGTTCACAGTCAGCTGTGTCTAAACTCTGGACCAAATACAAACAACATGGGAAGGTTGTTAAAGGCAAACATACTGGTAGACCAAGGAAGACATCAAAGCGTCAAGACAGAAAACTTAAAGCAATATGTCTCAAAAATCGAAAAATGTACAACAAAACAAATAAGGAACGAATGGGAGGAAACTGGAGTCAACGTCTGTGACCGAACTGTAAGAAACCCACTAAACTTTAGGTTTCCTTTAGGCCCTAAAGGAAATGGGATTTACATACAGAAAAACTAAATGAAAGCCATCATTAACACCTAAACAGAAAAAAACAAGGTTACAATGGGCTAAGGAAAAGCAATCGTGGACTGTGGGTGACTGGATGAAAGTCATATTCAGTGATGGATCTCGAATCTGCACTGGGCAAGGTGATGATGCTGGAACTTTTGTTTGGTGCCGTTCCAATGAGATTTATAAAGATGACTGCCTGAAGAGAACATGTAAATTTCCACAGTCATTGATGATATGGGGCTGCATGTCAGGTAAAGGCACTGGGGAGATGGCTGTCATTACATCATCAATAAATGCACAAGTTTATGTTGATATTTTGGACAATTGAAAGGATGTTTGGGGATGAGAAATCATTTTTCAAGATGATAATGCATCTTGCCATAGAGCAAAAACTGCAAAAACATTCCTTGCAAAAAGACACATAGGGTCAATGTCATGGCATAGGGTCAATGTCAATGAGCAGATCTGATTTGATGCAGGTGTTAATTTGGGGGATGAAAATTTACAGAGTGATTCCATATTTTTTTCCTCTGCTTGGTCTAAAAAAGTAACCGTTACTGACTGCCACAATCTTTTTTTCTTGATTTCTTATAGTGTTTCTTAAAGCCAGAAAGTTGCCATTTGAAATGACTTTAGTTTTGTGTCATGTCTGTGATCTGCTTTTTTTCTACAAAATTAAACTGAATGAACATCCTCTGAGGCCGGTGATTCCATAATTTTTGCCAGGGGTTGTAACATCAACATGGCATTATCATTATTATCATTATTATTGGTGAAGGAATTCACCTCCCCCTTCTTATCTATCTACCCCCCCCCCCCCCCCCCCCCCCCCCCCCCCCCCCCCCCCCAGCCTGTTCCACTCCCCTCACCCTAGCTTCCTCCCTGCCACCTTGAAGGCAGCATGGTTTTCCCAAGCTGGGCAGCGCGTGCCCCTCCTGCTGCAGCCTTCACCCACTTTACCTCAATTCGGAGGACGGACTGCTTCAAGTTTAGTGCTCATAAACAATGTCAAATGCATATGTGTTGTCTTTAATTCTGATGTGTGAAATTTTACGGTAAACAAGTAATAATTGTGGATAAATTGCTGTATCTTGTCTGAGGTAATTGGAGTGTAAATGTAATTTCGTTGTTGCACTCGTGTAATGACAATGACAGTAGATCTCATGTTATCTCACAGCATGATGCTGCCACCACCATGCTTCACTGTAGGGATGGTGCCTGTCTCATCAGACCAGAGAATGTTGTTTCTTATGGTCTGAGAGTCCTTCAGGTGCCGTTTGGCAAACTCCAGGCCGGCTGCCATGTGCCTTTTACTGAAGGCACCTTGACACTTGCACAAATTTGATCCCCACACTGCAGCACAATTCGTCGTGCCAGTGTGACTTTGTACCGCAGCAGCGGTGTACTGTTTGACACCACATTATATATAAAATAATGTTTTCATAGCAGATGACGCATTTGTTCTCAGAACTTCACAATTTTTTACTGTGAATTAGTGTTTAGTGTATATTTACACATGCTCGTACAAAGAGAGTACAGTTCAAACCGGAGTCATATTCCTTGTATTCTTGTAGATACGTGAATAAAGGCTATTCTGATTCTGATACTGATTCTGAATTTTAAACTTCATGACAAAGGATGGGAATACTTATGCACGTGTGATTTTTTTTTAGTTTTCTTTATTTTTAATACATTTGCAAAAATCAAAAAAAAAAAAAAAAAATCTTTTTTCACAGTGCCATTATGGGGTATTGTGTGTAGAATTGTGAGGAAAAAAATAATTCCATTCATTTTAGACCAAGGCTGTTACATAACAAATTGTGGAAAAAGTGCAGTGCTGTGAATACCTTCTGGATGCATACCTTGCAATATAACCGAATCCTAATTTTACTTCGCCTGAAGCAACACACAGCAGTCAAGGAAAATACCATCCTGCTGTCTAACACTGCGTCGGTAATCACAGGGCTTCTTGAGCTTCAATATTTCCAAGTTCCATGAGTTTGACACAACGTTCATTAAACATCAAATAGCCATTGTCACATTTGTGGTTCTTGAGCCTCAGTCAATAAGCCGGCAAGCATAGACATGACTAACAGTAGTACTAACTGCTTTAAAATGCCGTGTCCACACCACAGCTGTCCTGTTGAGATCATTAACCCTTCCTCTCCAAGCCTCGATGGTCTTGTGAAATTGGATAAATATCTTTCTCATAAACATATGCAAAAATAAAAAGTGGACGTCAAGCACTGTAAACAATCAGATCACAAATTCGGCTGACTGGGGAAAAACATGTTATGAAGCAATGCATTTTGGATCATTTTTTTACTATATGTGGTACAGTTAAATAAACTGAATTGATCATTTTTGGAGTATGCTGCAGGTCTGAAATGTACAAATGGATGACTATTAGCAAATGAAATGCAATGAAATAGAAATCAAAGTAAAAGGAGCAATTGTTGCCGGTTTTTATGCATATTCCATATCATCCCAGCTTTTTCTGATTTTGGGTTGTATTTTCTGATCAGATAAAGTCTGCATCTACCCCACTGTGGAATCGTCTTGTGTCTGGGATGGAAACCACCTGGGAGACAAATAGTCCATCCCCACTTTCTCAAAATAAGCAACGGTCACAACCAGGGGAAATGTCTCCTTGGTCTTCTCCAGCTCAACACTGAGCCTTCCACGTGTTGCACCATAGCCAGAGGAACTTACCGCATTGCCAAAATATTCAATCAATCAATCAATCAATTTTATTTATATAGGGCCAAATCACAACAAACAGTTGCCCCAAGGCGCTTCATATTGTAAGGCAAGGCCATACAATAATTACGTAAAAACCCCAACGGTCAAAACGACCCCCTGTGAGCAAGCACTTGGCTACAGTGGGAAGGAAAAACTCCCTTTTAACAGGAAGAAACCTCCAGCAGAACCAGGCTCAGGGAGGGGCAGTCTTCTGCTGGGACTGGTTGGGGCTGAGGGAGAGAACCAGGAAAAAGACATGCTGTGGAGGGGAGCAGTGATCAATCACTAATGATTAAATGCAGAGTGGTGAATACAGAGCAAAAGGAGAAAGAAACACTCAGTGCATCATGGGAACCCCCCAGCAGTCTAACTCTATAGCAGCATAACTAAGGGATGGTTCAGGGTCACCTGATCCAGCCCTAACTATAAGCTTTAGCAAAAACGAAAGTTTTAAGCCTAATCTCCCTGATCTGAATTAGGAGCTGGTTCCACAGGAGAGGAGCCTGAAAGCTGAAGGCTCTGCCTCCCATTCTACTCTTACAAACCCTAGGAACTACAAGTAAGCCTGCAGTCTGAGAGCGAAGCGCTCTATTGGGGTGATATGGTACTATGAGGTCCCTAAGATAAGATGGGACCTGATTATTCAAAACCTTATAAGTAAGAAGAAGAATTTTAAATTCTATTCTAGAATTAACAGGAAGCCAATGAAGAGAGGCCAATATGGGTGAGATATGCTCTCTCCTTCTAGTCCCCGTTAGTACTCTAGCTGCAGCATTTTGAATTAACTGAAGGCTTTTCAGGGAACTTTTAGGACAACCTGATAATAATGAATTACAATAGTCCAGCCTAGAGGAAATAAATGCATGAATTAGTTTTTCAGCATCACTCTGAGACAAGACCTTTCTAATTTTAGAGATATTGCGTAAATGCAAAAAAGCAGTCCTACATATTTGTTTAATATGCGCATTGAATGACATATCCTGATCAAAAATGACTCCAAGATTTCTCACAGTATTACTAGAGGTCAGGGTAATGCTATCCAGAGTAAGGATCTGGTTAGACACCATGTTTCTAAGATTTGTGGGGCCAAGTACAATAACGTCAGTTTTATCTGAGTTTAAAAGCAAGAAATTAGAGGTCATCCATGTCTTTATGTCTGTAAGACAATCCTGCAGTTTAGCTAATTGGTGTGTGTCCTCTGGCTTTATGGATAGATAAAGCTGGGTATCATCTGCGTAACAATGAAAATTTAAGCAATGCCGTCTAATAATACTGCCTAAGGGAAGCATGTATAAAGTGAATAAAATTGGTCCTAGCACAGAACCTTGTGGAACTCCATAATTAACCTTATCTATTAGATAAATATGAATCAAACCACCGCAGCGCAGTGCCTTTAATACCTATGGCATGCTCTAATCTCTGTAATAAAATTTTATGGTCAACAGTATCAAAAGCAGCACTGAGGTCTAACAGAACAAGCACAGAGATGAGTCCACTGTCTGAGGCCATAAGAAGATCATTTGTAACCTTCACTAATGCTGTTTCTGTACTATGATGAATTCTAAAACCTCTCTGAAACTCTTCAAATAGACCATTCCTCTGCAGATGATCAGTTAGCTGTTTTACAACTACCCTTTCAAGAATTTGTGAGAGAAAAGGAAGGTTGGAGATTGGCCTATAATTAGCTAAGATAGCTGGGTCAAGTGATGGCTTTTTAAGTAATGGTTTAATTACTGCCACCTTAAAAGCCTGTGGTACATAGTCAACTAATAAAGATAGACTGATCATATTTAAGATCGAAGCATTAAATAATGGTAGGGCTTCCTTGAGCAGCCTGGTAGGAATGGGGTCTAATAGACATGTTGATGGTTTGGATGAAGTAACTAATGAAAATAACTCAGACAAAACAATCGGAGAGAAAGAGTCTAACCAAATACCGGCATCACTGAAAGCAGCCAAAGATAACGATACGTCTTTGGGATGGTTATGAGTAATTTTTTCTCTAATAGTTAAAATTTTATTAGCAAAGAAAGTCATGAAGTCATTACTAGTTAAAGTTAAAGGAATACTCAGCTCAATAGAGCTCTGACTCTTTGTCAGCCTGGCTACAGTGCTGAAAAGAAACCTGGGGTTGTTCTTATTTTCTTCAATTAGTGATGAGTAGTAAGATGTCCTAGCTTTACAGAGGGCTTTTTTATAGAGCAACAGACTCTTTTTACAGGCTAAGTGAAGATCTTCTAAATTAGTGAGACGCCATTTCCTCTCCAACTTACGGGTTATCTGCTTTAAGCTGCGAGTTTGTGAGTTATACCACAGAGTCAGGCACTTCTGATTTAAAGCTCTGTTTTTCAGAGGAGCTACAGCATCCAAAGTTGTCTTCAATGAGGATGTAAAACTATTGACGAGATACTCTATCTCACTTACAGAGTTTAGGTAGCTACTCTGCACTGTGTTGGTATATGGCATTAGAGAACATAAAGAAGGAATCATATCCTTAAACCTAGTTACAGTGCTTTCTGAAAGACTTCTAGTATAATGAAACTTATTCCCCACTGCTGGGTAGTCCATCAGAGTAAATGTAAATGTTATTAAGAAATGATCAGACAGAAGGGAGTTTTCAGGGAATACTGTTAAGTCTTCTATTTCCATACCATAAGTCAGAACAAGATCTAAGATATGATTAAAGTGGTGGGTGGACTCATTTACATTTTGAGCAAAGCCAATTGAGTCTAATAATAGATTAAATGCAGTGTTGAGGCTGTCATTCTCAGCATCTGTGTGGATGTTAAAATCGCCCACTATAATTATCTTATTTGAGCTAAGCACTAAGTCAGACAAAAGGTCTGAAAATTCACAGAGAAACTCACAGTAACGACCAGGTGGACGATAGATAATAACAAATAAAACTGGTTTTTGGGACTTCCAATTTGGATGGACAAGACTAAGAGTCAAGCTTTCAAATGAATTAAAGCTCTGTCTGGGTTTTTGATTAATTAATAAGCTGGAATGGAAGATTGCTGCTAATCCTCCGCCTCGGCCTGTGCTACGAGCATTCTGGCAGTTAGTGTGACTCGGGGGTGTTGACTCATTTAAACTAACATATTCATCCTGCTGTAACCAGGTTTCTGTAAGGCAGAATAAATCAATATGTTGATCAATTATTATATCATTTACTAACAGGGACTTAGAAGAGAGAGACCTAATGTTTAATAGACCACATTTAACTGTTTTAGTCTGTGGTGCAGTTGAAGGTGCTATATTATTTTTTGTTTTTGAATTTTTATGCTTAAATAGATTTTTGCTGGTTATTGGTGGTCTGGGAGCAGGCACCGTCTGTACGGGGATGGGGTAATGAGGGGATGGCAGGGGGAGAGAAGCTGCAGAGAGGTGTGGAAGACTACAACTCTGCTCTACGCGATGTGTAACCACATCGCGTAGCTGCTGTTGAAAATCAAAAAAATAAAAAACACATTCCACCCACGGGATTCGAACCTGCACTTTCCAAAAGCTCTGATTGCCAATCAGAAACTTTACCACTCAGCTACCATCACTGTCCTAAGAAAGGTGTGGGAAAATACCTGATATCAAGAAGGACATGGACATATTAAAAAATAAAACCACACACCATATAAAAACGCAGCATTTTATTTTATCTTATCAAGTGGGTAATACAAGTATGATCCTTCTGTTCCTGTGTAGATGACCCATGGTCACAGACGTACAGTCATGAAATGACATGAATGCGAAGCAGGGCGCTCTTATGTCCACATCTGCTGGCAGCGTGTCCAGCCCGCTCCACACCTGTGTTTTTTGCAAACTTGTCAGTGTTTTTTGTTTAAAAACAAAATGTAGGCACACCGCAGGAATCAACGCATCAACACAGTGGTTTTAGGCTAAATAACCTAAAGCAGCCAGCTTTCTCTTGTTCAGTCTTCTAAAAGTACTGTATGATGTACTAAAACTATCTAACTTGTATTGTTTCCTGAGGGTTTTCATTCATTCATCCATTCATTTCTGTACGTGCTTGAGCCATTCAAGGGCTATTGTACACTCTAAAAAATGAACTGCTGTCTTGACGAGAAAAAGTGATGTAACAATTTGTGTAGATTTTTTTCAAGTTATTTCAACTTAACTAAAGTTATTTCAGCTTAACTAGAGACGTCTTGTGGCATTAACACAGTTGAAAATTGAAATAACTAAGTTGAAATAGCTTTAAAAAAAATCTATGCAAATTGTTACATTAATTTTTTTTGAGACAGTAGTTCATTTTTTAGAGTGTACATTTTGATTCTTTTATTTTTCATTTTATTGTTTCAAGTTTTGTTTTGTGTGGACTTAGAATAATTAATGCCATTATTCAACACACTCTAATCCAGTAGGTGGCGGTATGCACCTCTAAAGCTGGTTTGCACACTGCCAATAAAAACAAAGAAATAGTTTTATTTTTGGCAGCAGTGGGACAAACATCCTCACATCACACATTACAGGTAGGATCGTTTGACATTACAAAAAACAAGCAAATTATGTTTAGTTGTATTTTGGTCCTTTTTGTATATTTATGTCTAAGTTATTTAATATGAACTTTTATTCATTTTGATGACAAATCCAACAATCTCTGTTTAAACAAGTGACATATATTTGTGAGTTGAGTGTTGTTCAAACACCACAACTCTCACTCATGAGACCAATGCACTACCAGGTTAGACATTGGGGTATCCCCACTAGACAAGCCAAATGGAACATATTTCACTTTGGACTTCACCTTTGTTGTGTGGGCCGCTGAAGAGGAGGTACTGCTGGCCCACTACCACCAGAGGGCGCCCTGCTTGGAGTGCGGGCTCCAAGCACGAGAGGGCGCCAGACCCAGAGGAAGTGACAGCTGTCACTCATCACTCCAGCTGTCACTCATCTACACTACTATATAAGCCGGACTGCAACTCCACCTCCCCGCCGAGAAATCGACTACCAGAACCAAGGTAATTTCTCTGCTGAGTTTAAACTGTGACTTACGTCTGTTTGCAGCCGTAATCCTGTGATGACCCAGAAGAGGGACAAACAGGAGCTGCACGAGTGTGTGTGATTTGGAGGTGGAGGTGCTCTCTCCTAACGGTATCTGGACTATATATTACTGAGTGTGCGGACTCACACTCACACATCATATTTCTGCTTTCTGCCAGCAGTACCAGGGTCGACAGTCGAAGACAGAGGCCACCTGGGGACTCGGGACTTGGCGGCTCCGGTGTTCTTCAGGCCGTTGGTGGTGGAAGCCGTGTGGGACGCGGCTTCTCTCTCGTCGGGCGTCTTCTATCTTCGAGCCTGCCCACACTTCACCTGGTGTTTATTGACTGTGAGATTAAGACACGTTTCGTTGTGTAATATCACAACATTAAATTGTTACCTTTTGGCTTACTCATTGTCCGTTCATTTGCGCCCCCTGTTGTGGGTCCGTGCTACGACACCTTCCCAACAACCTTGCTACATCTCCATCTCTACCACTCTTGGATGTTGCTGCTGCGTATCCCAGTATATGTGCTTTTGATGAGAGGCGTTACATGCATTGAATAAATTACCAATTCATCTCACGGCTAACACACACACACAGGTATTCAATCTCACATTCACCTCTTTGGTCAATTTGGAGCCACCAATGAACCAAATGTGCATGTTTTTGGACAGTGGGAGGACCCAGAAAAAATTCAATATATGCAGTCAAATTCACATCATCCAGTTTTAACTTGAATATTAACACGAAATCACAGCTGTAGTACCAGTGGAATTTGTAAAGGTGAGTACAACGGTGTAACCCCAGCCTAGAGAATGAAGTAGATGATTAACCAGATATTTGCCAACATGTACCCATGCAGTTTTGCAGACTGATAACCACTGGTGGCTCTCAAAAGAATCATCTACAAGGCTTCACAGTTAAACAGGACTTACACATTCACTTACACACATGAAAATTCAGTAAAGTGTGCCTTACATAATGCATTCCAATTCTAAGGTAGAACTCTACTAGTGTATACTAAGGTATATCTAAATATCTAAAAAAAAAGAGGAAAGGGAATTTTCATTTTTACTTGAGTGTAAACTGTCAGTACTCTACACACCACTGTTTGTCACTCAGTTATGCAGAAAGGCCACAACTCTTCCACTTAAGGAAAAACTGCCAATGCAGAAAACACAAATGAAAAAGAAAGAAAGAAAGAAAAGCAACCATGAATTTAACAACAGGTAGCTGCAGTAAAACCTGTCTTGGAAATTGAGAAAATAGTTGCAAACAAAGACAACACAAATACGGACAACAGCACATGCAACAGTTTTATCTGCTATATCTGCTGCTAAATCAGATAACTAATGAACTGGTCAGTGCTTTGCAAATAAAATAATATAATATGAAATTATCTTTAAACTAAACACATAACCTTAGGGCCCCTTCACACATAGTGCGAATTTGATTGATTTGTGCATAAAGTGTGCATGAAGCAGGAATCATATGAAAAACGTGTAGAATTGTAGCTGTTTTTACGCCTTGTACACCTCTTGCTACAACTATATGTGCACACCAGTGGCTGAAAGACAGAGTGTGTGTTGGGCGAGCCCATCGAACCCTCACTTGGCAGGTGTCGGCCAAATTCCAGGTGACACACACGAACATCTAACACCGCTCGCATGGCACTTAGAAAATGTGTGGCCATTCGCACTATTAACACAACAACACTCAGCAGACAGTCACTGTTGTGCCGGCAGTGAAATTTGTCTAAGTGCCCCACGAGTGTGGCGTTGGTGTGTGCGCTGAATTGACAGGAGGCCGCCGACAGAAGCGGCTGTGGAGATCTGTCGTTCTGGTCATCCCAGCTGGACAACACGTACTGTCTTTGGACAGACATGGACTAACAACTGTCCACTGTGACGTGCGTATGTCTGCTTGCTGTATCACATGGACATAAATAAAAACATATATCCCTGTGGCGAGGGGCTACAGCGAGCGAGTGCACGCACATTGCAGCCCACTGACAGGCTGCTCCCAGGTTGAAATGGACCGTCAGATCATAACACGCAGCGGACGATCTGACTGTCACACCACCCATGTGAGCTCTGTTCCACATGACGCGGTGTCAGTCATGCGCCCTCCAGAAGACACACATGCCGAGCAGGACACACGACAGCAGATGTGGACATGATGAGATGAGTGAATTCCTTCTCATTCCTGTCATTTCATGACTGTACATCTGTGACCAGGGATTCGATATAATGCAGTCTTTTTGTATGGTGTGTGGTTTATTTCATTTTAAATACATCCATGTCCTTCCTGATATCAGACAGTTTCCGCTCCTTTCACAGGCCAGCGATGGTAGCTCAGTGGTAAAGCTTCTGATTGGCAGTCAAACCTTTTGGAAAGCGTGGGTTCTAATCCAGTGGGTGACATGTATTTTAAATTATTATTATAGTTATTATTGCATAACCACAAAACCATTGCAACATTTTATTTAAATTTTTTTTTTTTTTCTTCATAGCAGCTGCGTAATGTGGTTACACATCGTGCTATATAGTCCAGGAGGCTTTGAATGGTTCAACAATAGACGTTCTCCAACCAAAAAAGCTTGGTGTGTTAATAATTGCATTGTGCTGTGAACCACTCTTCTTGTTGTGGATATTTGCAGTACTTCTGTTTTTGCGTGCATTGTCTGAATTTGCAGCAGACACGTCAACCCCTTTGAGGGTTCACCTGTATAACATTTAGTTATTTTTTGCAGAAACAAGAACTGTGTGTCACTAATGGAAATACATTAAATCATGAAAATAAATTGCATATACTGAACAAAATAAAACATACCTCAGAACTTCATCAAGTGTATCGCAAATCGCCTCGCTGATGTTGCAGACTGGCATGTCGATGTTCCTCGACTTCATCCCTGTGTTTATTAGGGATGGGTATCGATAAGATTTTATTGATATCGATGCCATTATCGATTCCGCTTATCAATCCGATTCCTTATCAATACCTCTTGTGCCCAAAAAATTCACTAAAAGTAGGCTTTACAGGTTTTCTATGTCAGCAGGTCAAAGAGCTTTTTCTTATCGCACACCCGCTCTGTGGAACGGTCTTCCTGTGATTGTGTGGCAGTCGGAGTCCGTGGACATTTTTAAGTCAAGACTTAAAGCCTGTTTTTATTCTCTATCTTATGAATAGTTTTTTTTTTTTTTTTATCTATTTTAGTCTTTTACTTCTGTTTTTAATTATGTATTTGAATTTTTTTAAATTTTATTTATTTATTTTAATTTTTTTATGTTGAACTGTTCTATGTGAGGCACCTTGAGACGGCTTTTGTTGTGATTTGGCGCTTTATAAGCCGATTAAATTGAAATTGAATTGAAATTGAACAACATTTTATTGAGTCTTAAAGTAAATAAATATGAAATTGGTCACTGGATCCTTAAACTTTGGACATAATAAACTCTACATGGTGGATCCTTGATCTCTGGACATAAATAGGAATAAACAAATCTGTAGTTTTTGTCAAAAGCATTTCCTTTCAGACATGATTGGTATAAATATCTTTCCATACATTTGAGCTGAGCTCTTACAGCTGTGCTGCACATCATTTGTAAAGAATGAAGACGTCTCATTTTGGGAGGAAAAACGTTTTAGTCGATTGTATTTTCTTGTCCGTAATACGACGTTTTAAAGAGGTGTTATTTGGGAGGGGGGAAAATGGCGGCTGAAGAGTAAGAAGTTCCCGTTTTTTGTTTACTATATAGTGGTGTTTTTCCTATTTATCTCTGCTAAATTCGACACCTGTTATTTTTGTTAGTCTATCTTTACAGTGTTGCCTCCTTTTTCGTGTATGATGGCATCCAGTTTGAGAAAATATAAATATATGGGATCTGCAGCCACTAGGCCTGATGCTACCTGCAATCAGAGTTATGCTAAAGACCCTGCACCGCCACTATCAAAGTCGACCGAGATGGACTTCTCAACGCTGAAAACAGACATTCTAATGTCAATAAAATCCAGTATCTCAGAGGTAATAAAAGCCGAAATGAAGGATTTGCTGGCGGAAGACCTTGGATTTATTAGAGGCGAGCTACAGGTGGTGCGGGCGGAAGTGGCGAGCAGCACCATGGCCCTCCGGGCTGATTTGGACCAGGTAAAAGTTCGATTCAAAGACGTGGAGGACGGCTTGTCGACCTGGTCAGAGGAGGTGGTTTCTCTGCGCAGTGCTGTGATTGAGATGAAAGCTGAGGTAAATGGTCTCCGAAAGAAATATGAAGATATGGAGGGGCATTTAAGGAGATGCAATCTGAGGATTATTGGCGTCCCCGAAACATCAGAGTTTAGCACTGCTACCGCATTAGCTGAACTTCTCAAAGAGCTACTGGATCTGGAAAACGCACCACGTATTGACCACTTTCACCACACGCCAGGCAGGAGGAAGGCGGGAGGAAAGCCGCGGGTCATTGTGGTGAAGCTGCATTACTTCCAGGAGTGTGCAGAGATACTGGGGTGTGCATGCTGTCATGGGCCGCTTCGATACAGAGAGGCACCGGTCTTCATCGCCCCAGATTACACAGCTAGTGTGGCCAAAGCCCAAGCAGCTTTCACTGACGTCAAGAGGTTTCTTCGTAACAGGCGAGATGTTCGGTATGGACTGTTGTTCCCAGCTCGGCTCCGCATCACTTACGGTGAGGACAACATGGAGTTCACGGATCCGAACGCTGCCATGGAATATGTTCGGAAAAATATTATCTGTACGCTGAGCAGAGACGACGGGAAGTGAAATCCCCATTCTCATCACATTTACAGGCTTCATTAATTTTTTTGAGTGAGTTTAGAGTCATCTTTTTTAACTATTATTTAGTTTACCACTAATAACTATTTCTTAACTGACGGGCAAAACGGGAGCCCAGTGCAGTTGGTGGGGTTTTTTTTCCCCTCAATACAAGCACTAATGTGTGGATTTGTGTTTAAAGTAGACCTGCATTGAAATAAATGTGGTCAGATTTCAGAAAGAAATAACTGATATGTATTTATAATGCAGTAAAATAAATCTGTAAGCCCAGATTTGTAATTCAGCGGTGAAATCTTCATTTAAAAATGACAAATTAGCAGCTAAAATTTAGCCCTCCGCGAAAACAGTTTGTACATCCGGATCATTTCCATGACGTCGGGGACAAGACAACGCGCTCGCGCCTTCAGTCCGATCCCGCATTGAAATTGATTTTATCTGTTAGTAATGTTACTGTTATACACGTCCTGGTTTCAGCATCCAAAAGTAAGCTGCAATGAATGCGAGATACAGCTCTGTATGCTCAGATCAGCGGCGGCATCGACAGCGGGTGACGTTCTTCCCCGACGCCGCTCTCACTGCCTCCGATGCGCTTATCGAGTGCATGCGCTCGTTAAATTCCACCGCGGGCCACTCACACCCCCGTGTCTGCTGTGCAGCCGCAGACACGGCTCTGTCTACTTTATGGAGGTGCAGCCAACTTGGCACAAGCCCAGAGACTACGCTCGCCGTTTTGATGCGGAGCGCCTGGTGACACCTGTTGCTTGCAAAGACAGACTTCTTGCGGCAAAATCCGCAGCGCCGCATGTCTCGGTAATTGCAGCTGCAGAGCTCCGTGGCCGCTGAGAGAGGTTTATCTTTTTAATGACTTGGATTCTTTACGGGTCCCGCCACCGTACCCCGTGACGGTAACACCGGAGGCGAAAGACAGTAGATTTTCAATGCAACACCACTCAATCAAACGGGCGCATGAAAAAGTCCACAAAAATAATTTTCAAGCACAAATAAAAGAAATGTGTACTCACCAAACGTGCCGCAAGACAATATGAAGTTTTAAAAAAGTTGATCCTTCCGTATAACACAAGAAAAAGGTGCAGATGCAAACTGACGTAAATCCACAAATTACAGTTGGCGCGCGCAATGCATGCTGGGAGAGGGTCTTCTCCCTGACGTCTCGGCAGCGTCCCGGATGTGATGACAGTTTTGCGGAAGGCTAAATTTTAGCTGTAAATTTCTCATTTTTAAATTAAGATTTCCCCGTTGAATGACAGATCCGGGCTTGCAGATTTACTTTACTACATTCAGAAGGATCTTATGTGTAAATATGTCATTTTTTGGTCCAAAGATCTGATTGCATTTATTTCAATGCAGGTCTACTTTAAGAGTTGCTTTTATTATCTCCATGTTCATGTGGGAGATAGGGGTGGAGCTAAACCGGATCTGTTTATTTGTGGTGACCTTTATGTCAGGTATCTTTGGATTCATGTGCATCAGGTGATATATTGTTTTTCTGATCATGGCTGGTTATATGAAAAATACTTGTTATTCAAATGGCTGTCTAGTTAACTGTGTGAGCTGGAATGTAAAATCTCTTAATAGCCCATTAAAATTTCGTAAAATTATGAGTCATTTAAAGCAACTGAGAGCAGATATTGCCTTTTTGCAAGAGACACGTGTGCTCTGCTGATAGTGTGCTTCTAAGTAAAAATGGTCTGGTCAGGTGTTTCAATCTGATTTTCAATCTAAGTTCGGGGGAGTAGCCATCATGATTAATCAGCAGGTACAATTTAGTGTCTAGTGTACACTCAGACACAGCTGGACGTTATGTTGTTGTAGTTGGTAAGTTATATACCCTCCCAGTGATTTTGGTATCAGTTTATGCACCAAATTTGTTATGTGTCTACGCGGGTTGAGGAGCGGACCTGCGTCAGACAGGACCCAGCGCTAAAAATAACCAGAGAGCGGTTCCAAACAGAAACTATTTATTATTCACCTGTGCTTAAAAGTGTAAAAACATAAAAACAACGTCCCTCTGGTGGAGTGATTCGTGGCTCGCTCTCCAGCGCCCACAAGGATTAAAGCCGGCGCTCCTGGACTTCCTACCACCGCCAAACACCCCCCAGGTGGACACGACAAACTGATTCTCTGTGAAGCAAAGAGAAGGTGAGGTAAGGCAACAGATACAACTATATCTTCCAATAAACACACGCTATCAGCAACACACTCAGGTCAGTGTCCTTTTTTTTTACTTTATGCAAATGAGCAGCTTCTCACAACAAGTGGAGGATCACTTATCCTTCACGCCACAGCAGTGAGAAGCAAACTGCACAATTCTCTTCACAATTCCAGTATACTGTGCAACAAAACACCAAGCCACTATCAACAACTACTCAAACACTCAATTACCTTTCATGTGTGCTGACAGCATGTGTCCTCACCCCTCCCCGCTTCACGGGCTCGATGTGTCAAAACCCAGGCGCGGTCCTCAGCGTCTCACAAACGAACGTCACAAGGTCGAGTTCCCGGCAGTTCTGCTTGAATCACACATGACTTAAATGCAGAACGCCATCCAATTATCTGCTTAAGCTGCAAGTCGTCCAGGTTGCACGTGAGCACCACTCACAGGTGCTTTCCATGATGTTAATGAGGGTGAAGACTCTTCAGCCAGCACCTTCTTCACAGACAAATCAGCCCTCATGCCACCTGGAGAGCAAAGAAAAGAAAAGAACACCAAAACATCCAGCCACGCCCCCCCCAACACACAACAAAATTGGGATGATAATATATTTTTTAACTCCATTTTCTCAAAGCTGCCAAACATATCATCACACAGTCTTCTGATGGGTGGCGATATTAACTGTGTTCTTTCATCGCTCGATCGTAGTGCTGTGGGGAAGATTAATTTGACCAAATCTGCTCATACAATTAACTCCTTTCTAAAAATGTATGGTGTGGCTGATGTGTGGCACTTTCATAATCCTACCTCAAGAGCATATTCATTCTTCTCCAGTGTTCATAAGTCATACTCTCGGATTGATTATTTTTTCCTCGATAAGCGTGTTCTGCCGTTAGTGAGAGAATGTGAATATGGAGCAATGGTCATATCAGATCATGGACCTCTCATTATGAAGCTGATGATCCCAGTAACACACTCTACGTCCCTGGCGCTTTAATTTGTTACTTCTAGGAAGATTTTGTTCAGTTTATTATATCTGAAATCAAATTCTTTCTTGAAACTAATCAAACGCCAGGGATGCCACATTGTGTGCGAGACATTGAAGGCCTATTTGAGGGGACAAATAATCTCTTACTGCGCTAATAAAAGAAAGACAAACTTGTTACGGTTACAACAGCTAACCGATGAGATATTACAATTAGACGCCGCACTCAGTCGCTCCCCCTCTCAAGATCTATTGTAGAAACGTGTTTTACTCCAGACAGAATTTAATACTCTGTCAACACAGCAGGCTGAGTATTTAATATCTAAATCTAGACAGGGTCATTATGAACATGGTGAAAAGGCTGGTCGATTGTTTGCACATCAGCTATGCCAGCGTTCAGCTTATCAAACTATTCCAAAAATAAATGACGATCAAGGCAAGGAATGTTGCGATAATGCTGAAATAAATCTGTGTTTTAGTAAATTTTACCATGCCCTGTACACATCAGAATCACCAGTTGATTCATCTGAATTAGAAAAGTTTTTTAGCAACCTGGAGCTTCCCTCAGTAAATCCTGATTTGGTAAACGAGTTGGAGAGAGATATCATTGTGAATGAAATTGTTGTAGCAATCGGAGATATGCAAAATGGGAAATCCCCGGGCCTGGATGGCTTTCCCATTGAGTTTTTAAAAACTTTTTCAGATCAGCTTTCCCCTCTTTTATTGTCAGTTTTTGAAGAATCATTTTCCTCTTCATTACTACCACTCTCTATGCGGCAAGCTGTTATATCATTGCTACTGAAGAAAGATAGAGACCCCTTAAACTGTAGCTCATATCGCCTGATATCTCTCTTGAACACTGATGCAAAAATCCCGGCAAAGGTTTTAGCAAGGCATCTTGAATGCGTGGTCCCTACGATTGTCTCATCTGACCAGACAGGGTTTGTAAAAAAACGTCAATCTTTTTTTAATATCAGGCGACCGTTTGATGTTTTATATACTTCTGCTCCACACGGTCATAAGAATGATGAAGTTGTACTTTCGCTGGATGCTGATAAAGCATTTGATCGTGTGGAATGGAGATTTCTCTTTAAGACCTTAGAGTCTTTTAAATTTGTCCCTAAATTTCTGTTGTGGGAAAAACTACTCTATTCATCTCCAATGGCAGCAGTACGCACTAATAATAATATATCTGGCTATTTCAAATTACAACGTGGTACAACACAGGGATGTACACTCTCTCCATTGGTATTTGCAATCGCAATAGAACCACTGGCAGTAAATCGGTTTGGCATGGAACATAAGGTTTCTTTATACGCGGATGATACCCTTTTATACATTTCAGATCCCCTCTCTAGTATTCCTGAACTACTTGCTTTGCTTCAAGAATTTGGGCGAGTATCTGGTTATAAGGTTAATCTCCAGAAGAGTGAGCTCATGCCTGTCTTCTTTAAATGCAAAACTTGAGGGCAATGTCCCATTTAAAATTAACACAAAAAAATTTAAATATCTCGGCATTTGGGTAACACGAGGCTATAAGAAGCTTTACCAGGCTAATTATTCACCTCTTCTGGCAAATCTTAAGCTTGATATCACCAGGTGGCAAACTCTACCTCTCTATCTTGGGGGAAGGATTAATTCAATCAGAATGACAATATTACCTAAATTTTTGTATTTGTTTCAGAACTTGCCAATATTTTTTACAAAATCATTTTTTTTCAATTTGAATAGTCAGTTGTCCACATTTATTTGGAATAAACAGCACCCTCGAATTGGCAAAAGGATCTTACAGATGCCCCGTAGTCTTGGTGGTATGTCACTGCCCAATTTTATGTTTTATTACTGGGCAGTGAATATTAGAGCCTTATTATTTTGGTTAGAAACAGATAATCTCCCTAGTTGGGTGGCTCTGGTGTGCACACGCACACACGTCCTCGTGCGATCACGCACATGCACCCGTGCCCACACATGCGCATGCGCGCTCCCCCACAGCACGTCACGCATGCACACACTAAACAAATCCACTGTGCCGTCTGGAAGCTGTTAGCAGGAAGAAAGCAAGCTGGACTCATTTCTGACGTGATTTTTTTTTCTCGCTGCACTGAGGATGTACACAGTCGACCGAGCTGGTTGCATGTGTGTGTGTGTATGTGTGTGTGTGGGACAACGACATGATGATTTGATTGAGCTAGGGTTGCCACCTGTGTCTGACAAAAATCCTGGACATTTTGACCATCGGATCGACCTTTTTGTTTGTAAGCAACGGCGCCCTTCGCACATCCAACTCAAGACAAAAATCGCCCTTCTACGCTGAAATTTTATTGCTCTAATTAGTAAAAATGACACTTTTGCTAGTTATTTGTTTAGTTAATTGCTTTACATAATAGCAGGTCTTTATTATTTTGGTTTATTTCCAACAGTTTTTAGTTGTGGACACCTGGGGGCAGTAGTGGGCACAGGTAAAAGGAGAATAACTAGTTAAGTTCTGTTTGTTTGCTTATGTGGAATAAAAACAAATAATGTAATTTTTCACCCTCTGTAAGAATACCTGAATGTAGCAATGTAAGGTGTAGTGTCAAACAGCTTACCTGATTGCTTAGAGTGTGGTATGTGCTTTGCTTGTGCTTGCCTGTGCCTCTGCTGCTTGCTGCTCTTGGCTAAACAAACACATAGGAGGACATGTAACTGATCTAATTGTAGCGTGCCTTAATTTAATTAAATAAAATTATCGTTGTGGGACAGAACTTCACGTGGGATTTATTTATACCAGAGGTGGATTATGCATTTGTCAGCTGGTCGATGTTGCCAGCACATCGCGCAGCCAGGTGAAAGGGACTTGACCAGCTGTCTGCGCTGCGCTGTAGAACGCGAGGTACCGAAGGTGAGTTACATGTTTATTTATGTTGTCATGTGCTGGCCAAACATTTCCACATCATACCTGCTACAGACTTAGGAGGTGAACGTGTAATAACACGTGCATTACAGCGGTGACATCCCGTTCAGCTGCGTTGGTGCTGCACCGAGCCTGTGATGCACGCACAGTGCCACATACATGTTATTGTATTACAACATTTCCGTCGCCCTCCCTGGCCAGGGTCCAGTGGAGGTGAACATCTGTGGCACATCGATCTCAGAGCTCAATCAACCACGATCAGATCATTTCAAATGCTGTTTTGATGCCGTCAGAATATGTAAATTGCGGTCAGATGGTCGTCAGACTGCACATGGACCGCTGTCAGATAGGTGTCCCATCTCGACGGCGCTCAGAGGGTTTTGAACATGTGCATCACACTCGAGGCCACTGGCCGATTTTGACTAACTGTGTAGACTTCCGCAGATTGCTGTCAGAATGTTCTTGAACTGAAATCCAACACTTTTCAGATGTGCGCGATTCATAATTCTGACGCCATTCTGCCTGATTCTTATTATGTGTGACGGGGGTATTACCAGGAACAAATCAGACCAGATCCAGACAAAATCTATACTGCTCACTGACTAACCTGCTCCTTCAAATGTCCCACAATTTCAGCTCTTTCTTGAGTTCTCCAACTTCTATGGAAAATTAACCCAAAATTATAGTGAAGTTGCCAACCTCCTTACAAAATTTACTTCTCCTAAAGTTCTGCTCCTCTGGACCTCCACCAGAGACCAGACCTTTTGAAAACTTAAACAGCTATTTATTATAGTACCATTCTAAACCTCTCAGACACTAGCACTCAGTCCATTGTTGAGGTCAATGTCTCCAACAAAGGGATTGGAGCTGCCCTTTGTCAAGTAGGTACAGATAATAAGTACCGCCCATGTGCTTTTTTCCTGTTGTCTGACCCAAGCTGAGTGCACCTATGTTGCTGGCAACAGATAACTTCTTGCAGTCAAAGAGGCATTGGAGGAATGGAGGCACTGACTGGAAGGCACAGAGATCCCCTTCATAGTCTGGCCACATCACAAAAACGTCACTCATCAAGAGTATTTCATAAGGAGACATGAGTCCTCTTCTTCTCTGTTCTTTAAAGACATGAACCAAATCAGATTGAACCACACGGACAATTGTGTCTTAACAAATGACACCAAGTTTTAAGAATTTTCATTTATTTCTTGTGCAATAATGTAAGCTTCCAGTGATTTTAAAAAATACATCTGTGATAGGCAAAACACATCTAAAATATACAGATTATAATTTATGTAGTTTGTTTCTAATAAAAAGGACATTGTTTAAATTTGTGTGAGCGTAATGCTCTGACAATTGAAGAGAAACAGCAGATGGCATCTTTCCATTTACCACCTGCTGTATTTATGAGGCAGTGTTTACATTTTTAAAAATGTGCTATTATAACATCTAAAGTGTAATAAATGTTTTCTTAATCAAACAGTTCTTCAAAATAATGTAGCTGTTACTGTCAAGGGAATAAGGAGGCAACGGTCACCAAACTACAGCAGTCAGCATGTTAAATGCAGTACATCTACAATGAAGGTAAAAATTGTGCACAAAATACAGTAGCTACTATTAGTATTAATAGTCATAGCTGCAATAGTAGTAATAACAGTATGGCACACATGAGCTAAATACTTAAGACAGCATTTAGGAGCATCAGTCTAAATCTGATATTCAGATGATATTGGAGCATCTCGATGAGGGCTTGGAGCCAGAGAGAAAAGACAAATTAAAAATCTTGATGAGCATTATATCATCTCATACTGAAATCAAGAAGTGGAATTGTGACTACAATCAAATTAGATGAGAAGCCACAATATTTAGACTGGAGCTTAAGCATTACTCAAGTATAAATAATGATGACATCAATAGCTTTCACGTTGCCAAATGTTGCAGAAATTAATGCTGATTTATTGAACCTTTTGCTTATTTGCAGGCAGCCTTTCAGTCATAGACAAGCAGTGAGTAAGTCCATAGCAGGGATCCTATAATAATATAATAAAGTACAGATCTTCTATAAATTTTGACAAAAGGCAAGAGAAAAGTGGAAAATTGCTTCAGGGTGGCACTTGGACGCTTCATTCATCATCATCAGTGAACGATGTGTACATGAAAGAAACCAGCCTCCGTAAAAGTATGTGCTTACACAATTCTGGCTCCAAGCCTGGGGGTTGGGGGATTGGGAATCTGTGTTCACCCTTCGTCCTCTGACTCGGTGATCTTTCTATCCACGCATGTAGTCTTCTACTGGATTAACTACTTATTCATCCAAGTCTGCACACACTCACACTCTGAGTGGATTTTTCAAGACTGGGTCATGCTTTCACTTGGATTCCTGTGTCTCTGTCCCTGAAACTTCCTGGCTGCTGTCAGCCCCGCCCACATCCGAATGCATATAATCTGCAAGAAAGGAAGGCAACCAATTAATTATCATTGTCAGAACTGTTAGCAGACATTTAGCCAATCTGGTCGCAAGACTCTACCAGTGGTGTTGTTGACTTGACTTGTCATTGAAAAAAAAAAAAGTAAACCTCCCCTACATGGAGTTTCTTTCCCAATGCTAATGGAAAAAATAATTGAACCCTTTGTGTACTTAAAAAAAATCTAGTGATTAGGGCGTTTACCATTTTATTCATCAAATTCACTTCTTATGCCTTCAGTGGACTGATGTACATTTGGCTCTGCAACTATGTTATAAATCATCAACAACTTGTAAATGTAAATAAGTCAACTTGTAATAAGCTTTACATGACTTGCAATGTTCCACAGGGCGCTATTCTTGTGCCTGTTCAATTTTCTATCAAGATTCATGACAGCATCTATAATCTCAATCTCACCTGCACTTCCCCCAGAAGGATCTACGGCCTTGGTGAAGGAATTCGGCTCCCCCTTCTCATCTATCCCCCACCCCACCCCACCCCCAGCCTGCTGTTGCCTAGCAACATCAGACTTTACACACACAAAGTCAGAAACTGTCAGACTTTACATACGGACAGAAATTGACAGAAATTTAACTAATCTGCACACAACGCATGTCTCCCTCCCTCCATTCTTATTACCCCCCCCTTGTCTCTCCACTCCCCTCGCCCTGGCTTCCTCCCTGCCTCCTCGAAGGCAGCGTGGTTTTTACTGCTGCAGCCTTCAACCCCAAAGCTGGGCGGTGTGGGCCCCTCCTGCTACGGCCTTCACCCACTTTGCCTCAATTCGGATGACGGATTGCTTCAAGTTTAGAGCACATAAACAATGTCAAATGTATATGTCTTGTCTTTAATTTTGATGTGTGCCATTATTACGGTAAACAAGTAATAATTGTGGATTAATTGCTGTATCTTGTCTGAAGTAATTGGAGTGTAAATGTAATTGCCCTTTTAAGAATCAATAAAGTTGTCTGAAGTCCTCATTTTGTTTAATTTACAAAGTTTATTCTACACTAATTGCAGAATCATATTCACAATTAGGCAAACTTTCCAAATGTTTGACTTGAATAAACTTTCTTAAATGTGTAAAATTCTAATTTTAGAATACTTGTAGAAAAAGCAAATGTTTCTGTAAATTAAATTCAAATCTTTGTTTGGAAGGTTATGTCACACAGGTTTCCTCCATAATATTCCCAGGAGTTACACAAAATCACATTTCAACAATATGTACACAAATTACAAAACATTTGAATGGCATATGTTTAACACCCTAAGATCTTGTCTGCAGGCTATAGCAGCACTATGTGTAATTGCTATGGTGGTCGTTGTCTTATATGGCAACTGCAAATAGGACTGCCTGATATGAGTTACATTCTGCTTGCTCCATTTCTAACTTTATGTCATTGCAATTGTTTTACTGCTTATCATGTGCATGCATGCATGTGTGTGTTATTACTTTTCTCTACTATCTCATTATTGTTATATCATATAATGTGTATTAATTGTGCAGTTCTATCAGGATGGTTGGTCAGAAACAGTTGGACACAAATGCACGGCTCAACCAAACAGCTCTGGTTGTAAAAAGGTTTTACTTGTGAGGATTGCAATGGTCTGTACATAAGTAAGCAGTCCAGAAAATACAGCTATACAAAAATCATCAGGCTTAGGCATGGTCAATCGGATGCAGGCAGGACTATGGAACGCAAAGAACAAAGCTGGAAAGAGGTACAAGGCACATCAATCTGGCTAGGGACTAAAGCACCCAGTGATCTTATATAACCCCAGGTGACGAGCTGCAAATCAGGAACAGGTGTGCGTGGAAAGTACTAGAACAAGAGCACTGCATGTAACAAAGTCTAAACTTCTACATTGGGTTCAGACCAAAGCAAACACACAGCTCCTGACCTTGTTCCATTGCACTCTGCCTCTCAGGTTGGGTATCTGGGGAGCTCGGCTCATCTGGTGGCCAGCGGAGCTCACCGCTCTCCACCTGGGCTCCATCCGTAGGCTCCACTACGATGGAAGGAAGCCTTTTGGACAATTTGGGATACCTTTCGTGGGAATCAGGAAAGATCTGTGGGACCTTATGTAAGGTTAAAAAAAATCATTCTGCAATTAAAAAAACCCCCATAAAATTGAAGAAGTTATTCTAAGTTGTATTAGTTTTTGTCATCTACTTTTAAAATGTTTTCGTTCTTAATTCAACCCTTTATTCAAGCATGGTTCCGTTAAAAATAAAACAAAAAGGATTTTATAAAAACATCTCACTGTGTCAAGGTTTTTTTTAATCCACTAAATAATGTGTTTAGGCAATAAATCTTACAGTAGGTGGCGGGAGCAGCACTGGCGCTTTGTCCCAGCTGGATAATAAGACACACACCATTTACTCAGAGCAAAGACTGAGTCCCGCTAATGACCTTATTGGTGTCAACCCACATTTTACTCCTTTACTCAGTGCAGTGATTCACAAATGTAGGTTGAATCCTTGAATCAAGCTGAAATGCTTTGACATAATCTGAAGACGTGCACACGGACACCTGAAAGGATACAGTGCCTTGATCGCCTCCTGTTCCAACCCCGCTGAAGTCCTCCGCCTCTGGTTCCAGAGAGCTCATCACCTCAGTCATCCTAGAACATAACAACAATCACCAATCAATAAACAACAGCAAAGATTTCACCTGCCCTGCTTTTGGGAAGTGTGTCTGTTTTTCCATTGACTCATATAACCCCACAGCTGTCTCCACTTCAGCTAATTAAAGCTATTGTCTAACACAGACATCAAAATTTAATACTTTCTGATTAATGACCAAATCGGAAGCAATGGGCAGTGTCCAGTGTGAAGTCCTGCTCTTATACCACTTGACATTTCAATGTATTCTGACACAGGCCATCAGGTGGCATAAAAACAATTAAAAAGTTATTAAAAGAGGTGGTGCAATTAAAAAAAACAAACAAAAAAAACATCTGTGCATTTTTCTTCAAATGGAAAGAAGCTCATCATGTCGCCATTTTAAAGGTTCCTGCTTTCCCACATTCCTACATGCACAATAATGAATTATGTGACTTCATGGATCATTATCATGAGGCCCCAGGCATATTGTAAGGATACGTTCACTTTTTACAACCTCACTCAAAGGTTAAAGATTTCTGCAAGAAATCCATTTTTACAACAGCAACAAAAAATGAATAACTTACCTTTTATAAATGTTAGAAGTTACAGCCAGAGTAGTGTGTGTATATAGTTGTGCTCAAAAGTTTACACAACCTGGCAGAATTTTTTTTTTTGCCCATTTTTCAACATAAATGAACATGAATGAGTGGTTGGGTGAAGCCATTTATTGTCAAACAACTATGTTTGACAATACCCTCACCTATGGTCATGAGGGTTGGGTCATGACCGAAAGAATTACATTGCGGTACAAGCGGCCAAAATGGGCTTCCTCAGGAGGGTGGCTGGTGTCTACCTTAGAAATAGGGTGAGAAGTTCGGTCATCCGTGGGGAGCTCAGAGTACAGTCGCTGCTCCTTCATGTTGAAAGGAGCCAGCTGAGGTGGTTTGGGCATTTGGTAAGGATGCCTCCAGGGCACCTCCCAAGTGATGTGTTCCAGGCACGTCCATCTGGGAGTAGACACCGGGGAAGACCCAGGACTAGGTGGAGAGATTATATCTCCACACTGGCCTGGGAACGCCTCGGGATCCCCCAGTCAGAGGTGGTCAATGTGGCACGGGAAAGGGAAGTCTGGGGTCCCCTGCTGGAGCTGTTGCTCCCGCGACTTGAACCCGGAAAAGAGGTTGAAGATGAGCGAGTGTGATGAATTGTGTTTACTGTTTTTAAATCATAATGACAACAGAAACTGTTGGGAAAGTGTAGTGACACGGACCCACAACAGGGGGCATAAATGAACGGACAATGGAAGGAGTTAAATTAGAACACTTTACTGTTGTGAATGTCACAACCAAACACAGCAGATTACAGAATGTACACAAGTCAATTAATAAAGGTGTCTTGTGGGCAGGCTCGACGATAGGAGACGCCCGTCTGCAGACGAACCGGAACCACACAATTTCCACCGCCACCGAACCCGAGGAATACTGGAGCTGCCAAGTCCCGAAGTCCCCAGGTGGCCACCGTCTCGGCGTGTCGGATCTGGTACTGCTGGCAGAAAACAAAAACAGTCAAGTGTGGGTGTGTGTGCACACAGTAACAATTATGGTGGGAATTCCACCTCCACCTCTCACTCAATACGTGTTGCAGCGATCCCTCAGAGGAAAAGAGTGCCGTCCTGCACAGCCTCCACAAACTAAGGACCGGTACTCCTGCAAACACTCACAATAGATAGATTTAGAAAATTACCACAAAGGCTGAGGATATTACCTCTTGATGAAGATGATATCTCGGCAATGTGGTGGAGGTGTCTTCCTGCTTTTATTCCAGATGTGGAGTAGATGATCAGTGACAGCTGTCATGGTTGATGGGTGACAGCTGTCACCACGGCTTGTTCCTGGATGCGGCAGCGCCCTCTCGTGCCTGAAGCCTGCACTTCAGGCAGGGCGCCCTCTGGTGGTGGGCCAGCAGTACCTCCTCTTCTGGAGGCCCACACAACAGGACCCCCCCCTGTGGCGATGGTAGAAATCGGCCAGGAGGGCCGGGTCCAGGATGAAGCTCCTCTTCACCCAGGAGCGTTCTTCGGGTCCATACCCTTCCCAGTCCACCAAATACTGAAAGCCCCGGCCCATTCGACGGACGTCCAAGAGCCGGCGTACTGTCCAAGCCGGCTCCCCGTCGATGATACGGGCAGGAGGCGGCGCCGGACCGGGTGCACAGAGGGGTGAGGTGTGATGCGGTTTAATCCTGGAGACATGGAAGACCGGATGGATCCGCAGTGAGGCTCCGACTCCCGGCCTCACTGCGGATCCAGGACTGAGGACCTTAAGGATGGTGAATGGTCCGATGAAACGGTCTTTTAACTTGGGCGACTCGACCTGGAGTGGAATGTCCTTGGTGGATAGCCATACCTCCTGCCCGGGCTGGTATGCAGGGGCCGGGGACTGTCGACGGTCTGCATGGGCTTTTGCCCTTGTCCGGGCCCTCAACAAGGCCGAACGGGCGGTGCGCCACACCCGACGGCATCTCCGCAGGTGGGCCTGGACCGAGGGCACACCGACCTCTCCCTCCACCAAAGGAAACAAAGGGGGTTGGTACCCCAGACACACCTCAAACGGGGAGAGGCCGGTGGCAGAGGACACTTGGCTGTTATGAGCGTACTCGATCCAGGCCAGATGTTCACTCCAAGCCGTCGGGTGTGCGGAGGTAGTACACCGAAGGGCTTGCTCCAACTCTTGATTGGCCCGTTCGGCCTGTCCGTTAGTCTGAGGGTGATACCCAGACGAGAGGCTCACGGTGACCCCCAGTTCCCGGCAGAAACTTCTCCATACCTGCGAGGAGAACTGGGGACCGCGATCTGAAACGATGTCTGTAGGTATCCCATGCAGCCGGACGACATGGTGGACCAGGAGATCCGCCGTCTCCTGGGCCGACGGGAGCTTTGGGAGGGCCACGAAGTGGGCCGCCTTGGAGAATCGGTCCACTATCGTGAGAATGGTGGTGTGTCCCCGGGACGGCGGGAGGCCCGTGACAAAATCCAGACCGATGTGGGACCAGGGGTGATGAGGCACAGGAAGTGGCTGTAGGAGTCCCTGTGCCTTCTGGTGGTCCGCCTTGCCCCTGGCACAGGTGGTGCAGGCCTGGATGTAAGCCCGGACATCAGTCTCCAGGGACGCCCACCAGAAGCGCTGCCGGACCACTGCCACGGTCCTACGCACCCCTGGGTGGCAGGAGAGCTTGGACCCGTGACAGAAGTCCAGGACGGCAGCCCTGGCTTCTGGTGGGACGTATAGTCTGTCTTTTGGTCCAGTTCCGGGATCTGGGCTCCGTGCCAGGGCCTCCCGGACGGTCTTCTCCACGTCCCAGGTTAGGGTAGCCATGATAGTGGACTCCGGTAAGATGGGTTCCGGTGGATCCGACAGCTCGGTCTTGACTTCCCGTTCGTGCACCCGGGACAGGGCATCCGATCTCTGGTTTTTGGTCCCGGGGCGGTAGGTGATCCGGAAGTCAAAACGGCCGAAAAACAGTGACCAGCGGGCTTGCCTGGGGTTCAGTCGCTTGGCGGTCCTGATATACTCCAGGTTCCGGTGGTCAGTAAAAACCGTGAAAGGCACTAACGCTCCCTCCAGCAGGTGTCTCCACTCCTCAAGAGCTCTCGATTGCGCACGTCATAGTTCCGCTCTGCTGGGGTCAACCTGCGGGAAAAATAGGCACACGGGTGAAGAACCTTATCGGTCTCTCCGCTCTGGGATAGCACGGCCCCTATCCCTGAGTCAGAGGCGTCCACTTCAACCACAAACTGGCGACTAGGATCGGGCTGCACCAAGACAGGTGCAGTCGAGAAGCGCTGTTTCAACTCCCTGAACGCGGCATCGCACCGATCCGACCAGGTGAAGGGAACTTTTGGTGAGGTCAGGGCTGTCAGGGGGCTAACTACCTGACTATACCCCTTAATGAACCTCCTGTAAAAATTTGCGAAGCCGAGGAACTGTTGCAGCTTCCTACGGCTCGTAGGTTGGGGCCAGTCTCTCACCGCTGCGACCTTGGCCGGATCCGGGGCGACGGAGTTGGAGGAGATGATAAACCCCAGGAAGGACAAAGACGTGCGGTGAAACTCACACTTCTCGCCCTTCACAAACAGCCGGTTCTCTAACAACCGCTGCAGGACCTGACGTACATGCCGTACATGGGTCTCAGGGTCTGGAGAAAAGATGAGTATATCGTCCAGATATACAAAGACGAATCGGTGCAGGAAGTCCCGCAAGACGTCATTAACCAAAGCTTGGAACATCGCGGGGGCGTTAGTGAGGCCGAACGGCATGACCAGGTACTCAAAATGACCTAACGGGGTGTTAAATGCCGTCTTCCATTCGTCTCCCTTCCCGGATCCGAACTAGGTGGTATGCATTCCTAAGATCCAACTTTGTGAAGATTTTGGCTCCATGCAGGGGGTTGAACACCGAATCCAACAAAGGCAATGGGTATCGGTTGCGAACCGTGATCTCGTTCAGCCCCCGGTAATCAATGCATGGACGAAGACCGCCATCTTTTTTGCCCACAAAAAAGAAACCTGCTCCCATCGGAGAGGTGGAGTTACGGATCAGCCCGGCAGCTAAGGAG
The DNA here is from genome assembly GCF_902500255.1 of Thalassophryne amazonica. Classification (NCBI taxonomy): domain Eukaryota; kingdom Metazoa; phylum Chordata; class Actinopteri; order Batrachoidiformes; family Batrachoididae; genus Thalassophryne; species Thalassophryne amazonica. The sequence continues at coordinate 18,454,573 of NC_047121.1, read as the reverse complement.
TCCCGGATGTAGGTCTCCATCGATTCGCGCTCAGGTCGGGAGAGGCTGTACAGTCTGCTGGACGGGAACTCCACGCCTGGCAACAAATCGATGGCACAATCGTACGGACGGTGCGGGGGAAGGGTGAGTGCCCGATCCTTGCTAAAAACGTAAGCAAGATCGTGGTACTCAACCGGCACCGCCGACAGATTGGGGGGAACTTTGACCTGCTCCTTAGCCTGGGAACCGGGAGGAACCGAGGATCCCAAACACACCCGATGGCAGGTCTCGCTCCACTGTACCACCACCCCGGACGGCCAATCAATCCGGGGATTGTGTTTTAGCATCCAGGGGAACCCCAGAATCACACGGGAGGTAGAAGGAGTCACAAAAAACTCAATCTCCTCGCTATGATTCCCTGACACTACCAGAGTTACTGGTAGTGTCCTGTGTGTGATTAAAGGGAGTAGGGTGCCATCTAGTGCTCGCACCTGCAATGGTGAAGGAAGCGCCACCAGAGGGAGCCCTACCTCCCTGGCCCATCTGCTGTCTAGCAGATTCCCTTCTGACCCTGTGTCTACCAGTGCTGGGGCCTGAAGGGTTAAATCCCCGCTAAGGATTGTAACTGGGAGCCGTGTGGAAATGTGTGTGTGTCCCACGTGAATTTCTTGGCCCACCCTAAGCCCAGTTTCTAGGGGCGGGCGTTGGTGTTTAACCATTCTGGGCAATTGCTCAATTGGTGCTCCATTGAGCCACAAACAAAACACGCCCTGCGGGGAAGCCTCCTCTGTCTATTCGGTGGTCTGAATGTGGCCCTGCTCATGTCCATAGCTTCGTCAGCAAGGGGAGCTGTCGCCCCATGGGACGTAGAGGCCAGGGAGCGTGGGAAGAAGAAGGAAGAGGGACAGCGCGCGCCCGGCCACGCCCTTCGTCTCGTTCCCGACGGCGTTCCTCCAACCGACTGTCTAACCATGTAACAAGATCGATAAGCCCATCTAATTCCCGCGGTTCATCCTTGGCCACCAGGTGCTCCTTCAGGACCGACGACAGTCCGTTTACGAAGGCGGCGCGGAGCGCAGCGTTATTCCAGCCGGACCTCGCAGCCGCGATGCGGAAGTCGACTGCATAAGCGGCTGCGCTCCGGCGTCCCTGTCTCATTGACAGCAGCACAGTTGAAGCGGTCTCTCCCCTGTTAGGGTGATCAAACACTGTTCTGAACTCCCTCACAAACCCAGTGTACATGTGAAGGAGCCGTGAATTTTGCTCCCAAAGCGCCGTAGCCCAAGCGCGTGCCTCTCCCCGAAGCAGAGTAATCACATAAGCTATTTTGCTAGTGTCTGATGCGTACATGACGGGACGTTGTGCGAAGACGAGCGAACACTGCATGAGAAAGTCCGCGCACGTCTCCACACAACCTCCGTACGGCTCTGGAGGGCTTATGTATGCTTCAGGGGATGGTGGGAGGGGTTGTTGAACCACCACAGGAACATTCGTATCCTGCACAGGGTCGGCAGGAGGAGGAGCTGCAGCAGCGCCCTGAGCGCTCGCCGCCACTTGCGCGGATACAGCCTCCACCCTGCGGTTCAGGAGGATGTTTTGCTCGGTCATTTGATCCAACCGAGCTGTAAAGGCGGTGAGAATGTGCTGTAGCTCACCAATCACGCCTCCTGCAGATGCCTGCGCTCCCTGCTCTCCCATTGGTCGTTCAACAGCCGGGTGACGCCCCTCGGAGTCCATGACGCTGGCCGAGATATCCTGTTGGGAAAGTGTAGTGACACGGACCCACAACAGGGGGCGTAAATGAACGGACAATGGAAGGAGTGAAATTAGAACACTTTACTGTTGTGAATGTCACAACCAAACACAGCAGATTACAGAATGTACACAAGTCAATTAATAAAGGTGTCGTGTGGGCAGGCTCGACGATAGGAGACGCCCGTCTGGAGATGAACCGGAACCACACGATTTCCACCGCCACCGAACCCGAGGAATACTGGAGCCGCCAAGTCCCGAAGTCCCCAGGTGGCCACCATCTCGGCGTGTCGGATCTGGTACTGCTGGCAGAAAACAAAAACAGTCAAGTGTGGGTGTGTGTGCACCCAGTAACAATTATGGTGGGAATTCCACCTCCACCTCTCACTCAATACGTGTTGCAGCGATCCCTCAGAGGAAAAGAGTGCCGTCCTGCACAGCCTCCACAAACTAAGGACCGGTACTCCTGCAAACACTCACAATAGATAGATTTAGAAAATTACCACAAAGGCTGAGGATATTACCTCTTGATGAAGATGATATCTCGGCAATGTGGTGGAGGTGTCTTCCTGCTTTTATTCCAGATGTGGAGTAGATGATCAGTGACAGCTGTCATGGTTGATGGGTGACAGCTGTCACCACGGCTTGTTCCTGGAGGCGGCAGCGCCCTCTCGTGCCTGAAGCCCGCACTTCAGGCAGGGCGCCCTCTGGTGGTGGGCCAGCAGTACCTCCTCTTCTGGCGGCCCACACAACAAGAAACTACCCAAATGACCCTGATCATAAGCTTACATACCCCTGTTCTTAATACCATGTCTTGCCCCCTTTAACATCAATGACAGCTTGGAGTCTTTTGTGGTAGTTTGTGGACAAGGCTCTCTGATGGTAAAACTGCCACTGAATATGTCTTGGACTTTATTTACATCAATTATGAAGAAATACAACCAGTATGGCACTCTATGGTAAATCTGCATGGAGCAGACACTTCTTCAAAACTGAGTGACTGTGCAAGAAGGAGAAGAGTGAGGAAAGCCCCCAAGAGACCCAGACACCCCAGAAGATGTTATAGGCTTCTGTGGCTGTGACTGGAGAAATTGTGCACAGTGCAAATTCTGCATTTTGCGTCACCACTCTTAGATTCATAGTGGAGTAGAGCGGAGAAGGATATTCTTTCACCAAAACAGATCAAATCTAGGCTTGCATCTCAGACGGTACAGCAATTTGTAGCTAAACTTGCAATTATCTTGAAAGTTTCTGACAATATCAAATATGTTGAAGGTGAAAGAAGTTGGAATAACCTTTCTTCCACAAAAGAAACAAAACCACAGCCATCGGTGTCGTAGGAGGTGGTCTGTGGAATCATTAAATACTTTACCATAAGATTAAAAAGGTAAAAATCTCACCAAAATATTCCACTATTCTTAACAGTCTTCTTCATGTCCTTTTTCCTCTGGTTGTGTCTTTCTTGAACTATAGCTACACTGCCCCCACGATTACCAGTACTACTGTTCTGTTGCATCCATACCCGTAAGGATTCAGAAAATGGATACAAAGCTCCGTCCGTATCCATAAGTAATGATGACCTTAAATTTGACTGGTCTCTGTACATACGAGGTCTGTTAGAAAAGTATCCGACCTTTTTATTTTTTTCAAAAACCTGATGGATTTTAATCGTGTGCTTGCATGAGCCAACCTTGAACCTTCGTGCGCATGCGTGATGAACGGTGGAGAGCGCGCCACGCTTCGGGTGGCCATCAACATGCTGAAATGACCGGATCATTCCAAAGTGAACGCTGTGATGATGTGGGACCATCGTGTGACTATCCGAGAAATTGTGGAAGAGGTGGACATCAGCACTTTTTCGGCACATTCCACTGTGATAGAAGATTTTTCCATTAAAAGAGTTGCAGCGAAATTCATCGGCACGAAGCTGATGGCGCAGCAAAAGTGCCTCCGTGTTGAAGCCTCACAGGACATGTTGTGACATGCCCAGCTCATCCAAAATTTCTTGGATAGTCACACAACTGAAAAGCCACTGAAAGCCGTCTGAATCTTCCGAATTGTGGACGAGCTGGGCATGTCCCAGCATGTCCTGTGAGGCTTCAACACGGAGGCGCTTTTGCTCCGCCATCAGCTTCGTGCCGAAGCCATCGGCATGAATTTCGCTGCAACTCATTTCATGGCAAAATCTTCTGTCACAGTGGAATGTGCCGAAAAAGTGCTGATGTCCACCTCTTCCACAATTTCTCGGCTAGTCACATGACAGTCCCACATCATCACAGCATTCACTTTGGAATGATCCGGTCATTTCAGCATGTTGATGGCCACCTGGAGCACGGCGCGCTCTCCACCGCTGCGCGGACGTCTTTAAACCGGTTGTACCGCTCCTTAATCTGCGTGATACCCATAGCATCGTCACCGAAAGCCATCTGAATAATCCGAATGGTTTCCACCTGGCTGTCGCCAAGTTTCTGCCAAAATTTGATGCAGTCGCGCTGCTCCAGTTGTTCCGCCATTTCCTTGCAAAGAAAAAAACGACGAGAGACTACACCCATCCTCACACAAAGGCTGCTTACAAGCAAATGACGCCACCGACAGGCGTGAAAAAAATCACGCATGCGCACGAAGGTTCAAGGTTGGCTCATGCAAGCACACATGATTCAAATCCATCAGGGTTTTGAAAAAAATAAAAATGTCGGATACCTTTCTAACAGACCTCGTACACCTTTCTCATGCAAAAAAATACATAAATAAGGAAAACATGGGCACAAATTAATAAAAATGTGATATCAGATAACCAAACATGTTCACAAGATATGATTTGTAGCATTTTGAGAGCTCCCCCCCCCCATGGTCACTCCATAGCTCTGCAGAATTAACTTTTTGTTACATAATCAATTCACTCTATACCATTACATAAATCATGTTTACTTTTAAATCTGCAACCAAAAAAAATGACTCTCAGTCACTGAGGATAAAACATTTCTTTTGACCCAGTAGATGGGGCAAAAAAATGAAGATTTTTTTTTAATGTCTGACAACACTTACCGTTAGGGGTACAGTGTATTACTTCAGCAGTGGCAAAGTTTTCCGTTGTCCTCTCACTGAAAAGAACACAACACTGGTTTTATGCTTATCACCAACATGCAGAATAAGAATAGTGTATTATTATTCTTGGTGGCAAAATTCAGGAATAAACCACCTCCATAATAACAAATTCATGCTCAATGACAGTCAGAGAATCAAAGGATCCTCTAGAATATATGTTTTGTTGTGATTTTGTTGTGAAGTTGTGGTTTGTAATGATCCATCCATGTGCACAGAGACACACTCAGTAGAGTGACAGCAGTTTTGTTGTTCAGCTAAAAAGCTTGTTGCTGCTGTTTGTGCATGAACAGATGGGTCTAGAGTTAATACTGGAATACACAACATAGCTCTATCACAATTCTGCTACATGGCAGCACTCAGATAATCACTGTCTTATGTGCACATTAACAATATTGGTATTGTCAGTGCTGTATGGCATGTATGTTTGAAGGATAGGTTCGCTCACAATCCTTCGCTCAGACTTGGATATGTTTGACATTGAGGCATGTTTTGATTTTAATTGTGGACACTAGGGTGCAGAGTCTCAGAAACCTTGCATATGTGATATCTTGACAAAGTCTTCATATATCAAGATGAATCTTGGGACACAAGGTCAACTCATCAAAACCTCAGCCACGTTTGATGGTGGGATCATTTCTGTTCCAATTTTGGCCACAAGGGAGCAGAGTCTCTAAAACCTAATGGATTAGAAAACTCCAGGAGGATTTCATGGATCATGATCACACTGGCTACTGTAGATTATACCTTGGTATACCTTGAGGTTGGATTCAGCGATGTAGGTTTGAGTAAGTACTGTTGTTGTTTTGAATATCAATCTGGCATCAATGCTAAAAGTTGGCTCCCAGTTGACAGATGTAACACATGGAAAACAGTCCCAATATTAATTTAAAAATATCACCAGAAATACATGTTGTAATTGAAAACCTGGGTGCAAGAACTACTTAAGTCACATTTTTGAAGAAAATGCGCTGGTAGCAGTACTGTAATTTAATCATTTGGTACCAAACATTCTGTAAATAAGTACTCAAATCCAATATATTGGTGTACGGCCATTGGTGAATCTGATCAATCAAAATGCTCGTATCCATCATGTAACAAGCTATCAAAATTTTATTTTAAGTCGACTTTGTTTCTAAGTTGACTTGTGTTTTTGACCTGAAGTGATTTTAATGTACAACCCCAATTCCAATGAAGTTGGGACGTTGTGTAAAATGTAAATAAAAACAGAATACGATTTGCAAATCCTCTTCAACCTATATTCAATTGAATACACCACAAAGACAAGATATTTAATGTTCAAATTGATAAACTTTATTGGTTTTGTGCAAATATTTTCTCATTTTAAATGGATGCCTGCAACACATTTCAAAAAAGTTGGGACAGGGCAACAAAAGACTGGGAAAGTTGATGAATGCTCAAAGAACACCTGATTGGAAACAGGAGTGTCATGATTGGGTATCAAAGGAGCATCCCGAAAAGGCTCAGCCATTCACAAGCAAAGATGGGGTGAGGATCACCACTTTGTGAACAACTGCATGAAAAAATAGTCCAACAGTTTAAGAACAATGTTTCTCAACATTCAATTGGAAGTTCCATCATCTACAGTCCATAATATAATCAGAAGATTCAGACAATCTGGAGAACTTTCTACACATAAGTGGCAAGGCCGAAAACCAACATTGAATGCCCATGACCTTCGATCCTTCAGGCGGCACTGCATTAAAAACCGATATCATTGTGTAAAGGATCTTACTGCGTGGGCTCAGGAACACTTCAGAAAACCATTGTCAGTTAACACTAGGGCTGAAACGATTACTCGAATAATTCGATTACAAAAAATGATTGAGGCAAATTTTGTGCCTCGAAGCTTCATTTAAACGTTGTCGTACATATGCCAGGCCTGTGTGTTGCGCTGTAATGTCCCCCAGAAAAACAACAGAAGACTAGAGCATGGCGCTCAGGCCGTGTAACAGCTAATAATTTATCCCTTAAAGCTACCGCTTTCCAATGCGACACACAGTAAAATAAAGCCTTTTAAGAGAAAGAGGGTCCACACTGATCATCTGAAATAGACTTACTGCACATTTAAAGCAAAGCAGTGTGTTTGTCTATTATTGAAAAACACACGGTCTGCTCGACGTGGTGAGTGACTATTGACCCGACGGCCGGGTACCCGCAGTCGAAGCCGGCTGCTGTTCAGACTCGCTGAAGTGTTTCGCTTTTTCTGGGCAACACACAATGCTTCACAAACTTGCATGTTCAACCTCCTGCTGAAATGTATCTGCTGAATTGCAGAGAAACAGGGATAAAAAAAAAAAAAATCACGTAGGGATCCAGTCCACCAACCTTAAAAAAAAAAAAAAAAAAACTCAAAATGGTTACATTTTACAAGTTGGGGGAAAAAAACAGAACAGGGACATTGTGCCATTGCTTAGGGAGAGCCCTGGACTATTGATGTTGTTTAAAAACGCAAAGTACTTTTTATCCGATTACTCAATTAATTGCCAGAATAATTGATAGAATACTCGATTACAAAAATAATCAATAGCTGCAGCCCTAGTTAACACAATTTGTCACTACATCTACAAGTGCAAGTTAAAACTCGACCATGCAAAGCGAAAGCCATACATCAACAACATCCAGAAATGCCACCGACTTCTCTGGGCCCGAGCTCATTTGAAATGGACAGACGCAAAGTGGAAAAGTGTGCTGTGGTCTGATGAGTCCACATGTCAAACTGTTGGCAGGCAGCCGCTCATGGCCCCTCCGTGTTGATAACCATTTGTAAAATCCAGGCGGCTTTTGGTGGCTTTCAGTTTGAGTGAGTATCTGAGAAATTGTTTAACAGCAGGGCATTTGTCCTTAAGGCTTCCAACGGAGGTGTTTTTCCTGTGGCGGGCGCGCCGCGCCAGCTGCGAGCCGACACGCCAATCCGTCCGCACGTCTTTCATTAAGAAAAATCTCCTTTAACAGTGGAATGTCCGGATAAACTGCTGATTCCGACCTCTTCTGAAAGTTCTCTGTTCTCTTAACAGAGGTTAACAGAGGCTTAATTTGGAGGTTTTCAGCTTGAAACAGGATGACGACGTCGGCTCGGAGCGCTGCGCGATGTCCCGCTCCGTGGGAAGTCCTTACAGCGATAGAAACAATCCAAAATCTCTCATCAGCCGTTAAAATTTTCACAGAAAACCAGCTGAATTTCTCGAATGGTGTCCACTCGGATGTGCCTCACAGTTTTTGAAAAAATTTTGATGAAGCACAGCGCCAGTCTCTCAGCAGCTTCTCAGACAATGAAAATCCGACGAGGGGGCTGGACCACTCCTCCCACAAGGTGTGCTCACAGGCGAATGACGTCACCGACAGGCGTGAAAAAACTCCACGAGGGTTCAAGCTTGGCTGATGTAATCACACGTGATTCAAATCCATATGGTTTTTTAAAAAAATAATAAGGTCGGATACTTTTCTAATAGACCTCGTATATATATATAAAATATGCAGGGGTGGGATTTGAACCCGGAACCTTCTGCACTGAAATCAAGTGCATTAAGCACTTGGCCACCACCCCGTAGTCTTTGGACCTGTTGCCAGATTTGGCGCAGCTCCGCACAGCAGACAGGAGGGCGGTGTGAGTGGCACGCTGCTGCGTTTACCGAGCCCGCAGACTCAGGAAGGGCATCCGGCGTAAAACCGGTGCCAATTCAACATGCAGATCCACCCTGGATTTGCTATGGCGACCCCGAGTGAAAACAAGGGAGCAGCCGAAGGGACTTAGTATATACAGTGGTCCCTCGCTATAACGGATCATATTTCACAGCCTCGCAGTTTTGCTGATTTTTTTAATGCAATTTTGCATGCTTTTTTTTTTTTTTAACAGCGCACTGTGTTCTGCTTCCTTATGCAGGCGGGCCAGTCGCGGCACCGGGTGGCATCACCGCAATTGCTCTCACTGCCTCCGATGCGTTTACTGAGTCTGCGGGCTCGGTAAATGCAGCAGCGTGCCACTCACACCACCCTCCTGTCTGCTGTGTGGAGCTGCGCCAAATCTGGCAACAGGTCCAGAGACTACGCTCGCTGTTTTGATGCGGATGTTGACCGCAGCTGCAGAGCTCCATGGCCACCGAGAGAGGACTTGGATTCTTTGCGTGTCCCGCATCTGTACCTCCGGAGGCAGTGAGCGAAGGGAGAGTTCTGCGTCTGTCTGTTTATAATCTTCTCGCCCAGAAGAAAAAAGAGAGTGTTTACACAGGAGAGAAAAGTGAGAAAATGTTAATGCCTGTTTGAGAAAAGTGTATAAAGTGTGTAGTGAGGGGTTTTACAGCCTTAAAACATCTATAATAATTGCAAAAAATAGCGCTGACTACTTCGCGGATTTCGCTTATCGCGGGTTATTATATATATTCTGTATAAATCTTGAATTCAGCAACAGGTGCCAATGTATGCAAACTCTGAAAAAAGTATCTGCAGCATGTTTTGAAAATTCTGATTGTGAATATTCCAAAACTGTTACTTTGTGATATAAGTACTTTGTGCACATATGTCTTCAATTAAATTTATTAGTGCAGTGCCCGTAGGAAATTTGCATTCCTATAGAAAATTGTGAGCTTAAGAAGATTGGAAGGTCAAATGAAGCTGTGTTTGAAGGTGGGATGTACATAGAGGTGTACTTATGTTGTATTATATTATTATTTGAATATATTATTTCATATTCTTTTAAAAATCAATTTTATTATCAATTATATGAAAATAAAAGAAATCCTATTAAACAGGTTATTGGAAGATACGCTGACAAAATTAAGCAGAACATTTATAATATTTGAAACAGCGAATCAGTGTCCCACCTCCTGAGCACAATTTATTTAAACTTGAACTCACAGCAAAGATTTTCTTCAGTTTATGTACTTAATGAAATTTGTACAAATAGTGGGAAATTTGTTGGTGTTATCCAAAAAACAGATTTTAGCTAACATCTCCTCAGTGTTGTCAAGTTAATCTCAGTCGCACAGAACACTGACAGCATGCCTTTCACAGTAAAACTATTTGCTGCGATGCTGGCATTAAATGTTTTACTGTGAAATGGTGCGAACAACATGACCTATCTGATGTTGTTTAACTTTGCTACCAGTAATATCAGCGACCCACACCATCTTGGAAGTATGAATGTTACAATGTTAATAAAAATAAAAGTTTCAAAACAAAGGTTTTGAAAATCCCCATAATTTTCATAATAAAGGATGCACATCATCTTGCCATGCGCAAGCAATATCCAAAAGCTGAGGTCGATCTGACAAACAGTCAGAGAAATATGGGAGCCGCATACCCACACACAGATGTTTCTTGCTTTATACATAGATGTATATAGTGCCAAATCACAACAAAGTCGTCCCAAGGATCTTCAAATGCGTAAGGTCTAACCTTACCCATGTGTTGTGAAAGTGTAGTGACACGGACCCACAACAGGGGGCGCAAATGAACGGCCAATAGATGAGCCAAAAAGTAACAATTTAATGTTGTGAAACGTGCACAACGAATATACAGACAATCTCAGAATATAATTACAGTCAAATCACAAAGGTGACGTGTGGGCAGGCTCGAGGATAGAAGACGTCTGTCCTGAGATGAACCGGAACCACACGATTTCCTCCGCCACCGAACCCAGAGAATACTGGAGCCGCCAAGTCCCGAATTCCCAGGTGATCACCGTCCCCGACTGTCGGATCTGGTACTGCTGGCGAGAACAAAGACAGTCAAGTGTGGGTGTGTGTACACCCAGTAACAACAACGGTGGGAATGCCCCATCCACCTCTCACTCAATATGCTGATGTGTTTGCAGTGATCCCTCAGAGAAAAAGACTGCCGTCCTGCACTCACTCAGCTTCCACAAACAAGGAACCGGTACGCCTGCAAACACTCACAATGTACAGATTACAGATAAACACAAAAAGGCTGAGGATATTACCTACAATGAAGTACGATATCTCGGCAACGAGGTGGAGATGACGTCTGGTTTTTATGGAGTGTGATGATGAAGAATGTGTGACAGCTGTCAGGAATTAATGAGTGACAGCTGTCACTCCCGGCTGTGTCCGTGGCGGCAGCGCCCTCTCGTGCCTGAAGCCCGCACTTCAGGCAGGGCGCCCTTTGGTGGTGGGCCAGCAGTACCTCTTCTGGCGGCCCACACAACACCATGATCTTCAATTATAAAATACAAGAAAGCATTCATAACTACACAACACCATTTTAAGGTTGTGAAAAAGAAAAATTTGCCTTAATTTAGAGCTCTATTGCCAGTGCCCTATTGATGTATAGTACACGTATTTTATAGTTTGTTTGTTTTATACACTTATATGACATATACACCGTCAAACACCATGGTGGACACCGGTGGTCAGGGAAGCCGTCCGACTGAAGAAGGAGTCCTTCCGGGATATATTATCTCGGAGGACTCCGGAGGCAGTTGCAAGGTACCGACAGGCCCGAAGGGCAGCAGACTCTGCGGTGGGGGAGGAAAAGGAGCGGGTGTGGGAGGAGTTCTGAGCAACCATGGAGAAGGACTTTCGGTCGGCACCAAGGTGCTTCTGGCGGACAGTGAGACACCTCAGAAGGGAAAAACGGGGAACCACCTAAGCTGTCTACAATAACAGGGGTCGAAATACATTTTTAACCTACTTGCACTGGTGCTAGTAACAAAAAAATTAAAATTACTTGCACCAAAAAAAAGTTACTTGCACAACCAAAAGTCATTCTTATATCAACCTTAAAACTCCTCCTCTGATGTGTCAGACTCTTAATTCCTCTCTGGGGGAGAGTTTCCCGCTTCTGCTGCTGCTCTCCCCTCAGTTTTTTTTTTTACGTGTGCGTGCGAACCAATCATCAAGATTATTTTATTTATTAACTACACAGATGTATAATAAAACAAATGGTGACTGGTTTATAACACAATTATGACAGAGTTTCAGGGGAGAGAGAGCGAGGAACTACGGAGCCCTGAAAGTGTCATCGCAAAATGTTTTGCATGTGGAGAGAATGTGCACACATTTTATTAATTTGAGAGCACATTTTATTAATTCGTGTGCTTAATTAAAGGAAAACGTGCGCACAAATGATCATGGCCAGAAAAAAATATCACTTTAAGTGATGTCTCCTGGGTTCCGTAAAGGAACCGCAGTGGCAGCCACTTTTTTTTTCACGTGCATGCGCGAACTAATCATCCGTGAAGATAATTTTATTAACTACACAGATGTATAAAAAACAAATGGTGACTGGTTTATAACACAATGATGACAGAGTTTGAGGGGGAGAGAGAGAGAGGAACCGCAGCCAGCCAGTTTTTTTTTCTTTTCTTTGTTTACATGTGTGGGCGAACACAACAAATGGAGCGCAGCAACTCGCTCCGTGTGTCTGAGTCATAAAACACAGGGAAGACAAAGACAACACACTGGAAATTGTTTTTCCTTATTTATCCCTTTATTGGTTCATTTTACTGGTGCTTATAGTTGATAAAAGTTGGATAAAGTTACTTGCACCAGTGCAAGTGCAGTATAAAATTATGTGCACCGCTCAAATAATACATGCACAAACTAGCACATGTACATACTATTTCGAGCCCTGAATAAGGATGGGCTCTATTGACCACAACTGTGGATGTAATCTGGCACTGGAAGGTACACGTTGAGGAACTCCTGCATCAGACCAGAGCACCCTCTATAGTAGGGCAGAGCTGGAAGCTGATGGAGGATTTTCATTCATTTCCCTGAGGTAGTCAAACAACTCTGCAGTGGCAAGGCCCCGGGGGTTGATGAGATCCATCCAGAAATGCTGAAGGCTCTCGGTGTGGAGGGACTGTCTTAGATGAGATGTCTCTTCAACATTGCGTTTAGGTCTGGGAGAGTGCCTAAGGAGTGGCAAACTGGGGTGGGAGAGTGTGTGCCAATTACAGGGGCATCACACTACCCAGCCTTCCTGGTAAAGTCTACTCCAGGGTGCTGGAAAGGAGGGTTTGGCCGATAGTTGAACCTGTGATTGAAGAAGAACAATGCAGGTTCCGTCCTGGTCGTGGAACAACTGACCAGCTCTTCACTCTCACAAGTATCCTGGAGGGGGCCTGGGAGTATCTCCATGCAGTCTACATGCGTTTTGTGGACTTGGAGAAGACATATGATCGGGTACCACGGGAGATACTGTGGGAGGTGCTGCGGGAGTATGGAGTGAGGGGGTCCCTTCTCAGGGCCATCCAATCTCTGTACTCACAAAGTGAGAGCTGTGTTCAGGTGCTCGGCAGAAAGTCGGACTTGTTTCTGGTGGGGGTTGGCCTCCGCCAGGGCTGCGCATTGTCAGAAATCCTGTTTGTGATATTCATGGACAGGATATTGAGGCATAGTTGGGGGAGGAGGGTTTCCAGTTTGGTGGGCTCAGGGTCTCATCACTGCTTTTTTCAGGTGATGTGGTCCTGTTGGCTTCATCAGCCTGTGACCTCCAACACTCACTGGATCGGTTCCCAGCCGAGTGTAAAGCGGATGGGATGAGGATCAGTGCCTCTAAATTTGGGGCAATGGTTCTCACCAGGAAATCGATGGATTGCCTACTCCGGGTGGAGAATGAGGTCTTGCCCCAAGTGAAGGAGTTCAAGTACCTCGGGGTCTTGTTCACGAGTCAGGGGACAAAGGAGCATGAGATTGGCCGGAGAATAGGCACAGCAGGCGCGGTATTGTATTTGCTCTGCCATACTGTTGTAATGTAAAGGGAGCTGAGCCAAAAGCGAAGCCCTCGATTGACTGGTCCATCTTTGCCCCTATTCTCACCTATGGTTTTGAGGGTTGGGTCATGACCGAAAGAACTAGATTGCGGGTACAAGAGGCCAAAATAGGCTTCCTTAGGAGGATGGCTGGTGTCTCCCTTAGAGATAGGGTGAGAAGCTCAGTCATCCATGGGGAGCTTGGAGTAGAGCCGCTGCTCCTTCGCATTGAAAGGAGCCAGCTGAGGTGGTTCAGGCATCTGGTAAGGATGCCCCCTGGGTGCCTCCCTAGGGAGATGTTCCAGGCATGTTCATCTGGGAGGAGACCGCAGAGAAGACCCAGGCCTAGGTGGAGAGATTATATCTCCACACTGGCCTGGGAACGCCTTGGGATCCCCCAGTCAGAGTTGGTCAGTGTGGCTCGGGAAAGGGAAGTTTGGGGTGCCCTGCAACAGCTGTTGCCCCGCGACCCGATCCTGGATAAGCAGTTGAAGATGAGTGATGACATATATACTGAGGGTGAGCTGAGCACTCAAAGGGCTGAGTGCTCAGTGTTTTAATATTAATAAAGCCATTTAAAAAAGGAACTTGTCTAACGACACTGTTGTTATGAAGCAGTGCAAAAAGTAAAACACTGTGCAGTGTCAAAGGCTGCGCTTTACAAAGCTGGCAAACAGTCACAGTGTTCTCACATTGTAAAAATATGGACGCTGGTGTGAGCTTTTAACACACAGCTGTGCTGTCTTAATTTATGGAAGGGATTGCTGTCTGTCATGATCAACCAGTGAGAAATGTCAAGAGGATGTAGAAAGGGATGATAAGAGGTGCACACACGCCTGCAAAACAACACATGAACATGAATTTATGCAGATGGTTTCATAATCGTAACATGCTAAATTATACAATATGGAGCTCCACAACACTGCAACATAAGCAGCCTGGCTGATGTTCAAAACACTTGTGCCTCGGTTATGACAGCCTCTAAGCACACAGGCCAAAGTTGCTGTGATAATTTAGTCTGGTAGAAAGTCAACAAAAGGTTAATTATTATCGATGGCAGCTAGTCAACATGACGATTCATACAACTCTCAGTGTGGTTTAAAGGCCTCACTGGATCTTAATCACTCACTGTCATGACTTTTTCCAACTTTTAATTGCATTATCATATCAGTAAAAGTAGGAACAGACTGTTGCTTTATATGCATCAATGTTCCGGACAATCAGGCCAGCAGCTGCTGTTCCCATGGGGACAAGAAACTAACAGATTCCCTCTGACCGTCTGAAAATGCAAAGTCAAGAGCTGATTTAGGGAGTATTCATGTGTGCTTTCATGCAATTAGCACCATCATGCTGGGGTTATGCCGCTGTGAGACTTGAAACCTGAAATTGCTTCCGCCCCTCATGATCACAAGAGCGGGACAATGCAGCCTTTATTCCCCATCAGAGGCTTGTATTCTTCCTCCAGAAGGAATCTGTACCATCACTACCAGCTGCATTTAAAAAAACAAAAACCTGTCTCCAGTGTACTGTAGGGAGCACCTGAAGATGCCTGTGGAACCCACATGAACTTCAGTTTGTTTCAAGCGGTGCATTCACTGTGTGGTGACGTGAAGCGTGACAGACACCGGGGTTTACATCTTGATGCTTCACTCATGTTTTTCCCCCCTCTGACTGAATAATAATTCCATATTCCAGCCATTAAGCTTGAATGAGATTATCCATGTGTTAATATGTGTGTCTAGAAGGATGATACACTTGATTCAGTGCCTGTGCAGATTACTGAAATGTTGTCATGTGTCAAAACCAAGCCCCAAGTGTTCAACTGGTCTTGCATTTTAAAACAACTTACAAAGGTTTCTGTCTATTACATCCCCTGTGAACTACATTCAATAAAAATAAAATCGACAGGACACTGGCAAAGTTTGGGTTCAATGCGTACTGTATATAGGACATATTTAGAACTGGTTAAATATAAACCTATGATTACTGTTAGGCGCCAGCATGAAGTCTTTGTTACATGACATTTGACCGTGGGTGTCTGTGAAAGGTCAAACTTAAGGTTTTTACTGTTTAACTCAAATAGTCTGCAACTAACATGCATTAAATATGGTGGAAGGATTGTACCTTAGTCAAAGATAAAAAAAAAAATTGGACAGAATCGATCAAATGTCAAGGCCACACAGAATTATTGCTAAATTAAAGGACATGTCGCACCGAAATCATAACAATTTAGATTTAGGTTGTTAGTGACCATCCAATGATCCACTGGGATTACTCTGTGCACTTCCGTGACTGGTTTCAAAGTATACAGCATTCACAGCAAACAGCTACGGAGACTTCCGAAAATAAAGTACTAGTGAGTTTCCAACAAGTGACGTGACTATTGGAGGCATCCCAGTGTGCGCTTCAATGGAATGTAGCTGCTAACATAACAACTGAAGCACAGATTAATTCCACAGTTGACATAAGTATGATATTGTGATATGATGACTCGTTTTTAAGTGAAAACTGTTCATTTTGATGCAGTCACGGTAAAAGTTGCAGCTGCGAGAAGATTCAGTGCACCTGCACGGCCATGAATCATAAACTCAGCCTGTCAATAACAATCTCTGCCGGAGGATCAGCTTTGTGCACAATTAATTATGAGTGTTGTTACCAATAAAAACTAAAAGTTCATCTGCTGCTGGGGAAAACTGTCATGGAGACATTCACAGCGGCAGGAGCTGCTACACATCTCATCAGCTGCACAGCGTGCGTGCACACACACACACACACACACACACACACACACATTCTAGCTCCAAATTCACACTCAAAGTAAAAAAAGCTTGTCACAAAACATAAAAGGGGTAAAGTCCTGAACATGCCAAACTCACCCAGAGGTAGATTTATTTCCAAAATGTAAACTCCACATGATCAAAGCTGCCATGCGTGCATGCACACACACGCAATTGTCAGCTGCTGCTCCACCTTTAGTCCTCTCATGATTGTGGCATGTAAAGTCCATTAACTCCTCAAAATAACATATTCTGACTTTTTCTAATGTAACAATCCATCTCTGTGTCCAGACAGTCTGCTAAAAACAGCGTCATGGAGATGTCCTCATGTCCATGTCCTCATGTCCATGTCCACAGCTTCAGTACACAAGCATCTACACAAACAGCGCATCACCACACTTTCAATAAAAAGAAGACATATGATTTCATGATAGTGTAGTAATACCCATATGTTTATCAGATCCTCCAGGAATGTGCAGTGCCAGGATTTCCACAATTAATTTAACAAAGAATTCAACTAATATACACATAGATATATAGATACCTTGGTTGAAATATTTGTTGAATTAATTGCTGAAATCCTGGCAATCACAAATTTTTGGAGGGGCTGATTTATCTTTAACCAATGCCTCAAACAGCCATTCCCCATTCTAAATATCCTCTAAGCATTGGGCCAAGACTTTGACCTTGTTTTTTAACTGATTTTTCTCCAAGCCCAATTAGGGCTGTCACAATTATTACAATATTCGTCAATCGCGATTATTTTTCATAATCACAATTATTTTTCATATTCGCGATTACCGTGAATTATTTATTTTATCCACAAAGCATAAAACGACTCAGAATCTGACGTCATTGTGCTGCAGCCTCGCTCTCGTCTTAAGGCAGGACAATAACAAGGAGGCTGACGGCCGATTAAAACAGTGCCGTCTTCTTCAAAAGCCGTCTAAAATGCGGAGCTGTCGGTGTGTGTGTCTGTGTCTGTAACAGGCTGCAGACTGCGAGGGAGGGGGTGGGTGAGGGAGATTCCTGAATGCAGGTGCGACACATTCAGTGCACAGCGAGCGCGGAGCAGAGAGAGGATTTTAACCCGAGTGAACATGTTAACAAAACGAAAACGTGGAGCTGCCTTTACTTCTCTCTGAACTTTCTCTAAAGGTGTGATTCTGCCGTTACCATCCTGTTCACACCATGTGCGTGTCGTATGCTGAATTTATGAGATCATGAGATGAAATAAACGGTCAAATATCTTTAAAAACATATTTAAAAAAATGAGAATATATGAATGAACTGAGCCACAAAAAAAAAAAAAAACCTGACATGGAGAAGCTGTGGTGATGTTCAGATGCACAGATCACAAAAAGCAGGTGAGAACTCTGAACTTTAACAGCTGTTACTTTCCAAAGGTATTTATTTGTTCAATATGGGCTTAATGCAGTGTTTAAGCACAAAACGTGACTGATGAGGAGAAACAATTTCAGAAATGCAACAGAAACAACCACAATTCAGAAAAAGTTGGGACTGTATGTAAAATGAAGATAAAAATAAAAATGTTGCACCATTCCCAGTTTCTCCACTCACAGAAGCCAAACGTTCTTCCAGAGTTGTGTAATTATACTACAATAGTAGAATATAAAGAAGGGAAAAAAAGAAAAAAAAAAGACAATATACTCGTCAATCGCAATTATTTGTCTGACAATTAATCATCTCCAGAAATTCCTAATCGTGACAGCCCTAAGCCCAATCACTCTGTGGCAGAGAAGTATGTGAGGGTGGTGCAGGACATGTACAAGGATAGTTTGACAACGGTGAGATGTGCAGTAGGACTGACAGAAGCATTCAAGGTGGAGGTGGGATTACACCAAGAATCAGCTCTGAGCCCTTTCTTGGTTGCAATGGTGATGGACAGGTTGATGTACGAGATCAGACAGGAGTCTCCATGGACTATGATGCTTGCAGGTGACATTGTGATCTGTAGTGAGAGTAGAGAGCAGGTTGAGTGTAGCCTGTAGAGGTGGAAATACAGTATGCTCTGGAGAGAAGGGGGAATGGAAGTCAGTAGGAGCAAGTACATGTGTGTGTGAATGAGAGGGATCCCAGTGGAATAGTGCAGTTACAAGGAGTTGAAGTGGTGAAAATAGATGAGTTTAAAGACTTGGGGTGAAGAAGAGAGTGTAGGCAGAGTGTAGAAAGGTGGCAGGAGAGATTTGTGACAGAAGGATGTCTGTAAGAGTGAAGAAGAGAGACAGTGGCACTAACAAAAAGACAGGAGGCAGAGCTGGAGGTGACAAGAGCTGAAGATGCTGTAGTTTTCTTTGGGAGTGACAAGAACAGACAGGAATAGAATGAACATATCAGAGGGACAGCTCAGATGGGACGGTTTGGAGACAAAGTCAGAGAGGCGAGATTGAGATGGTTTGGTCATGTGCAGAGGAGGGACCCAGGGTACACAGGGAGAAGGATGCTGAGGATGAAGCCACAAGGCAGGAGGAGAAGAGGGAGGCCAAAGAGGAGGTTTATGGATGTGCTGAGGGTGGATATGCAGGTGGTTGGTGTGACTGAAGATATAGAGGACAGGGTGAGATGGACACGACTGTTCTGATGTGGTGACCCCTAACGGGAGCAGCCACAAGAAGATCAGTACCCCCAAAATTTCCTTTCATCTTGAGAAACGAACATGCATGTGCAAACCTGGAATATTTGCATATTCCCTCCCACCATTTTAAACACCCTGAATTGCACATTCATGTAAGTAAGTGTGCTAAATGGACAAAACATGCCACTTTGCACATTTGAAAGATGCAGTTTTCTATGTGTCCTGGAAATCAGCATGGACTTTTTTTTTTTTTTTGGTCTTGCTGTTTTGTTTTCTTTGGTTGTTGCTGTTTGTTTTTCTTTCTTTTTTTGCAATTGCTATGGTTTTAAAAACAACAAAATGAATGGAAATTTTATCTGTAATTAAAACGTGTAAGCCTTAGTCACTAGCCTTTTAGTTTAGGTTTTGTTTGGTTTTGCTGTTAATTTCTTCATAACAAAGACATTAAAGATCATTAATTGTCCAATAATTACTTTACTTTTTCAATTATTCTTCTGATTTCATGTTGTTACAACACTTTTAACACTATTTTTTTAACTGAGGCACACCTGTGCAACCAATATGCCAAGTTTATTAATTTTTCAGTTCTTTGAAGGGGGTGTGATTTGTAGTTGGTTTCTTAATTTGTGGTTTCTCCCAGTTTAACATCATAACTGTGAACTGTGGGTAATTCCCTTAGTGTGCAGAAATGCCAATTCACAGAAATTAAGTAAAAAGGGCTCAAAATGTCTGCCTAAGAGCCCTCATGCACTTGACAATTTGACAGTGGGAAAAACCAAAAACCCTCACGCACGGCACGGGAACACTTCAAAATCTGAGAGTCCATTCTCTCTACTGAGGTTTCAAATCCCAGAAAACTTCGGCGAGTTCGCCACTCTGCGAGACAACATTGAGAACTGCACTGAGACGCTCTGATCGGGCTGCACTTTAACTGCTGCACACAGACAACAGCATTAACATCGCAACATAAAACTTTTTG
Organism: Thalassophryne amazonica; assembly: GCF_902500255.1. NCBI lineage: Eukaryota > Metazoa > Chordata > Actinopteri > Batrachoidiformes > Batrachoididae > Thalassophryne > Thalassophryne amazonica. The sequence continues at coordinate 18,434,654 of NC_047121.1, read as the reverse complement.
TATATTCCTAAAACTCTGAACTGAATCTATCTGGGTTTTTAGACATTGTTATTGTGTTTGTTTCATGCAAACATGCGAGAAGCTCTGGTTATTCCTCTGTTGTTTTCAATGGGATTTGCTGTAAACTGCAATCGCTTCCTGTTCATGTCGTTCTGGGGGAAAGTGAAGTTTGCTCTTTAATGTCCTGCTTATTGTCTTTTACAACACTGTTTGTCCTCTTTGTTCCAGAGTAACAGATATAAGATGTCTGAAATTCAGTTTGCGTTTATGAAGTTCCATGCAGGTTAAATGTAGCAGACATGGAATATTTGGAGTATTTGTTTTAGCAAGTTTTCAGGGTCTCATGCATGCACTCTCTTATTAACATGATGAAAAGCATAAAAAATATACATTTTGGTAGTATACTATAATAGTATAATGTTCATTTGCAATTGTCACGTGGATTCTCTGTTGTGAAAGTGTAGGAACACGGACCCACAACAGGGGGCGTAAAAGAATGGGCAATGGATAAGCCAAACAGTAACAATTTAATGTTGTAAATAGTGCACAACGGAATACAGACAACAACAAGTTTGGAACTACAGTCAATTACACGTTGGGTGACGTGTGGGCAGGCTTGAGGATAGGAGACGCCCGTCCGGAACCGAGCCGGATCCCACACGGCCCTCACCGACAACGGATCTGAAGAACACCGGAGCCGCCATGTCCTGAGTCCCAGGTGGTCACCGTCTCCAGCTGTCAGACCTGGCACTGCTGGCAGAGAAAAGAAACAGCACAGGTGAGTGTGAGTACGCACACTCAGTAATCCCACAGTCTGTGTTCTTTTGGGAGGGAGCACCTCCACCTCCAGTCACACACTCGTGCAGCTCCTTTCTAACCACTTATCTGGTTGGGGTGTGAAGCGAAGCCATCGCTGATCACACCAAACGCCAATCCCACAGATAAGGCAACACCACAGGAAAACGGCTGCAAAGAAGTTCAGACTATTAGCCAGAGTTAAGTGTAGCAGAGAAATTACCTCCAAGGTAGCTGATTTCTCGGTGGGGAGGTGGAGTTGCAGTCTGGCCTTTAAGGTGGTGGTGATGTGGATGAGTGACAGCTGGTGCTGATGATGAGTAACAGCTGTCACTCCCGGTTGCCATGACGCCCTCTCGTGCTTGAAGCCCGCACTTCAGCAGGGCGCCATCTGGTGGTTGGTGGGCCAGCAGTACCTCCTCTTCAGCGGCCCACACAAACAGGACCCCCCCCCTCAACGGGCGCCTCCTGGCGCCCGACCAGGCTTGTCCAGGTGCCGCCGGTAGAAAGTCGGCCGGAGGGCCGGGTCCAGGATGAAGCTCCTCTTCACCCAGGAGCGTTCTTCGGGTCCATACCCCTCCCAGTCCACCAAATACTGGAACCCCCGGCCCTTCCAACGGACGTCCAGGAGCAGGCGCACGGTCCAAACCGGCTCCCCGTCGATGATCCGGGCATGAGGCGGCGCCGGTCCGTGGGTACAGAGGGGTGAAACGTGGTGAGGTTTGATGCGTGACACATGGAAAACCGGGTGGATCCGCAGCGAAGCTGGCAGCTTCAGCTTCACTGCAGCTGGACTGAGGATCTTGAGTATGGTGAAAGGTCCAATGTATCTGTCCTTTAATTTCTGGGATTCCACTTGCAGGGGAATGTCTTTTGTGGAAAGCCAACCTCCTGCCCAGGCTGAGAGTAGGGGCCGGGGCACGCTGACGGTCTGCATGGTTCTTGGCCCTCATCCGGGCTTTGAGCAGGGCAGAGCGGGCGGTACGCCACACCCGACGGCACCTTCTCAGATGGGCCTGGACCGAGGGCACCCCGACCTCTCCCTCCACTAGCGGGAACAATGGGGGCTGGTACCCCAAACACATCTCAAACGGGGAGAGGCCGGTAGCAGACGATACTTGGCTATTATGAGCGTACTCGATCCAGGCCAGATGGTTACTCCAGGCCGTCGGATGCGCGGAGGTCACGCAGCGGAGGGCCTGCTCCAATTCCTGGTTCGCCCGCTCTGCCTGTCCATTCGTCTGAGGATGGTACCCGGACGAGAGACTCACGGTGGCCCCCAGTTCCCTGCAGAAAACTCCTCCAGACCAGAGAGGAGAACTGAGGACCACTGGTCTGAGACAATATCCGATGGAATTCCATGCAGACGCACGACATGGGTAGACCAGAGGGTCTGCAGTCCTCCTGGGCCGTCGGGAGCATCGGGGAGGGGCCACGAAGTGGGCCGCCTTGGAGAAACCGGTCCACTATCGTGAGGATGGTAGTCATGCCCTGGGACCGGCGGGAGGCCCGTGACAATTCCAGGCCGATGTGAGACCAGGGGCAATGAGGCACGGGCAGAGGCTGGAGGAGGCCTTGGGCCTTGTGGTGGTCAGCTTTGCCCCTGGCACAGGTGGTGCAGGCCTGGACATACTCCCGGACGTCGGCTTCCATAGACGCCCACCAGAAGCGCTGCCAGACCACTGCCACGGTCCTTCGCACCCCTGGATGACAGGAGAGCTTGGAACCGTGACAGAAGTCTAGGACCGCAGCCCTGGCCTCTGGTGGGACGTACAATTTGTCCTTCGGACCTGTCCCTGGGTCCGGGCTCCGTGTCAGGGCCTCCCGGACGGTCTTCTCCACGTCCCAGGTGAGGGTGGCCACGACAGTGGACTCGGGGATGATGGTTTCCGTTGGGTCTGACAGCTCGGTCTTGACCTCCTCTTCGTGCACCCGGGACAGGGAGTCAGATCGTTGGCTCTTCGTCCCGGGGCGGTAGGTGATCCGAAAGTCAAAACGCCCGAAGAACAGTGACCAGCGGGCTTGCCTGGGGTTCAGACGCCTGGCGGTCCGAATGTACTCCAGGTTCCGATGGTCCCGTGAAACCCGTAAATGGTACCAATGCTCCCTCCAACAGTGTCTCCACTCCTCAAGAGCCTCCTTCACCGCAAGAACTTCCCGATTGCTGACATCATAGTTCCTTTCAGCCGGGGTCAACCTGCGGGAAAAGTAGGCACATGGATGGAGAACCTTGTCGGACTCCCCGCTCTGGGATAGCACGGCTCCTATCCCTGAGTCAGAGGCGTCCACTTCAACTACAAACTGGCGATTGGGATCGGGCTGCACCAGAACTGGTGCAGTCGGGAACCGGCGTTTCAACTCCCTAAACGCGGCTTCGCACCGATCCGACCAGGTGAAGGGGACTTTTGTGGAGGTCAGGGCTGTCAGGGGGCTAACTACCTGACTGTAGCCCTTGATGAACCTCCGGTAGAAATTTGGCAAAACCGAGGAACTGTTGCAGTTTCCTACGGTTTGTTGGTTGGGGCCAATCTCTCACCGCCGCAACCTTGGCTGGATCAGGGGCGACGGAGTTGGAGGAGATTATGAACCCCAGGAAGGACAAAGACGTGCATTGGAACTCGCACTTCTCGCCCTTCACAAACAGCCGGTTCGCCAACAACCGCTGTAGGACCTGACGTACATGCTTGACATGGGTTTCAGGATCCGGAGAAAAGATGAGTATATCGTCTAGATATACGAAGACAAACTGATGCAGGAAGTCCCGCAAGACGTCATTAACCAACGCTTGGAACGTCGCGGGCACATTGGTGAGGCCGAACGGCATGACCAGGTACTCAAAATGACCTAACGGGGTGTTAAATGCCGTCTTCCACTCGTCTCCCTCCCGGATCCGAACCAGGTGATAAGCATTCCTAAGATCCAATTTTGTGAAAATTTGGGCTCCATGCAAGGGTGTGAACACTGAATCCAACAGAGGTAACGGTATCGGTTGCGAACCGTGATCTCGTTCAGCCCTCTGTAATCAATGCATGGACGGAGTCCGCCGTCCTTCTTGCCCACAAAAAGAAACCAGCACCCATCGGGGAGGTGGAGTTCCGGATCAACCCGGCAGCTAACGAGTCCCGGATGTAGGGTCTCCATTGATTCGCGTTCCGGACGTGAGAGGTTGTACAACCTGCTGGACGGGTACTCAGCGCCCGGTATCAAATCAATGGCACAATCGTACGGACGGTGCGGGGGCAGCGTGAGTGCCAGATCCTTGCTGAAGACGTCAGCAAGGTCATGGTACTCGGCTGGCATTGGGGGGGACTAAAACCTGCTCCTTAGCTGTCACACCGGGTGGAACCGAGGATCCTAAACACTCCCGGTGGCAGGTTTCGCTCCACTGAACCACAACCCCAGACGGCCAATCAATCCGGGGATTGTGTTTTAACACCCATGGAAAACCCAAAATCACTCTGGAGGTAGAAGGTGTTACATAAAACACAATCTCCTCCCTGTGATTTCCAGACACAACCAATGTCACTGGCTGTGTCTGGTGTGTGATTACTGGAAGAAGGGTGCCATCTAGTGCCCGCACCGACAATGGTGACGGTAAGGCCACTAGAGGGAGCCCAACCTCCTTTGCCCATGTGCTATCCAGCAGATTCCCCTCCGACCCCGTGTCCACCAGTGCTGGGGCGTGAAGGGTTAGATCCCTACTCAGGATCGTGACTGGGATACGTGCAGATTTTCGGGGTCTCCCTGTGTGGGTATTGTGACCCACCCTTAGCCCAGTCTCTAAGGACGAGTGCTGCTGTTTCTTTCTGTGTGTGCTCGGTTGAGCTGCAGAGAAAACACTCCCCACGGATCAGCCTCCTTTGTCTCTGATCTGATCACCTTTTGGCCCTGCTCGTTTCCATAGCAACGTCAGCAGGGGGAGCTGTCGTCACGTGGAGTGCCCTGGCTGTGGAGCGTGGGGAAGTCGGCTCCCTTTCGGACCTGGGAGGAAGAGGGACAGCTTGTGCCTGACCACGCCCTTCGTCTCGCTCCCGTCGGTGTTCTGTTAATCGGTTGTCTAACCGTATAACCAGGTCGATAAGCCCGTCTAAATCCCGTGGCTCGTCCTTCGCCACCAGGTGCTCCTTAAGGACTGGGGACAGTCCGTTTACAAAGGCGGCACGGAGCGCAACAGCATTCCAGCCGGCTCACGCTGCCGCAATGCGGAAGTCGACTGCATACTTCGCTGCGCTCCGACACCCCTGTCTTATCGACAGCAGCACGCTTGAAGCGGTCTCGCCTCTATGAGGGTGGTCGAACACCTGTCGGAACTCCCTCACAAACCCAGTGTAAGTCATTAGGAGCCGTGAATTCTGCTCCCAGAGCGCCGTAGCCCAGGCGCGTGCCTCTCCTCGAAGCAAATTTATAACGTAAGCCACCCGGCTAGCGTCTGACGCGTACATGACAGGACGCTGTGAAAAGACGAGTGAGCACTGCATCAAGAAGTCCGCGCACGTCTCAACACAGCCTCCGTATGGCTCCGGAGGGCTTATGTATGCTTCAGGGGAAGGTGGGGGGGTTCGTTGAACGACCAGTGGAATGTCTGTCTCTGGCATTCGGTCAGCAGGAGGAGGTGCTGCAGCAGCGTCCCCGGGGATGCGCTTCCACCTGGGCGGTGAGAGCCTCCATCCTTCAATTGAGAACAATGCTCTGCTCGGTAACTAAGTCCAACCGAGCAGTAAAAGCAGTTAAGATGTGCTGCAGCTCACCTAACACGCCTCCTGCTGGCGCCTGTGCACCTCGCTCTTCCATTGGCTGTTCAAGCGATGGTTGACGCCCCTCGGGATCCATGACGCTGGCCGAGAAATCCTGTTGTGAAAGTGTAGGAACACGGACCCACAACAGGGGGCGTAAAAGAACGGGCAATGGATAAGCCAAACAGTAACAATTTAATGTTGTAAATTGTGCACAACGGAATACAGACAACAACAAGTTTGGAACTACAGTCAATTACACGTTGGGTGACGTGTGGGCAGGCTTGAGGATAGGAGACGCCCGTCCAGAACCGAGCCGGATCCCACACGGCCCTCACCGCCAACGGATCTGAAGAACACCGGAGCCGCCAAGTCCTGAGTCCCCAGGTGGTCACCGTCTCCAGCTGTCAGACCTGGCACTGCTGGCAGAGAACAGAAACAGCACAGGTGAGTGTGAGTACGCACACTCAGTAATCCCACAGTCTGTGTTCTTTTGGGAGGGAGCACCTCCACCTCCAGTCACACACTCGTGCAGCTCCTGTCTAACCACTTATCTGGTTGGGGTGTGAAGCGAAGCCATCGCTGATCACACCAAACGCCAATCCCACAGATAAGGCAACACCACAGGAAAACGGCTGCAAAGAAGTTCAGACTATTAGGCAGCGTTAAGTATAGCAGAGAAATTACTTCCAAGGTAGGTGATTTCTCGGCGGGGAGGTGGAGTTGCAGTCCGGCCTTTAAGGTGGTGGTGATGTGGATGAGTGACAGCTGGTGCTGATGATGAGTAACAGCTGTCACTCCCGGTTGCCATGACGCCCTCTCGTGCTTGAAGCCCACACTTCAAGCAGGGTGCCATCTGGTGGTGGTGGGCCAGCAGTACCTCCTCTTCAGCGGCCCACACAACATTGTCTATGTTGTTTAGACTGCAGCACCTCTCTTGCGTGCAAGGGATTATGGGATATCTCAATAGGGCGAATGAGGGAGGACATGGCGATTGGGCCAAAAGTACAGTGCTTCTACTCCCCCTACAGTCAGAGATGTGGGATTGCAAAAAGCACCTCCTTTCCATTTAAAGGACAAGTTCACATTTTCACAGCCTTTGTCTTATTAAAATATTGCTAACAATCACACCTCTGAATGCACGTCTCACCTTTGATGACTGTGACGAATGAGAGGAATCATTTTTTTCCACAAACTGCTAAAATGCGAATACATGACTTAAGCAGGGTACCTGTAGTCGAGCTCAATATGAACTTGTTCTGGAAGCCTCTACTAAAGACTCAATGTCGGCCTTGTTTGTGGTTTAAAAAAAACAACAACTATGTGTTGCTAATTTGACTGCTTAATACAGTGGTTCCAAAAGTGTGGGCTGTGACCCCCTTGTGAGCCACAGAGGTACTGTAGTTGGGCTGTGGTACACTTGTGGGTTGCTATAAGCCATTACACAAGAAAAAAAAAACAAAAAACTCCAAGCTGACCATATATTTGTGCCAACTGTTACAAAACTACTGTTTTGTTGCCATTTTGCATTTACTGTTGATATTTGCAACTCCTGTGTGTGGCTGCAGCGTTAACTGTTAAAGCAGAAGTGCCCAAATACTTTCCTTTGAATAAAGGATGGCCACAGGCCAAAAGTAAATGTTGATGTTTGTGAATGACATACAATTACATCACAGCAAGAAGGTCTTGGGGTCAAAGCCCACATGTGCCCCAATCTCGTTATACAGCTGGAGATGTGCGAGACAGTGAAATTTGGTTAAAAAACAAAAAACCTGTGCCAAATCTGCATGCCATTTGGTACCGGATCCGTTGTGGTGAGAGAAATTGGAGCAGCCACAAATAAAATTTAAAAAAATTAAATTGCACACCACCAAATTTAAAAGAACAAATAGCATTCTAAAATTCTAAAATAACATTTTGAAATAATAAAAGACTGCGTTTAATGTGCTTAACAGTATTTTTTAATTTAGATGGCATGTCACAACAGAAGAAGGCAAGCCCTGCTTTAAAGCAACGGCAGAGAAAAAGCTGATTTTTTTTTCCTCCTCAAAGCTTTACCCTTTATATATTTATTTGAAGTAGTTTTCAAAATAACCTTAGTTTAAGAAAACTCAAACCACAACCAAAAGGTCATTATCATCTGCAAACCTTCATGATGATCTTCAGTATCTGGAGTTTGAAGCTTTTTTTTTTTTTTGTCACTTGGAACAGACTCATATCTTCACATACTGCGTCCTGTTGCCTCTTTATTTGCCTCTTAACGAAAATCATACATCTGTTCTACTTTTTGCGGTGATGTTGCAGGAATGGGTGCTGATTGTCACTTGGTGGTGTTAATTTGAACACACATCTGCTGCTAAATCCACCCTCAGAAACAGATAAATATGATACTTTTAGCAGCTTGGGAACTTGAGATCTTAAATCCATGCACAAATACAAGTATCCTGGACCTTTCTGGCCATGAAGTATATTACTCGCCTCTTTTTTTTTCCATATTTCTTGCACTTTTCTGCTTGATCATCTGCTTTGAATCCAAGCCGACCTAATGTACTGTGCGATGCATGCACTGTAATTATATAAATGTGTGTAGGCTTTGGAGAGCTGCAGGTAACCGCTTTGGTGTCAGACACCAATGATACATTTATGCACTGGCTTTTGTTACACCTACAAGCTGATCACTGCCCTCAATCCCACACAAACACCATCCAACAGTGCAGAATTAAGAAGATAACCATGAGCAGGAGCTTTTACAGTAAGAGTGAATTTTCCGAAAGCTTTACGATACTGTTTTAAAGATTAAACTGATCCATGATTCAGGTATTTTCAGCTGAGAACAAGCAGAAACAGTGTTTGAACAATTTGCAGAGTGCTGAAAAGCTTACCGGCTGTTCCAGTGGCTCAGAGCAGGAGGCTCCTCCGCTGCTTCATCACACTGGTCCTCCTGCTGCTCCTCCTCCTGCTGATGGTGCTGGTGATAGTGGTGATGGTGATAATTAGTGATGCGGGCTGTTGTGAGCGACTGACGCTCGCGCTGAAGTTGTCGCTCACATCAAAGTGTTTGAGTCTGCGCAGTGGCGCGCGACTCGTGCTGCGTTCAGGGACCATCGGACGACTCCCCCTTCAAGCTAAGCACGGGGCAGTTCTTCAAATTATTTGTTTTAATGACTCTTGGGAAAGTTAAGGTAATGTTTTAAGTCAAGGTAATGTGTTTTTGTCTCCTCTTACATTGTTCTCCAACCAAAGATAAAAAATAGATTAAAAAATAAAAATAAATGTGTGTTTGAATGCTAATTAGCACACAGTCGAATACCAACTGTGCTAGCAAAGAGGCTCAATGAAGAAATGCTTTTTAAAATTAAGACTAGCAGAGAATATTTTTCAAAACAGGTTAAAAACTATAAATGATTATGAATTAGCAAAGTAATAGACACCAGCGCAGGAACAGGTCCAGGAAATTTTGCATTTTTAGGCACCATTTCCTGCATTTTGGTGTATATTTCACCACAAAATACAGTCACTTTATAGCTTGTTCATTTGAACTACTACAATCTTGAATGTGACGTTGTGATGACAAGTAACATAGAACATTTGCAATGTCTGTGACTAAAAAGGTGAACACCTTTACTACACTTTGCTGAATCATGGTCTGGTATAACTGTATCTAGCTGAGTCACTTGTTGCTAAATAGAAAGTTTAGAAACAGCATTTTGTTTTTTGTTTTTTTTTTGGTCCATGAAAAGGGGCTTTTTTGCCCCTTCACCAGCCAAGTAATTTAGTGTTTTGGCTGGTTATGTTGCTACCAACAGTGAGCTGTTGAAGGGAAAAAAAATGGCCGTGGCTATTTGCACAGCGGCCGTGTCCATAACTCTTATTTGGATATTCACATGGCAAGATTCTGGTGGCAAAACTTGGAACTACTTGTATAAACAAACATACTGCATTCAAGAGTCTTAACTCCTTTAATATTTTCGATTTTGATGATTTTTTTTTAAAATTTGGCCGTGTCCATAACTCTCATTTCACTATTCGCACGACAAGACTCTGATGGCAAAAGGCCGACCCTATTCGAATGGCGGCCTTGTCCATAACTCTCATTTAATGCAGTATGTTTGTTTATACAAGTAGTTCCAAGTTTTACCACCCAGAGTCTTGCCGTGTGAATAGCCAATGAGAGTTATGGACATGGCGGTCATGCGAATAGCCACTTCCGAAAAAATATAGGTGTATTCCAAGTTCAGGATACTCGGGATTTAAGAAATAGAATATTTGAAATTATGCACATTTGAAGGAAAATTTTTTGTTATTGTGTACACAATGTGTTTTCAGTCAAAGCATCATCTTCACTGAAATTAACCCGAATAACACACAAGGAAGTGGCACATTTCTTTTAACAATAATTTTTAATTTGGTTTGTGAAATGAGTTTTACATGTTAATAGTGATACGTCATGATTTTGTAATCATTGATACATCTCTAGTATATGAAATAAGCTTGTATGGAGAATTTACTACATATTTGTTCAAGGTTGTATTTTAGGCCATTTACAGTAAACAGTGCTTTCCCTAGAATTTTTTTTTCAGGCCCAATGGTGCCCCCCCCCCCCCCCAAAAAAAAAAAAAAAAATCCAAAATGCGAGGTGTGTTGTGTGAAAAATGTGAGGCACTTAAAAATGTAAGAGCTAATTTATGTGATATGCTTATTATTTATGTAATCCTACCACAGTCCTACAAAGCTTGATCATTGTTTTTTAAAAAGTAAACTGACTTTTCAAAGAAAAATATACAATTATTTTTCATATTAAAGAATACCAAAGACTAGGGTCACTCAGTTTCACCTTCACTAACCTCAACATCACCAAGTATACAGAAAAAGGATTCCAGACCAAACATGGCCCACACGCCACAAATTAGCAGCGTGATTCAGGTGCAACACAGTGGCTGAGTGAACAAGCTGCTATCTGACAAACCATGAGGTGAAAGATGGAACAAACCATTCACTCGACTTCACCTCGTTGAATGGTATGTTCCAGCTTTCACCTCATGAAATATTCGTACCATTGAACGAATAAACATTCAATATTGTATACCATCAGATCAAAGCACGATTCCACTCAGTTCACTATGACTTTACTATTGCGTTTACCCACAGAATGTACACTCAACAAAAATATAAACGCAACACTTTTGGTTTGCTCCCATTTTGTATGAGATGAACTCAAAGATCTAAAACTTTTTCCACATACACAATATCACCATTTCCCTCAAATATTGTTCACAAACAGTCTAAATCTGTGATAGTGAGCACTTCTCCTTTGCTGAGATAATCCATCCCACCTCACAGGTGTGCCATATCAAGATGCTGATTAGACACCATGATTAGTGCACAGGTGTGCCTTAGACTGCTCACAATAAAAGGCCACTCTGAAAGGTGGAGTTTTATCACACAGCACAATGCCACAGATGTCGCAAGATTTGAGGGAGCGTGCAATTGGCATGCTGACAGCAGGAATGTCAACCAGAGCTGTTGCTTGTGTATTGACTGTTCATTTCTCTACCATAAGCCGTCTCCAAAGGCGTTTCAGAGAATTTGGCAGTACATCCAACCAGCCTCACAACCGCGGACCACGTGTAACCACACCAGCCCAGGACTTCCACATCCAGCATGTTCACCTCCAAGATCGTCTGAGACCAGCCACTCGGACAGCTGCTGGAACAATCGGTTTGCATAACCAAAGAATTTCTACACAACTGTCAGAAACCGTCTCAGGGAAGCTCATCTGCATGCTCGTCGTCCTCATCGGGATCTCGACCTGACTCCAGTTCGTCGTCGTAACCGACTTGAGTGGGCAAATGCTCACATTCGCTGGCGTTTGGCACGTTGGAGAGGTGTTCTCTTCATGGACAATGCGAAGGAGATGTGTTGCACTCCATGAGGCAAATGGTGGTCACACCAGATACTGACTGGTATCCCCCCCCCCCCCAATAAAACAAAACTGCACCTTTCAGAGTGGCCTTTTATTGTGGGCAGTCTAAGGCACACCTGTGCACTAATCATGGTGTCTAATCAGCATCTTGGTATGGCACACCTGTGAGGTGGGATGGATTATCTCAGCAAAGGAGAAGTGCTCACTATCACGACTGGTTTGTGAACAATATTTGAGGGAAATGGTGATATTGTGTATGTGGAAAAAGTTTTAGATCTTTGAGTTCATCTCATACAAATGGGAGCAAAACCAAAAGTGTTGCGTTTATATTTTGTTGAGTATATATAGTATGGTACGTAAGGTCAACTGAGTAGAATATATTTCAGTAATGTGCCAATGCAGAATGTACATGAGCTTTTGACAAGGGCGAAAGTTAGCTTTGAGTTAGTGAAAATTACTCTGACATCCGCGCGATGTCTTGTAAATCATTCCAAAGGTGTTATCAGGTTACAAAAACAGCGTTTTCAGGTTCAGAAGTGTTTATTTGTTGGTAGCGTTTACATAATATATGAGAAAGATGTTATATTACACACAAACAAAATAGAGTTAGCAGCTAGACCAGCCAGTGATGTCACCAAACTAACATCCGCGAAATGTCTTGTATATCACTCCGGGGGTGTTAACAGGTTCCAGAAACAGTGTTTTTCTTGCTACCTTTTACATGATATATGAGAAACAGGTCATATTTACACACAAAGTGGTTTTGGAGCACCAGAGGGAGACCAGCCAGTGACGTCATGGTGCCACTCTGCTCTGATTGACAGTCACCCCTGCCCCTCAAAAAAAAAAGATTTGCATGATTCATAGCATTAAACTAAAAGTCACAGAATGTGACTTTTTAAATTCTTAAAATACCCCTTAAAATAGGTCAAGGTTAGTCATTTTTAACTTGTTCAAGGTCTGTGTCCCAAGAATGTTTCCTGTGAATTTAAAGACTCTGGCAATAATAAGACTGAACTTATGCTGAGCGCAGACGGATGGATGGACGCAAAGCCTTCGCAATACCCAATGGCCATATTTGATGGCCTCGAGTAAAAATAGTCACTTTTGTAAATTGACCTCCAAATGCACACATCCAACAAAGATTGTTCATATTGCACCACAAGCTCATGTAGCTAGGACATAATTCAGAAGCCTGGTTTTATATGATGGGTGGGGTTTATTGGATTAACATTTTACTATTCACTATATTCAAGGGAGCATCAACTACTAATGGCTTATAAACATCAGTTATGAGCTACACATAACCTATGAATTGTTAGTTATGAATTTTGTGTATTGCACATTAGGGGTTTTCATATTTATTGTCAGCTGAATAATTAGACAGTTCAGTAGGTGTCACAAAATAATTTAATAAGAACTGGGAAGTACATTTATGTTTCATCTTTGTGAATTCGTATGTCAAGTCCACCTAATTGCTTCTGAAAAATAACTATTTTAAACTGGATAAACATGTCACAGTTTTCACAAAGAATGACATATTTAACTAAAATCAGGTCACATTTTTTTTCAAATATGGCTTATTTCATTATGTGCCTGTTAGTGTTAGAGTTGTGATCAGAGGTTTACATACACTCGTCATGGACAGGAACATCATTGCAATATTGAGCTATGAATGATTTTTTGTGTGTGTGTCTGTGTGTGTATGTGTGGCAGAATGATTGTACAGTATATTTCTAGGGGAAAAACAAGGATTTGGAACACACATTTTAATTTGTATGTTGGGGTTTTCAAATCAAACAGGGTCAAAATTATACCTATATCCACCTAATATTTAGGTGAATGCCCCATAGCGACGTTTGCAGTTCTTTATTTTTGGCTTTGTGGAACTAACCTGACTTTTAAGCACAGTCCTGATATTTTTGGTAAGAGTTCATGTCAGGGTCTTGAGAAGGCAATTCCCAAAGCTTAATGTTAGATGCTTTATTGATTTCACATCCTTTGGTCATTGTCATGTTGGAACTCCAAATTGTGTTCAAGTTTCAACATCTACCTGATGGCTTGAGGTTTTGTTGAAGAAATTTTAGGTAGTCCTCCTTTGCTATTCCACACACTTTGTGCACTACACCCATTTCACTGGCAGCAAATCAGCCCCAGAGCATGTTGCTATACCACCACCATTCTTATGGTCCCTTCACACATAACATGAAGTTGGCAAATGAGGCTGAAACAGGCCGGAAAAGGCCAAATTGTCAAACCCCGAAAAATTCCACAGCTGTGTATGGATGCCGTACGATCCCATGGCGACTGTTTCCTGCACGCTTATGTGCACACGCATGAACAGTGTGTCAGTCAGGCTGTCACATGAGACCACGTGAGATGTGTGATACCACATCAGAAGCAATTAAATGTTGTACAAATGTACATAAATAAAAAAAAAATGTGTAAGGACAACATAATGAGAGAGCACAGAACATTATAAGAACAATTAATGTACTGTTTAAATGTAAGACAATCATGTTACTGGTAATGATGTTTAATTGATACTTGATGACTGAATGGTCTGTGTTGTATTTGAGGAAACAAATGGATTTCGTTTTGTCTGCTAAAATATTTCATTCCTGTTATAAAGAGCAGACAATACAAGAATTATCATCCTTCTGTTCCTTTTTGTTCATGAACCATGCCCAAGGATGTAAACAAGGAATTAATGAACTGACATGAATGAATTCATGCGCTCACATCATGAACACATTAGCTGGCTCTGCACGTCCAGCTGTCTCTGGCCAGTCAGCGTGTGATGCGCCGAAGGACACAAGGTCATGTGGACTATAACTCACATGGTGGATGTGACATTTGCCCCACCAGCTGGTCGTTCACATGTTCAGATGGATATTTTCACATGGAGCAGCCTGGCTGATGTTGTCTGCAGTGTGCACTGAGGTGGAGCTGAACGCATTCCGAAGGTGATATGTGTTTTTATTTTTCACCATGTCATGACACCATGTCATGACACGACACATGCATCGCAGTGGTGTGTTGAGGTGATGTTCCTCATAGCACGATATGTGTTCTTCAGCTGTGAGTGGCAATGATACAGAGGTCACGGGCGACATGATGAGCGTATTGGAGCATGCGCAAGCCACAGGAATGCAGTCTCTGGCCATGGGCAGTGGTCAGCTCCCACCCTGCTTGATCTTGAATGACATCCAACCCATGACGTGATTACATGTCAACCACAGTACCCTGACAAACACATAACTGTAGTGGATGTGATCGCATGTGATCATGTCAATACGGACATCACATCATCGACAAGCGACACGCCGCCCTGTCCAGAGCAGCAAAGTGCTCACATGAATGGACTCATGGCTCCAGGATGTGGGGCAAATGAGCTGCCCACACTGGTCTGTCAGTCAGACTGTCACATGATGGATGGACCATGTGGACGTTGCGATCGCATGTCATGTGGGGCTCAGCAGGCTGGTGAGCTGTTTTTATTTTTCACCATGTTATGAGAGCCTGCTGACACGTGCATCGCAGTGGCATTTTGAGAGGTGATGTTCTTCATGGCACGATGTGTGTTCTCCAGCTGTGAGTAGCGATGAAACAGTGGTCAGGTGTGACATGATGATTGCCTTGATGAACGCGCGTGTGATCATCTGATGGCTTCAGTACACCTGCGTGCACTGGCATTATCTGATTGCCTCGGTGGGCATGCCTGGGCCGTGATCATCAGCAGTCACGTGTCACATGATGTTGCTGTCTTGTCAGATGGAACACTGCTACTGTAACATGCAGCTGGAGCAGCTGGGTTTTTATTTTTATCTCTGTTGTGGTAGTGTGGGCATGCTGCTGGACTGTGATTCCACCTCCAGTGGGACATGCTGGATATGCCATTATGGGTGTTCGACAGCTGTGAGCTGTTCCATCATGTACATGACAGCCGCCCAGATGTGCATGCTGTGCTGGACAGCGATCGCACTGCACTCGGGCCACCATTTGAGCCAATGCCACCTCAGTCACACCTCGACAATGTAGGCTCGTGGTGTGTGTGTGTGGGGTGGGGGACACACTCGCACACCATTCGTGTTGCTCAGGGGTGGATATGACACACTGACCACCCTTTGAGCTTTCGCCACCTGGCCTGCAGCTCAAAAGTGGTGTCCCGTGCTCTATATTTGTGTTGGCCATGCGAATGGTCCCACATTTTCTAAGTGCCCCATGAATGGTGTTGGATGTTCGTGGGTGGCACCTGGACTCCGGCTGAGAGTGGGTCGAACGGGTACTCGCCCGCCATTTGCCCTCATTTGGCTGCTGTTGTGAAAGTTGGCTCTATTGCGGCCAAGGTTCAACGTGGCCAATGATTTCCTGCAGCCCCTCGGCTGCGACCTGATTTGTCCGAATTTGTGAGTATGTTGTGACCATGATAAGATGGCAGTGTGATCTCATCTTGACCGCCATTCAAATGGATTTCTAGCACAAGCGACATGCGAATGTAGAATGCATGTGCTGTGGCTGAATGGTTGTGCCGACTGCTGTACGAGGCTTTCGAGAAGTTCATGAGTGCCATTCGAATCCTCCTTCGTGCGCCATTTGGCCTCATTAATGTTATGTGTGAAGGGGCCATTAGAGTTGGTGGGGTCACTTTTATTCCTCTAAGCTAATTGAAGAAAATAAGAACAACCCCAGGTTTCTTTTCAGCACTGTAGCCAGGCTGACAAAGAGTCAGAGCTCTATTGAGCTGAGTATTCCTTTAACTTTAACTAGTAATGACTTCATGACTTTCTTTGCTAATAAAATTTTAACTATTAGAGGAAAAATTACTCATAACCATCCCAAAGACATATCGTTATCTTTGGCTGCTTTCAGTAATGCTGGTATTTGGTTAGACGGTTTCTCTCCAATTGTTCTGTCTGAGTTATTTTCATTAGTCACTTCCTCCAAACCATCAACATGTCTATTAGACCCCATTCCTCCCAGGCTGCTCAAGGAAGCCCTACCATTAATTAATGCTTCGATCTTAAATATGATCAATCTATCTTTATTAGTTGGCTATGTACCACAGGCTTTTAAGGTGGCAGTAATTAAACCATTACTTAAAAAGCCATCACTTGACCCAGCTATCTTAGCTAATTATAGGCCAATCTCCAACCTTCCTTTTCTCTCAAAAATTCTTGAAAGGGTAGTTCTAAAACAGCTAACTGATCATCTGCAGAGGAATGGTCTATTTGAAGAGTTTCAGTCAGGTTTCAGAATTCATCATAGTACAGAAACAGCAGTAGTGAAAGTTACAAATGATCTTCTTATGGCCTCAGACAGTGGACTCATCTCTGTGCTTGCCCTGTTAGACCTCAGTGCTGCTTTTGATACTGTTGACCATAAAATTTTATTACAGAGATCAGACCATACCATAGGTATTAAAGGCACTGCGATGCGGTGGTTTGAATCATATTTATCTAATAGATTACAATTTGTTCATGTAAATGGGGAGTCTTCTTCACAGACTAAGGTTAATTATGGAGTTCCACAAGGTTCTGTGCTAGGACCAATTTTATTCACTTTATACATGCTTCCCTTATGCAGTATTATTAGCTTTGCTTAAATTGCTTAAATTTTCATTGTTACGCAGATGATACCCAGCTTTATCTATCCATGAAGCCAGAGGACACACACCAATTAGTTAAACTGCAGGATTGTCTTACAGACATAAAGACATGGATGACCTCTAATTTCCTGCTTTTAAATTCAGATAAAACTGAAGTTATTGTACTTGGCCCCACAAATCTTAGAAACATGGTGTCTAACCAGATCCTTACTCTGGATGGCATTACCTTGACCTCTAGTAATACTGTGAGAAATCTTGGAGTCATTTTGATCAGGATATGTCCTTCAAAGCGCATATTAAGCAAATATGTAGGACTGTTTTTTTACATTTGCGCAGTACCTCTAAAATTAGAAAGGTCTTGTCTCAGAGTGATGCTGAAAAACTAATTCATGCATTTATTTCCTCTAGGCTTGACTATTGTAATTCATTATTATCAGGTTGTCCTAAAGGTTCCCTGAAAAGCCTTCAGTTAATTCAAAATGCTGCAGCTAGAGTACTGACGGGGACTAGAAGGAGAGAGCATATTTCACCCATATTGGCCTCTCTTCATTGGCTTCCTGTTAATTCTAGAATAGAATTTAAAATTCTTCTTCTTACTTATACGGTTTTGAATAATCAGGTCCCATCTTATCTTAGGGACCTCGTAGTACCATATCACCCCAATAGAGTGCTTCGCTCTCAGACTGCAGGCTTACTTGTAGTTCCTAGGGTTTTTAAGAGTAGAATGGGAGGCAGGGCCTTCAGCTTTCAGGCTCCTCTCCTCTGGAACCAGCTCCCAATTCGGATCAGGGAGACAAACACCCTCTCTACTTTTAAGATTAGGCTTAAAACTTTCCTTTTTGCTAAAGCTTATAGTTAGGGCTGGATCAGGTGACCCTGTGTTTCTTTCTCTTTTTGCTCTGTATGCACCACTCTGCATTTAGTCATTAGTGATTGATCTCTGCTGTCTTCCACAGCATGTCTTTTTCCTGATTCTCTCCCTTTAGCCCCAACCAGTCCCAGCAGAAGACTGCCCCTCCCTGAGCAGAACCCTGAGCCTGGTTCTGCTGGAGGTTTCTTCCTGTTGGGGTTTTTCTGTAATTATTGTATGGCTTTTGCCTTGCAATATAAAGCGCCTTGGGACAACTGTTGTTGTGATTTGGCGTTATATAAATAAAATTGATTTGATTTGAAATTGATTTGATTAAGCATACCTTTGGTCAGTGTGGCCAAATAACATTGTTCTTCAGATTTTTGACTTCTCTTTTCTGTAAGCTACAAACATTAGTAGAGCTTGATGGAGTTTATTTTGGAGCAGCAGCTTATTTCTTCAGCAGCACCCTCTCAATCTATAGCAATATAAAAGTGGCTTGACCGAAGACAGTGGTACTTGTGTTCCAACAGTAGCTTCCAGTTTATGGCAGACCTGTGCCTTGTGTTCTTGGATTGTCTTTGACCATCTGAACTATGGATGATGTATATACAGTTTATATGGTATACTGTATAAATATGGCCTACGACAGAAATTTGGACTCCACCGCCTAATCGCGATAACGTCCGTGGAGTTTTTTTGATCCAGCAAAACCTCTGTGTGAAATGTCTGTGAACCGCTGCTCCGTTGCTGCAGAGGATCAGTGTGGGGGGTGTTCTGAGCTGAGGTGTGTCTCTCACTGTTCATGTGAGACGTGCGATGCAGCCAGCACAGAGACGCTGAAAAACAGCACAGCTCAGTGACGCTGAAAAACAGCAGCATCTGTTTTCAGCATCACTGAGCCATCAGCTGCCTGTGCTCTGATCAGCCCGAGGACTCCGAACAGCGTCCAAAAAAACCTCCATTAAAGTCTTTCATTAAAGAATCCAATTGTTGTGTGGGCCGCCCGAAGAGGAGGTACTGCTGGCCAACACCAGAGGGCGCCCTGCCTGTCGTCGGGCTTCGGGCACCACAGGGCGCGGTCGCCGCAGGAAGCCACCAGGAGCCAGGAGCTGACAGCTGTCAGTAATCATCATCCTAATCATCACATCCCATAAAAGCCTGGAAGAGACACCACAACTCTGCAGAGTTATCAGCTTACCCGTCAGGTAATCCTACTCAGCCGCTTTGTGCCGTTCGCACATTTATTGCTACTGACCTTTGCAGTCGTAACCTCTGGTATACTTGCAGCTTGGAGCTGGGTTTGTGGAAGTTTGGAGGAGCTGGCGTTTCCACTCCTCACTTTCCTTTTCTCAGAGTGTTACTGTTGGTACTGCACGTTTTCAGTGTTCCTGTTTTCTGGGAGTGGTGGATTTTTCCCTCAGGAGAGGAACTGTACTTTTTGCTGACTGTTTGCTGGGTGTACACACACCCACCTTTAACCTATTTGTTTTCCCTGCCAGCAGTACCAGATCTGACAGCTGGAAGCGGTGGCCACGGTGGACTCGGGACTTCGCGGCTTCGGTGTATTGCAGGTCTCCGTTGGCGGTGGAACCTTGTGGGTCCCGGCTCTTCTTTGGATAGGCGTCTCCTACCCTCGGGCCTGCCCACACGTCACCTTTTTGTGGAGACTCAATTGACAGACTAAAAGCAGTATTTTGACCTGTTGTGCACATTTGCAATATTAAATTGTATTTATTGCATCTCTATGCATCTCTATCTCGCTCCATCAGCGGCTCCGTCGTGATGCGCGAAGCCTCCGCACGGCTTCCCATGACAAAATCTCTTGTTAAAAGTGAAATCTGCCGGAAAATGGCTGATGTCCAGCTCTTGTGATAACCAGAGAAATTGCACACGACGGTCCCGGATCAACATAGCCATCCGTTTAGAAATGATCTGGTGGTTTCTGCCTGTCGATCGCGGCTCAGAGCGCGGCGCGCCGTGCGCCATTGTGGGCTGTCCTTAAAGTGGTAGTAACACTCAATCTCTGTGAAGCCCATAAAATTTTCACCGAAAGCCATGTGAATTTTCTGAATGGTTTCCAGCTGCCTGTCTCTAACAGTTTCTGAAAAAATTCTGATGGAACAAACCCCAAATCATTCCGCCATTTCCTCACAATGAAAAAACAATGAGAGGGGTGGACCAGTGCTCACTCAAAGCCTGCCCACAGGCAAATGACACAACAGACAGGCGTGAAAACTTTTGTTCAGGCTGTAGAATCTTTGCAGAACGCTTTTGTAGCTGTTTAGCACTCTCTAATACACTTGAAACTTTTTCTTAATGCTGAAAAAACAAAGCTTATGTTATTCTCTAACTGCAAAAAGCCTCAAATGGTACCCACTGTGTCCACTCTTGAGGGCAGTGAAATACAGGTGGTTCATATGTATAAATATTTAGGTGTCTTGATTGATGATTCACTCACTTTCAAGCCACATATAGAAAATCTTGTCAAGAAGCTGAAGCTAAAAATTGGTTTTTATTTTCGTAATAAGTTGTGTTTTTCTTTTAATGTGAAAAAGCGTCTTGTCGCTGCATCATTTGTATCTGTGTTGGATTATGGAGATCTTCTGTACATGAATGCTGGTGCTCAATGTTTACAGACAATTGATACTGTTTATCATGCTGCCTTGAGGTTCATTATGAACAGTAAAATGTCTACTCACCACTGTGAATTATACACTCGAGTAGGATGGTCTGCTCTGGCCACTCGAAGGGCTAGTCATCTCTACACTTTCATTTATAAGGCAATTTTGGGAGTGCTGCCATCATACATTTGCTCGTTAATTACTCTGAGAAATGTAGAATCCTATTCTCTTCGTTCAAAAGAGTATTTGTTGCTTTCTGTCCCCTTTGCTCGGACGGAATTGGGCAAAAGAGCCTTTGTTTATTCTGCACCTTATGCGTGGAACATGCTACAGAAAGACTGGAAACTAACTGAATTAATTTCTTTGAGCACTTTTAAATCCAAACTAAGAGTTACTGAGGCCAATTGTACTATATGCACTTGTTTCTCATAATGTGTTTATAACTTCTGTGTTTTTATTGTATAAATATGTAACTGTATTTTGTGTTTGTTGCTGCCATTTTGGCCAGCACTCCCTTGAAAAAGAGGTTTTTAATCTCAATGGGATATTTTCTGGTTAAATAAGGAAGATGAAAAAACTCACGCATGCGCATGAAGGTTCAAGCTTGGCTGACGTAAAAACATATGAATCAAATCCATATATTTTTTGCATAAAATAAAAGGTCGGATACTTTTCTCACAGACCTCGTATGCTGTTATCGTGAAGGTATTTCATTTATACCCCAATATGAATTTTATGTCATATCGCCCAGCCCTAATCTAAACTAATTTCCATTTAGCTGAAGGTGACAGTTTTGGGTTTTCTTCCAGACGACACCGCAACAGTAAATTGTATGCAGTTGTTTCATTTGATGATCTTGAAATATGTTTAACAATTTAATTTGATTTATTTCTACAGTGCCAAAATCACAACATGTCACCCCAAGGCAATTTTCTACTTTTAACAGTTGTTTAGAAATGGTTCCAAAAGACATTTCTGACTTGTGCAAATCTAAAACCGTCTTTCTCAGATCTGTACTGTGCTCTTTGGACTTCAACATTGTACCCTGTGTCAGTTAATCCCATGAGAGCTGTTAAACAAACCATTTTATGTTGGTACAGAAGCTACCAGCTGTAGTCAGTTGTGATGATACACAGTTTAGAGGCCTTACACTGAAAAAAATGTGGATTAAAATTTGCTTTCGAAAATCCTTGGTAACAATTTCTACACAGAACTTCTAAGTAAATTTAACCTGGTATATTCTTTTGCTTATGTTAATTTTACTCACTTGCCATTAGTAAATTCTACTTCAAAACTTTGACAGCTCAAACCACAAAAAAATGTTTTCAAAGTGTCTTGTCATCTTGCAACAGATTCTCAAGCCACTGTACAGTGATGTTTCGCATCCTCTCATCCCCGGAGTTTGACGCTTGTATCAACTGGTGGTTGGTTCTCACTGCGGTATTGTATCACTTCCTGTTCCGGAGCACAGCGGTGTTTTTCTGTATGTTAGCTGTTTAATCTGCACAGTTAGATTGATCTAGTTATCTAGATTACGATTTGTTTCCCAGTGTAATCTTTACGTGCCTTAACTAAAGCACTCCTTCTGCTGAATCACCTCTAAATTATTTACACATTATTCACTTTGCGTGTTTTTAGGAATCCGCTAGCTTAGCGTAGCTACTAGCTCTTAGCCGATTTAGCATGGCAGCTTCTCCTGTCTCTCCTGCACTTTCTGCTCTGGGTGTGAAATGTTTAGTTATTCCTCGGCCTCCTTTAGCAGTAACGGTACTTGTAATAAGTGTAGCTTATTCGTAGCTTTGGAGGCCAGGCTGGGCGAATTGGAGACTCGGCTCCGCACCGTGGAAAATTCTACAGCTAGCCAGGCCCCTGTAGTCGGTGCGGACCAAGGAGGCTTAGCCGCTGTTAGTTACCCCCTGGCAGATCCCGAGCAGCCGGGAAAGCAGGCCGACTGGGTGACTGTGAGGAGGAAGCATAGTCCTAAACAGAAGCCTCGTGTACACCGCCAACCCGTTCACATTTCTAACCGTTTTTCCCCACTCGATGACACACCCGCCGAGGATCAAACTCTGGTTATTGGCGACTCTGTTTTGCGAAATGTGAAGTTAGCGACACCAGCAACCATAGTCAATTGTCTTCCGGGGGCCAGAGCAGGCGACATTGAAGGAAATTTGAAACTGCTGGCTAAGGCTAAGCGTAAATTTGGTAAGATTGTAATTCACGTCGGCAGTAATGACACCCGGTTACGCCAATCGGGGGTCACTAAAATTAACATTGAATCGGTGTGTAACTTTGCAAAAACAATGTCGGACTCTGTAGTTTTCTCTGGGCCCCTCCCCAATCGGACCGGGAGTGACATGTTAGCCGCATGTTCTCCTTGAATTGCTGGCTGTCTGAGTGGTGTCCAAAAAATGAGGTGGGCTTCATAGATAATTGGCAAAGCTTCTGGGGAAAACCTGGTCTTGTTAGGAGAGACGGCATCCATCCCACTTGGATGGAGCAGCTCTCATTTCTAGAAAACTGGCCAATTTTCTTAAATCCTCCAAACCGTGACTATCCAGGGTTGGGACCAGGAAGCAGAGTTGTAGTCTTACACACATCTCTGCAGCTTCTCTCCCCCTGCCATCCCCTCATTACCCCATCCCCGTAGAGACGGTGCCTGCTCCCAGACTACCAATAACCAGCAAAAATCTATTTAAGCATAAAAATTCAAAAAGAAAAAATAATATAGCACCTTCAACTGCACCACAGACTAAAACAGTTAAATGTGGTCTATTAAACATTAGATCTCTCTCTTCTAAGTCCCTGTTGGTAAATGATATAATAATTGATCAACATATTGATTTATTCTGCCTTACAGAAACCTGGTTACAGCAGGATGAATATGTTAGTTTAAATGAGTCAACACCCCCGAGTCACACTAACTGTCAGAATGCTCGTAGCACGGGCCGAGGCGGAGGATTAGCAGCAATCTTCCATTCCAGCTTATTAATTAATCAAAAACCCAGACAGAGCTTTAATTCATTTGAAAGCTTGACTCTTAGTCTTGTCCATCCAAATTGGAAGTCCCAAAAACCAGTTTTATTTGTTATTATCTATCGTCCACCTGGTCGTTACTGTGAGTTTCTCTGTGAATTTTCAGACCTTTTGTCTGACTTAGTGCTTAGCTCAGATAAGATAATTATAGTGGGCGATTTTAACATCCACACAGATGCTGAGAATGACAGCCTCAACACTGCATTTAATCTATTATTAGACTCTATTGGCTTTGCTCAAAAAGTAAATGAGTCCACCCACCACTTTAATCATATCTTAGATCTTGTTCTGACTTATGGTATGGAAATAGAAAACTTAACAGTATTCCCTGAAAACTCCCTTCTGTCTGATCATTTCTTAATAACATTTACATTTACTCTGATGGACTACCCAGCAGTGGGGAATAAGTTTCATTACACTAGAAGTCTTTCAGAAAGCGCTGTAACTAGGTTTAAGGATATGATTCCTTCTTTATGTTCTCTAATGCCATATACCAACACAGTGCAGAGTAGCTACCTAAACTCTCTAAGTGAGATAGAGTATCTCGTCAATAGTTTTACATCCTCATTGAAGACAACTTTGGATGCTGTAGCTCCTCTAAAAAAGAGAGCTTTAAATCAGAAGTGCCTGACTCCGTGGTATAACTCACAAACTCGTAGCTTAAAGCAGATAACCCGTAAGTTGGAGAGGAAATGGCGTCTCACTAATTTAGAAGATCTTCACTTAGCCTGGAAAAAGAGTCTGTTGCTCTATAAAAAAGCCCTCCGTAAAGCTAGGACATCTTTCTACTCATCACTAATTGAAGAAAATAAGAACAACCCCAGGTTTCTTTTCAGCACTGTAGCCAGGCTGACAAAGAGTCAGAGCTCTATTGAGCTGAGTATTCCATTACCTTTAACTAGTAATGACTTCATGACTTTCTTTGCTAACAAAATTTTAACTATTAGAGAAAAAATTACTCATAACCATCCCAAAGACGTATCGTTATCTTTGGCTGCTTTCAGTGATGCCGGTATTTGGTTAGACTCTTCTCTCCGATTGTTCTGTCTGAGTTATTTCATTAGTTACTTCATCCAAACCATCAACATGTTTATTAGACCCCATTCCTACCAGGCTGCTCAAGGAAGCCCTACCATTATTTAATGCTTCGATCTTAAATATGATCAATCTATCTTTGTTAGTTGGCTATGTACCACAGGCTTTTAAGGTGGCAGTAATTAAACCATTACTTAAAAAGCCATCACTTGACCCAGCTATCTTAGCTAATTATAGGCCAATCTCCAACCTTCCTTTTCTCTCAAAAATTCTTGAAAGGGTAGTTGTAAAACAGCTAACTGATCATCTGCAGAGGAATGGTCTATTTGAAGAGTTTCAGTAAGGTTTTAGAATTCATCATAGTACAGAAACAGCATTAGTGAAGGTTACAAATGATCTTCTTATGGCCTCGGACAGTGGACTCATCTCTGTGCTTGTTCTGTTAGACCTCAGTGCTGCTTTTGATACTGTTGACCATAAAATTTTATTACAGAGATTAGAGCATGCCATAGGTATTAAAGGCACTGCGCTGCGGTGGTTTGAATCATATTTGTCTAATAGATTACAATTTGTTCATGTAAATGGGGAATCTTCTTCACAGACTAAAGTTAATTATGGAGTTCCACAAGGTTCTGTGCTAGGACCAATTTTATTCACTTTATACATGCTTCCCTTAGGCAGTATTATTAGACGGTATTGCTTAAATTTTCATTGTTACGCAGATGATACCCAGCTTTATCTATCCATGAAGCCAGAGGACACACACCAATTAGCTAAACTGCAGGATTGTCTTACAGACATAAAGACATGGATGACCTCTAATTTCCTGCTTTTAAACTCAGATAAAACTGAAGTTATTGTACTTGGCCCCACAAAACTTAGAACATGGTGTCTAACCAGATCCTTACTCTGGATGGCATTACCCTGACCTCTAGTAATACTGTGAGAAATCTTGGAGTCATTTTGATCAGGATATGTCATTCAAAGCGCATATTAAACAAATATGTAGGACTGCTTTTTTTGCATTTACGCAATATCTCTAAAATCAGAAAGGTCTTGTCTCAGAGTGATGCTGAAAAACTAATTCATGCATTTATTTCCTCTAGGCTGGACTATTGTAATTCATTATTATCAGGTTGTCCTAAAAGTTCCCTAAAAAGCCTTCAGTTAATTCAAAATGCTGCAGCTAGAGTACTGACGGGGACTAGAAGGAGAGAGCATATCTCACCCATATTGGCCTCTCTTCATTGGCTTCCTGTTAATTCTAAAATAGAATTTAAAATTCTTCTTCTTACTTATAAGGTTTTGAATAATCAGGTCCCATCTTATCTTAGGGACCTCGTAGTACCATATCACCCCAATAGAGCGCTTCGCTCTCAGACTGCAGGCTTACTTGTAGTTCCTAGGGTTTGTAAGAGTAGAATGGGAGGCAGAGCCTTCAGCTTTCAGGCTCCTCTCCTGTGGAACCAGCTCCCAATTCAGATCAGGGAGACAGACACCCTCTCTACTTTTAAGATTAGGCTTAAAACTTTCCTTTTTGCTAAAGCTTATAGTTAGGGCTGGATCAGGTGACCCTGAACCATCCCTTAGTTATGCTGCTATAGACTTAGACTGCTGGGGGGTTCCCATGATGCACTGAGTGTTTGTTTCTCTTTTTGCTCTGTATGCACCACTCTGCATTTAATCATTAGTGATCGATCTCTGCTCCCCTCCACAGCACACAGTCTTTTTCCTGGTTCTCTCCCTCAGCCCCAACCAGTCCCAGCAGAAGACTGCCCCTCCCTGAGCCTGGTTCTGCTGGAGGTTTCTTCCTGTTAAAGGGAGTTTTTCCTTCCACTGTAGCCAAGTGCTTGCTCACAGGGGGTCGTTTTGACCGTTGGGGTTTTACATAATTATTGTATGGCCTTGCCTTACAATATAAAGCGCCTTGGGGCAACTGTTTGTTGTGATTTGGCGCTATATAAAAAAAATTGATTGATTGATTGATTCCTTGTTCAAGGAAATTCAACACACAAATGGGAACTAAAGCACCAACCCTTCAGTTATCGGTTAACTGCCTTTACCAACTGAGCCCCAGTCATTTTACAACAACCAGGACTTCAACAAGATACATGTGAAACTGGTTTGGCAAAACTGAAGTGTGAAACCCAAATTTCCTTGAGTCAATATCCAGTGTTATTCACATGGGAAAAACTGGGTATCCATGAACTGAAGAGTTGGTGGTTGAAATCCTGGTTTTGTACAAGAATTTTAAGCATCACATTTGACCTCAAAATGAGAAAAACACAATGGTAAAAGTTCCTTTATTAGATTTGGAACAATTTTGAGGCAACTGTTGATGGAGGTGCCTAAAACCAGATTGAAGACTAGAGGTGAAAGGGCCTTTGCAGCGGCTGCCCCCAGGCTTTGGAATAGTCTCCACTTCAATTTTAGGTCATCCCTGACCCTAAAGACTTTTAAATCCTCTTTAAAAACCTACTTTTTTCTCTGGCCTTTCCAAAATGAGCAGTTGCATCTCTATTTTTTTCTTATTCTATTTTTTATTTTCTTATTATTTATTTTATTGCATGCTGCAATTTTATTATTATTAACTTATTTATTTACTTATGATTAGGCATAACTTGGTGTCGTTGAAATAAAGGTTGAATTGAGATTTTAGACTGAGATTTACTAACAATAGCTTGTGAAAATACCCTGTTAAATTTACTTTGAAATTCTGTGTGGAAATTGAATTGTTACCAAGCTCTTTTTCAAATTTATTTTGAGTAAATTTCAGTCCAATTTTTTTTCGGGAAGTTGAATGAGATATAACATCCAGCACCATTAAATAAGTGATTGTATGTGTATTTGTTTTACCCTGCGTTCCATTTTGACCTTTGTTCATTTCAGAAAATCCAAATGGATTTGAACACTAAATTCATGACTGTTTTTTTCTATTACAGATGTATTTTGTACAGTTATTATACCCCCAAGTTCAAATAAATAAATGAAGTCAAACATTGCCATGGAATCTATTTCCATGATGAATGTATGTAAACTTCTCATTTACAAGTATTTTCATTACTTAATTCTGTAAATGTCTGTCAGGGACTTGGTATTTGTTCTGTTAGCTAATGTTGTATGGAGCAACTTATAAAAACTTGTACAAGTGCTAAACATGGGTATCATCAAAAGTATAATAAGAAGGGTGAGCAGTGAAGCAGATTTTATTTCATTATATTTTATTTGATTAATTAATTTATTTTATTTTGTAGTTCAGTAACCAGTCTTCCACTCTATATTTATTCACAATCTTGACTTTTTCTGTATGGTGGTTTGAAAGAAAGTATAACTTTTGTGGGGTGTGTCTCCCTCTTGTGTTCAAATACAGGTCTAGTGATTAATATTCCGTGAACCTGAGAGGTTAATGGAGTACTGTGAAAAATTTAATGGTCTATTTTTGTAGTCATCGAGGCAGCCTGAATGATTTTTAGCTCTTTATAATCAAACTGCTTTTAAATACTTTGATCAACCCATGTCTCTTGGTTGGTTGGTTGTTTTGTGACTAAAATTATTCATAAACCTTTTAATCAAGTTTCACGAAGCTCAGCATGCACCAAGAGAGAAGACATACCATTTTAGTGCTTCTGTGGGTCGAGGGGCAGATCCAAAGCTCCCCCACCCCACCCCCACCGCCACCACCCCCACCTTCGGTCAACACTGCAAAACTGATCAATTTACAACATTTATTAATGAAAATACACCAAAATGTCCAGTCTTCTGACAATACTGATGAACCGGAGGGGAGTACACAGTTGTTGTGTTGGGATTATGGGCTGGATTTAATATGGTTTGAAGTGGTATTAAAATAATAATAGTATGTAGTTTGTGACACTCTACGGAGAGCACTCCAGTTTCCTATGTGGTGGACTAAGAACCATGATAGAAGGCTGACCAGAACTGGAGAACTTCTACTTTGTCAAGCCTAGCAGTGTGCCAGTGCAGTGCACTGCTTCATCCAGCAACCTACAGGACCGCAATAGGTCCCAATTGGTCACTACCCAGTGACAGCAGACTGACGGTCCAAAAGTAACCATCTAACTAGATAATATGTGGGTGTCCCTTGGCCTCGTCCAGTGCTGGGGTCCCCAGCAGTCGGAGGCCAGCCTTTGGGGTGGGAGGGTACTCTTAGGGTTCAGTCCGGTCTGGTTGTTTTTCGGGGTTCTTTTTATGTTGTCCTTATCCACATGTCTCTGCACGTCCTGTTAGACATCCCAGTCCCTGCTTGTGTGTGGGTAGATGAGGCTGCTTCCTTCTGCAGGGTCCTGCGTGCATGTGCATGGATTGGTGTTTGGTGTTGGTCTCCTCCTCCCAGGGTCCTGCATGGATGTACATGGATCGGTGTTGCGTGCTTGCCTCCCCCTTCCGTGTCCTGTCGATTGTGTGTGTGTGTGTGTGTGTGTGTGTGTGTGTGTGTGTGTGTGTGTGTGTGTGTGTGTGTGTGTGTGTGTGTGTGTGTGTGTGTGTGTGTGGACAAATGTTTGCCTCACTGCTGCATGCCCCTGCTCCTGTGGGTTTGAGTGCGTGGGATGTGTGCCCTCCCGTGTCTGTGCGTACGTCAGGGCATGTCCGTGTCTTGCGTGAGTGTATGTTCAGCCTCCCCTGGCGTGCTTGTGTGAATGCCGTGTCCTGGTGTGTCTGCGGGTTCTTGGGTGAGAGTCCTATCTGTCTCTTCTCTTTTCCCCTGTTGTGCACGGTTGCCATGGTTTCCTTTCAGCCCTGCATGACATCTGTCTGTTGTACCGTGATCGGAGTCCCGGGCCCCGTAATCTGATGTGTTACGCTCCACTTCCCCTTGTAGTCCAGGTTCTTGTAGATGGTCTGTGTACTGGCACTGATGTTCTGTTTCAGTTCCACTGAGTTGTTACTTTTTCTGTGTTTTCAGTTTCTTGTTAGTTCCAGGTCCGCGGCCACGCTTTGGTTGTCAGGGCAATGCCAGACAGCTGAGCATGGCGCTTTGGCAGCTGTATACTGTGAAGGTCTTGCCCTCACGCATGGATTTTGGTCTCCTTGTTGTACTGCATGTCTTTTATTTATTTTTCAGCTCTTACTGTAGGTTTGTTGTTCACCTGTGTCTTTTTGTGGGTTCTGTGCTGTTATCATGTGTCTGAGTTATTTACTGATGTCTTTTGATTTCTTTGGTCAGGCTGGGTCTGGGTCATGTTGTGTGTTGCCATCTTCGTTGGTTCACATGTGTCAGCCTGTCCTGATTACAGCACCTGTAGATTATTAGTTACTTCTTATAAGCCACTCACGTTTGCTTGTTGGTTGCTAGTCGATTGAATGTCTCAGCTGCGCTTCCTGCCAGGTGACCCGTTCTGTCACTGTGAGTGCTTCCACAGTTTGTTGCACCTTATCTCCCTGTCTGTCTTTTGGATCTTAGTCACTTTGGGTTTTTGTCACTGCCATTTTGGAATTATTACTCTTATTTTTGACCTACCTCTTGCGTCTTGGCTACCTTGCATTTGTGTTCCATTCTTGACTCAGTTCAGTATTAACCACAACAAAGTTTCTATAATGAGGTGCAATGAAGAGTGAGTCCAGAATGTTTTTAGAACCTTAGACCTCAACAGTTTTTAGAAGACCTCAACCTTTTTATTTCCTGTTAATTATGTCATTTTTAATGTTAATTTACTGTCTTAAGGTATTCATAAATTGTTTAGGTTCTGACTGAAAACCAGGTATGACAACAGAGGATTGTTTTTTTCAAGGTACATGACCGACAAACTGCATTGTGATTCACTGGCTGGCCCTCGCCTCCTCTGCTAGGGTGGAAAAGGAGGCTGTAATCAGCAGCGAGTTATTCCATTTCATTAGTTGAGAGCTCTTCACACTGAGTACTTCTGATTGGCTCACACAGATGCAACTATCGGGCAGTGCAGTTTTGTTTGACAGCAGGTACTAAAGGGTTAAAATATGACATATGATGCAATAATCCTACATCCAGGGACAGCCGCTTTTGCACAAATTACATGGAAAACAAAGTGAAAATGCAACAAAAAAGTGACAATGCAGTGGAAAGTGGACGTGTCGTGGTTTGTTTATTACCTGGAGCTCAAACATGTCGAGGCGGTTTTGCAGGCGAGAGAACACAGCTACTCTGGTTAGCTGTGTAGGCTAAGACATACCGACATAACCTCTCCCATTTGCCTTGTCTTCTCCACTGGGAACTGAAAAAACTCTACTTTTCACAGCTGCTTATGTGACTGCAGCCGAAAAGAAAACAGGACACCATTTTATCCATGTGAAGTTATGGTGCGTTAGTACTGCGCAACGGGAAGCTGTCCCCAGAACTGGTCAAATCACGAGATATCTACACAGGGGTTCAAATGAGACTGCGCAGCCATATTTATAGTACTGGCTGGTCGCCTTCTCCTCTGTTCTCATTTTTATCAAACATTAAAGCACAATGGCCTCACATGAAGCCCTACCAGCAGCACAAAAAGTTGCAGTTCCTTAAGTGGCTCCTTCAGGCTGTCTCCAAAACAGAACACATTCTCATTGGACTCTGTTTTAAAATGTCCACCTTTAGAGCAGAAATAAACATGTTTGTAGCCTGGAATTAAAAAAAAAACACTTTGGTCTCTGTAGATACTTTCCTCCTCCATGACAACTATACAGGGGTGAATTATTTTCTAACTTCTTAGTTTAAGACATTTAAAAAAACAAGTGTTTTGTTCTGTATAATGTTTGCTTTGAGTAACAGTGGCTGAGTCCAGTGACTCTGCCTCTTGTACAGTTTGACTGTAATCACAGAGCCGTATATGAGCACTAGAGAGCACACTCACAATGCCGCCTACTTCACACAAATGTCCCATCATGGAGAGTGAGCCACCATTTTCACACTGGGCAAAATATTGACAAAGTGCCTGGATCAGTGTTGCCAGATAGGAAATATGCAACTATCGTACCAATACCTCAAAATTGTCATATTTTGGGAGAAATTATCGTACACAAACAAAATGCATACAACGTAGCTATTTTAGCGTTTTTTATTTCCAATGGTGACGGGGGTCGGCTAAGCTACGTACGTATGTGCGCATGTGCAGCCAAAACAGTCTACATTACAGGTCAGTTGTCTCGGCCCAGGGAGGGAGGGGCAGGGCCGAGAATTGGGAACTCATTACTTTGTATGGAGAGGTGGTGGGCTTTCAAATGACTTTGTCCCGGGCCGGCCAAAGCTAGCAGCAGCCCTGTGTGTGGTGTGAGTTCAACGCCTGCAAAATGATTCTTGGGTGTCAGAGAGAGATGCGTGTTTGGGCAACCAACTGAAATTATCGTACATTTTGGATTTTTCCCCTTATTGATCGTACATCGTACAGAGGGCAAAACTATCGTACAAATACGATAATTATCGTACATCTGGCAACACTGGCCTGGATGTCAATACGGACATAATACATAAGTGAACGCATACGGAAAACAAAGCTTGCAAAATACGTGTTAAAATACTGTTACCTGGTTATCGAGCCAGTAAAATTAATTTACATTAAATTATGTAAGGAAAGTATTAAACTTAACCTGAGACCCACACATTCCGAAATAGTGTTGAAGGTTTACACAGATCCGATCTGTTCCAGCTTCAATCAGTTGCTTTGCGGATGATCATTCCAACCTGGTCTCACAGCAAGTTGTGATTCAGCAGTATGAAATATACGGGGGGGGGGGGGGTGTCGGGGTGATTATGGAGAAGGTAGGTTGGGGGTAGGAGTAGGGTTAGTAATAGTGAGTTTAAAAAAAAAAAACCCGTCACGAAAATTTGACTCATTTCGTGATGGGAGGATAGGAAAAAAAACGTGAGACTGTGCTGATCATTCATGAGTCACATTTTATTCTAGGGACTGCCAGGCACATGTCATAATCTAAACAAGTTATGCCACCTTGACATATGCACGAATTTGATCCCTGCACTGTGCTGTGCAATTTGTCGTGCCAATGCGACCCGCTTTTGTACCGCTTGACGCCATGCTATATAAAAATAAAGTAATCATTAATTCTGCATGGTAAATCCATTTTTGTACCTTAGTGAATAGGGCTGAAACGATTAGTCGAGTAACTCGAATAATGTGATTACAAAAAAAATGTTCGAGGCAAATTCTGTGCATCAAAGCTTTGTTTAACGTTGTAGTACATATGCCAGACCTGTGTGTGGTGCTGTAACGTCCCCAGAAAAACAGCAGACTAGAGCATGCATAAGATGTGTAAGCGCTAATCACAATAGCTACCACTTTCCAATGTGACACGCAAAGTGAAATAAAGCCTTTTAGGAGAAAAATGCTCCATGCTGATCATCTGAAATAGCTTACTGCATATTTAAAGCGAAGCAGTGTGTTTGTTTTAAAAAAAAAAAAAACCCCGGTTTCATCCGCTGCCTGCTCTCCGCTCTACGTGGGAGTGGCTAGTCGCGCGGCAGCCAGTGGCTGCCTCTCTCTGCCCGGTGTGAGCAGCTCAGCACTGCCCTCACAGCTCCGTCCCCGGCCACCCTGACAATCTCTGGAAGAAGTCCACTCTTCCTTCTGTGTTTTGCTCAGACTCACACTGAGTGTTTCACTTTTTAATTTTCGCTTTTTTTGGGCAACACACAATGCTTCATAAACACGTAACTCAAATAAAATAATAAAAAAACTGACTGCGAGGCTTGCATGTTCAACATCCAGCTGAAATGCATTGGCTGAATCGCAGAGAAAGAGGAATTAAAAAAATAAAATAAACAAAACAAAATCACGCAGGGACCCAGTCCACCAAACTTAAAAAAATTAAAGTGGTTAAATTTTACAAGTTGGGGAAAACAAAAAAGAGAAAGCCACATCCCATCACCATTTCAGCAAAATGTCAAGACTTTGTCCCGACTTTGGCTGAGCTCCTGACACCAGGAAAGATCCAAAACTTGTAAAGATGTGAAAAAAAGATTACCCAGGAAAACAGAAAGGGATACACTAAATTTGACAACCTCCGTGATGATGCAGTGACATTGTGCCATTGCTTAGGGAGAGCCCTGGACTGTTGATGTTGTTCAAAAAACGCAAAAGTAGTTTTTATCTGATTACTCGATTAATTGTCACAATAACTGATAGAATACTCAATTACTAAAATAATCGATAGCTGCAGCCCTAGTAGTTAATTAATTCAGCTTGTAGTAAAATTACATTCCAGGTGGGTTCAAAATTCTTAAATTGGGTACAGGCCCTTCAAAAGTTACAGTAAAAATCCAATCAATTCTTTTGCGGATGATCATTCATGAGCAGTAACTCTAATCTGACCACTTTTTTTAGTAACGAGTAATCTAACGCGTTAATCTTTCCAAATCAGTAATCAGATTAAAGTTACTT
Organism: Thalassophryne amazonica; assembly: GCF_902500255.1. Classification (NCBI taxonomy): domain Eukaryota; kingdom Metazoa; phylum Chordata; class Actinopteri; order Batrachoidiformes; family Batrachoididae; genus Thalassophryne; species Thalassophryne amazonica. The sequence continues at coordinate 18,400,682 of NC_047121.1, read as the reverse complement.
CTCCATGTCACTGTGCGTTACTATTATTTTTCATTGTGGGTCGATAACAGCATTAAACTTGGTCTGTGGGCAGGGGGTCGGGGTTCGACTGAACTGCCCACTTTCAGTGAGTTGTGAGCTTTTTATCCGCGGTTTTTTGCAGCTGCTCGACTCGTCCTCACCTCTTAAAGCGCGGTGATCAGCACACCTACACTGAGCTTTACAAAGACATTTTTATACTTTTTTCCTCCTTTATTTAGAATTCTGAGCTGAGCCGCTCTGTATCTGGTCGTTAAAAACAGCTGATCCTCCGCGACGCGTCAACAACTAACACTATTTTCCACTCAAATGCACCTAAACTCTCTTTCTGAGGACCACATGATGTGAAAACGCAATAAAACTTTCTTACCTGTAAATCTGGTCCTGTTTTCTGCATAAATAAATGTTATCCATTCTTTGTGCTCAAACGCCAAAGCAGGGGCGAATCTAGATGGAATGGGGGCGTGGGGCAGGGATGTGCCCCCTCCCAAACAACACCCCTAGATTAAAGGTGCAATTTTGAAGCCGTTTTTTACTACAACTAATATTGCTTAAAATAATAATAATTTCGACAAGTAAAATGTTTAGAGAGAATTTAAATGTTAGAAAAATGTTAGAATTTAATAGTTACCTTTATAAACAATGTAGGCTCGAAATTGCAAGTTTTACTGTTACAGTGCTGTCAACAGTTAAATATGAGGTCAAGAAAGATGTCTTTATTTTACTTTTTATAAAACAAGTATTTATTTTCATTGAAGTCAAGAAAGGGTGACTATAAAGTGAGTTTTGGCAAAACAGGTATCATTGTCATGTTGAGGTGGCAGAGGGTTGTTGTCGGCAGCTGGGAAAAGTAACTAAAAAAGTAACTAGTAATCTAACTTAGTTACTTTTACAATTGAGTAATCAGTAAAGTAACTAAGTTACTTTTACAATTGAGTAATCAGTAAAGTAACTAAGTTACTTCATGAGTCACATTTTATTCCAAGCACTGCCAGGCAATATCATATATACATGGTATACAACTTCATATTTATGCATTGCACAGGCATGACGCTCTGCAAGATACACCATTTTATTGGCCAAAAGTCACAGAAAAAAGTAACAATAATAACCAAAACTACTTACTTATGGAAGGAAATGTTGTCTTCCTTCTTCCTCCGGTTTCCAGCATTTTCCACCTGTTTCTTGACAAGATTCTATGTGGGTCTGTGTGTGCTGGCCACTGAGTCCCCTGGCTTCAAAATGGTGACTACGCCCTTCTAGTACTCATATACGGCTCTGTGACCATAACTCAGTCAGAGTCCATTTGATGCGTTTACTCACTGTTATGGAGGCTGTGTCTGTTGTTTGGCTGTATTTTATTCTAATCACCTGGAATAATATGACTTGTTGTGCAGTGAAACGTCCTAACAGATCATCTAAGACTTATCTGCTGTAATATTCATGCTGAGTTAGCAGTTGTCTGTAGCTTCATCCGTTAGGTCCCATTAATGCAATGAGTACTGAGGAAATAAGCAGCTCATAATTTCTAATCTACACACCAAAGTAAACCGTTAGGAGAACCACCGTGCAGTCCCCAAAAATATGATTTAATAAACACCAGGACCGAGGTTAGGTTGTTAGCTAAGGTGTTCGGACTCAAAGTGAGGGGTGTGTTCAGGCTTCTTTTGTCACACACTGAACCACCCACACTCCTCCCCTTTATGCATTAATGAGTTCATAGTGCATCAGCGCAGTCACTGTTGTTAACATGGCAATACCCAGTGTATGGCCCCAGTAAGCAAATGCTAGTTTGGCACAAAGTCATTTCAGTAGTGCCCATTGATTTTGTGGAGAGGCCTGGTTTCAAAGATATCCAGTCGTTGCCTTAGACCAGGGGTGCCCATGTTTCGGTCCTCGAGATCTACCTCCTGAAACTCTTAGTTGTCTCCTTGTTCCAACACACCTGAATCCAATGAAAGACTGTTAGCAGGCTTTTAATGAGTCTTTCATTGGGTTCAGGTGTGTTGGAACAGGGAGACAACTAGAGTTTCAGGAAGGTAGATCTCGAGGACCGAACTTGGGCATCCCTGCGTTAGACTCACAACCATAAAGTAGACTGGAAGCGCGAAGACTCTTGGCCCTTGGTCTTCCAGCAAAGGCATCATCATGGCACACACCTGTGTCCGGGCTTCATGACTCCATAACGTCTTATCAGATATGTCTTGACATCATATAAACTCCCAGACACAAATGGCACTGCTCAGGTAAGTCAGTCCTTTCTCAAATGAACAAATGAAACAGGATTTAAACAGGATTTCTTCAACTCTGGTTGCATTAATAAATACAAAATATAATTCAAGCTCCAGATGTAGTATTGCATATAATCATATTTATTTATCATATTTATTGCGGTATAATTGCAACACATTGAAGTGAAGCCTACATCATAGGCAGAATACAAATAGCATAATCAAAAATAAAGTCCAGAAATTATTTAAAGCTATTTACACAGCCAGGTCACTTATCCAGTTATACTGAAAGTTAATGTCCTGTTCATAGATTTCTTGTAGCAAAATAAGCAAAGTATTAAGAAAAATATAGTTGCAACAACACAGTTTGCTTCATAAGCAATTTCAGCATTGCGATGCTATTGTTCTTTACATCTTAGCTACAGCAATTAGTATATCTTGGTAAGTACTATATCTTGGTGGAATGGTTTGTTGGCCAAGTGGATATTGCACTATCTGGTTCAAACCACCTCTGTCCATTCTCCATGTCATATGAAGTTGCACTGGAAGGGCATCCAGCATAAAATCTGTGCCAAATCAACATGCAGATTCAGATCTGCTGTAGCGGCCCCAAACAAAAAGGGAGAAGCCAAGGAACTTACTTTCAATAAGTATCTCTGGTGATACATACAGTATACATTTCCGTTATATGGTGTTTACAGTATGTAGGAGTTGTGCTGCCACCTTTACAGTACTGTAAACATATTTTGGAATGTTTCATTGATTTCCACATTATTTTCTTGTGACCCAACCCACATCAGTCTTATTCAGTCAAGTGCATAGGTGATTAAAATCTGACAAAGTAAAAAGATGTCAATTTTTAAAACAATGAAATGATTCTGAAGCTTTTTGTTCTGTACCATATGCATTGCTTTAGGCCTTGACATAATTTACTATTAGGCCACTCAGTTGCACATTTTATCAACAACTTGATCACGTTCAGCTTAGTTATACAAATCCAATCCATCTCTTTTACATGCAGCTGTAGAATGAAGGTAACATTTCCCAGCATCCGGCTACCAAAAGATGATCTCAGTAACCAACTAGTTGTTAAACCTACCAATAGCTCAATAACTGAAGAATGCATCTCACTTGTCATTGCCATCAAAAAACTTCATTTTCTCAGAGTACACAGAGTCTTTCAGTTGTCGATGCAGTCTCATCCGAGATGGGTTCATTGGAATCTATACCAAACACACGTGTAATTTGTTTAGTTATAACCACTGTTTCTTCTTTGGAACTCATCTTCTGCACCAGGTGCCTCTCAAATACCGTTTTCTTGCTGTCTGTGAGCCTCAGCAGGTGGTGCTTCAGATTCACTGGCCTGTGTTTTTAGAGGCAGATCGGTGACTGACTGGATTTCGACTGCAGTTAGTAGCTTGGCATGCTGTGTTTCTGGGTTGCTTGTATATTTGATGTGATGACATGCATTTTTCTAGATTCCAGTTTCAGTGTATCTTCTGATGAAGATGATACTCCAGATGACATAATGGTGATTTTCTCAGGCAAACTGGGTTCAATGGAAATCTCCTCAGTCCTTGTGGTGGAAGTGATGACATTACTATGCATCTCTCCTAACCCCACATCAGTACTTGGATCAGAGTACTTAACAGTTACCTTAGTTGGAGAGGATAAAGACAGACCAACAGTTTCACTTGTCATTGCAGAGCTAACATCTGCAAAGGCGTCAGAAGATTGGACAGAGAAGGTTGGGCTGATTTCCTCATACACTGTTTCGCTCACTGTGCTCTTTTCACCCATGTGCTTGTCTTTTTCAGAGGTTTTGGTTAGTTCTGTTGGCGAGGACAGTCCAAATTTGAGGAATTTAAACCAACCAGCCTTCTCAGGACTTTTGATAGTATCTTGGTAGGTACTTTTTTCATTTTCTTTTGTCTCTGACAACTTTTCACTTGTTTTTGCCACATCTGTGCTCGCTACAGTCTTGGTTTCCTCAACTGACTCATCAAACCCAAGACTGGGAAATTTTAATTTTGACTTGCTTTTCAATTCTTTTAGCTCATATTCTCTTTGGACATGATGAACTTCAGCACTGGGGAAGATATTCATTTGATCTGTCTCACGAACCGCCTTTGTGATTTCCAGGTTGTCTTCCTCTTTGTCTTTTATTGGTACATCAAATTCAACATCAATATTCTTGAGGATTTCTCCAAATGAAGACAATGTCACTTTTGCTGATGTCCCTTCCACTTTGGCCTCACTTTCCATTTCACGTTGATATTCAGTATCGATGGGAGCATTTTCTTCTTCAGGCTTGAGTTTTGTGAAACTGAGCTTTGGCATTTTAAATGATGGCAACTTGAATTTACTTGGAGATCTGTGACCCATATCATGAGTCTCTGTCTTTGGTGATTCTGAATGTTGTATTGTTTTGGACTCATCTGTTTTCATTTCAACACTTGGGGACTGAACACTGACAGTAGAATCCTCTTTTAAATCAATTTCTGCCCCATTTGCTTTTGGTGAAGAGATGCCAGATTTTGGCATTTTAGCGATGAGTCCTTTCTTTTCTGATCCTTCTGTAGCGGTTTTTACATCAAGAAAAGGACCTTCATTGTCAGTGTTAGATGTTGTGACGCTAATTTCAGGTTCTTTGACATTGGGGAACTGTACCTTTGATTCACTATCTGGTAATGTAACATCTGTTTCTTTCTTTGACAAACTTAGATCAATTTCAGGTCCTTTCACTTTTGGCATTGTAATTCCAAACTTTGGTATTTTAAATTTGCTTTCTTGCCCATCCGTTTCTGTTTCCACCTTGGGTGCTTTGATATCCACTGCAATTTTGGGGGTTTCAGGGAGAAGAACCTTGGCTTCAGCTTCTGCTAATATCACGTCTGCATCTTTCTTTGACAAACTTAGATCAATTTCAGGTCGTTTCACTTTTGGCATTGTAATTCCAAATTTTGGCATTTTAAATTTGCTTTCTTTTCCTTCAAGTTTGGGTCCTTCAGTTTTCATATCGATTGATGGTCCTTCAGTATCAAAACTGGGTGCTTCAGTGTTGACTTCAAGTTTGTCTTCAGGAATATTTATGTCAGCTCCACTAATTTTGATGTCTTTTTCCACATCAGGTACTTCTGTAGTGATGTTTTGAGTTCCACTTCCAAATTTTGGGAGTTTGAATGTTGGCATTTTAAATCTTGATGGCGATCCATCTTTGTCCTTTCCTGTAGCTTTAATCTCTGGAGCTTTAATTTCCACTTTTGGAGAACGGTCTTTTAGTTCAACATCAGGAAGTTGGACTTCAGCTTCTGGTAATGTGACATCTGCTTCTTTCTTTGACAAACTTAGATCAATTTCAGGTCCTTTCACTTTTGACATTGTAATTCCAAACTTTGGCATTTTAAATTTGCTTTCTTGCACATCTGTTTCTGTTTCCACCTTGGGTGCTTTGATATCCACAGCAGTTTTGGGGGCTTCAGGAAGACTGACCTCAGCTTCAGCTTCTGGTAATGTCATACCTGCATCTTTCTTTGACAAACTAAAATCAATTTCAGGGCCTTTCACTTTTGGCATTGCAATTCCAAGCTTTGCCATTTTAAACTTGCTTTCTTGCACATCAGTTTCTTTTTCTTCCTTGGGTGGTTTGATATCTATATCTACAGCAATTTTAGGAGCTTCAGGGAAACTGACCACAGCTTCAGGTTCTGGTAATTTCACATCTGCATCTTGTTTTGACAAGTTCACATCAATCTCTGGTCCCTTCACTTTTGGCACAGAGAAGCCCAGATTTGGCATCTTGAACTTGCTTCCTTTACCTACAAGTTTGGGTCTTTCAGTTTTTATATTGATTGATGGCCCTTCATTGTCAAAGCTGGGTGCTTCAATGTTAACTTCAGGTGTGTCTTCAGGAATATTTATGTCAACTCCACCAATTTTAATATCTTTATCCATATCAGGGACTTCTCCAGTGATATTTTGCTTTCCACTAACAAATTTTGGGAGTTTGAATGTTGGCATTTTAAATGTTGATGGTGATCCATCTGTGTCTTTTTCTGCAACTTTGATCTCTGGAGGTTTGATTTCCAGTTTGCAGAACGATCTTTTAGTTCAACATCAGGAAGCTGAAACTCACCTTCAGCTTCTGGTAATGTGACATCTGCATCTTTCTTCGACAAACTTAAATCAATTTCAGGTCCTTTTACAGTTGGCATCTTAATTCCAAACTTTGGCAGTTTAAATTTGCTTTCTTGCCCATCGGTTTCTGTTTCCACCTTGGGTGCTTTGATATCCACGTCAATTTTGGGGGCTTCAGGAAGACTGAGCTCAGCTTCAGCTTCTGGTAACGTGACATCTCCATCTTTCTTTGACAAACTTAAATCAATTTCAGGTCCTTTCCCTTTTGGCATTGTAATTCCAAACTTTGGCATTTTAAATTTGCTTTCTTTACCTTCAAGTTTGGACCCTTCTGTGTTTTTATCGATTGATGGTCCTTCAATATCAACACTGGGGGCTTCATTGTTAACTTCAAGTTTGTCTTCAGGAAAATTTATGTCAACTCCACTAATTTTGATCTCTTTTTCCACATCAGGTACTTCTGCAGTGATACTTTGAGTTACACTTCCAAATTTGGGGAGTTTGAATGTTGGCATTTTAAATCTTGATGGCGATCCATCTTTGTCCTTTCCTGTAGCTTTGATCTCTGGAGCTTTAATTTCCACTTTTGCAGAATGGTCTTTTAGTTCAACATCAGGAGGTTGAAGTTCACCTTCAGCTTCTGGTAATGTGACATCTGCATCTTTCTTTGACAAATTTAGGTCAATTTTGGGCCCTTTTACACTTGGCATCTTAATTCCAAACTTTGGCATTTTAAATTTGCTTTCGTGCCCATCTGTTTCTGTTTCCACCTTGGGTGCTTTGATATCCACAGCAATTTTGGGGGCTTCAGGAAGACTGACCTCAGCTTCAGCTTCTGGTAATGTGACATCTGCATCTTTCTTTGACAAACTGAAATCAATTTCAGGTCCTCTTACACTTGGCATCTTAATTCCAAACTTTGGCATTTTAAATGTGCTTTCTTGCCCATCCGTTTCTGTTTCCACCTTGGGTGCTTTGATATCCACAGCAGTTTTGGGGGCTTCAGGAAGGCTAACCTCAGCTTCAGCTTCTGGTAATGTCACGTCTGCATCTTTCTTTGACAAGCTTAGATCAATTTCAGGTCCTTTAACACTTGGCATTGTAATTCCAAACTTTGGCAGTTTAAATCTGCTTTCTTTTCCTTCATGTTTGGGTCCTTCAGTTTTCATATCGACTGATGGCTCTTCAATATCAAAACTGGGGGCTTCAATATTAATTTCAAATTTGTGTTCAGGAATATTTATGTCAGTTCCACTAATTTTGATATCTTTTTCCACATCAGGTACTTCTGCAGTGATGCTTTGAGTTCCACTTCCAAATTTTGGAAGTTTGAATGTTGGCATTTTAAATCTTGATGGCGATCCATCTTTGTCCTTTCCTGTAGCTTTGATCTCTGGAGCTTTAATTTCCACTTTTGCAGAATGGTCTTTTAGTTCAACATCAGGAAGTTGGACTTCACCTTCAGCTTCTGGTAATGTGACATCTGCACCTTTCTTTGACAAACTAAAATCAATTTCGGGTCCTTTTACACTTGGCATCTTAATTCCAAACTTTGGCATTTTAAATTTGCTTTCTTGCCCATCAGTTTCTGTTTCCGACTTGGGTGCTTTGATATCCACAGCAATTTTGGGGGCTTCAGGAAGACTGACCTCAGCTTCTGGTAATGTCACGGCTGCATCTTTCTTTGACAAGCTTAGATCAATTTCAGGTCCTCTTACACTTGGCATCTTAATTCCAAACTTTGGCAGTTTAAATTTGCTTTCTTGCCCATCCGTTTCTGTTTCCACCTTGGGTGCTTGAATATCCACAGCAATTTTGGGGGCTTCAGGAAGGCAAACCTCAGCTTCAGCTTCTGGTAATGTCACGTCTGCATCTTTCTTTGACAAGCTTAGATCAATTGCAGGTCCTTTTACACTTGGCATCTTAATTCCAAACTTTGGCAGTTTAAATTTGCTTTCTTGCCCATCAGTTTCTGTTTCCACCTTGGGTGCTTTGATATCCACAGCAATTTTGGGGGCTTCAGGAAGACTGACCTCAGCTTCTGGTAATGTCATGTCTGCATCTTTCTTTGACAAGCTTAGATCAATTTCAGGTCCTTTTACACTTGGCATCTTAATTCCAAACTTTGGCAGTTTAAATCTGCTTTCTTTTCCTTCGTGTTCAGGTCCTTCAGTTTTCATATCGACTGATGGCCCTTCAATATCAAAACTGGGGGCTTCAATGTTAACTTCAAGTTTGTCTTCAGGAATATTTATGTCAGCTCCACTAATTTTGATGTCTTTTTCCACATCAGGTACTTCTGCAGTGATGTTTTGAGTTCCACTTCCAAATTTTGGGAGTTTGAATGTTGGCATTTTAAATCTTGATGGCGATCCATCTTTGTCCTTGCCTGTAGCTTTGATCTCTGGAGCTTTAATTTCCACTTTTGCAGAATGGTCTTTTAGTTCAACATCAGGAAGTTGGACTTCACCTTCAGCTTCTGGTAATGTGACATCTGCACCTTTCTTTGACAAACTAAAATCAATTTCGGGTCCTTTTACACTTGGTATCTTAATTCCAAACTTTGGCATTTTGAATTTGCTTTCTTGCCCATACGTTTCTGTTTCCACCTTGGATGCTTTGATATCCACAGCAATTTTGGGGGATTCAGGAAGGCTAACCTCAGCTTCAGCTTCTGGTAATGTCATGTCTGCATCTTTCTTTGACAAGCTTAGATCAGTTTCAGGTCCTTTTACACTTGGCATGTTAATTCCAAACTTTGGCATTTTAAATTTGCTTTCTTGCCCATCCGTTTCTGTTTCCACCTTGGGTGCTTTGATATCCACAGCAATTTTGGGGGCTTCAGGAACGCTAACCTCAGCTTCACTTTCTGGTAATGTCACGTCTGCATCTTTCTTTGACAAGCTTAGATCAATTTCAGGTCCTTTTACACTTGGCATCTTAATTCCAAACTTTGGCAGTTTAAATCTGCTTTCTTTTCCTTCGTGTTTAGGTCCTTCAGTTTTCATATCGACTGATGGCCCTTCAATATCAAAACTGGGGGATTCAATGTTAACTTCAAGTTTGTCTTCAGGAATATTTATGTCAGCTCCACTAATTTTGATGTCTTTTTCCACATCAGGTACTTCTGCAGTGATGTTTTGAGTTCCACTTCCAAATTTTGGAAGTTTGAATGTTGGCATTTTAAATCTTGATGGCGATCCATCTTTGTCCTTGCCTGTAGCTTTGATCTCTGGAGCTTTAATTTCCACTTTTGCAGAATGGTCTTTTAGTTCAACATCAGGAAGTTGGACTTCACCTTCAGCTTCTGGTAATGTGACATCTGCACCTTTCTTTGACAAACTAAAATCAATTTCGGGTCCTTTTACACTTGGCATCTTAATTCCAAACTTTGGCATTTTGAATTTGCTTTCTTGCCCATACGTTTCTGTTTCCACCTTGGGTGCTTTGATATCCACAGCAATTTTGGGGGCTTCAGGAACGCTAACCTCAGCTTCAGTTTCTGGTAATGTCACGTCTGCATCTTTCTTTGACAAGCTTAGATCAATTGCAGGTCCTTTTACACTTGGCATCTTAATTCCAAACTTTGGCAGTTTAAATTTGCTTTCTTGCCCATCAGTTTCTGTTTCCACCTTGGGTGCTTTGATATCCACAGCAATTTTGGGGGCTTCAGGAAGACTGACCTCAGCTTCTGGTAATGTCATGTCTGCATCTTTCTTTGACAAGCTTAGATCAATTTCAGGTCCTTTTACACTTGGCATCTTAATTCCAAACTTTGGCAGTTTAAATCTGCTTTCTTTTCCTTCGTGTTTAGGTCCTTCAGTTTTCATATCGACTGATGGCCCTTCAATATCAAAACTGGGGGATTCAATGTTAACTTCAAGTTTGTCTTCAGGAATATTTCTGTCAGCTCCACTAATTTTGATGTCTTTTTCCACATCAGGTACTTCTGCAGTGATGTTTTGAGTTCCACTTCCAAATTTTGGGAGTTTGAATGTTGGCATTTTGAATCTTGATGACGATCCATCTTTCTCCTTTCCTGCAGCTTTGATCTCTGGAGCTTTGATTTCCACTTTTGCAGAATGGTCTTTTAGTTCAACATCAGGAAGTTTGACTTCATCTTCAGCTTCTGGAAATGTGACATCTGCATCTTTCTTTGACAAACTAAAATCAATTTCGGGACCTTTTACACTTGGCATCTTAATTCCAAACTTTGGCATTTTAAATTTGCTTTCTTGCCCATCTGTTTCTGTTTCCACCTTGGGTGCTTTGATATCCACTGCAATTTTGGGGGCTTCAGGAAGACTGACCTCAGCTTCAGTTTCTGGTAAGGTGACATCCACATCTTTCTTTGACAAACTAAAATCAATTTCAGGTCCTTTTACGCTTGGCATCTTAATTCCAAGCTTTGGCATTTTAAATTTGCTTTCTTTTCCTTCAAGTTTGGACCCTTCTGTGTTTTTATCGATTGATGGTCCTTCAATATCAACACTGGGGGCTTCATTGTTAACTTCAAGTTTGTCTTCAGGAAAATTTATGTCAACTCCACTAATTTTGATCTCTTTTTCCACATCAGGTACTTCTGCAGTGATACTTTGAGTTACACTTCCAAATTTGGGGAGTTTGAATGTTGGCATTTTAAATCTTGATGGCGATCCATCTTTGTCCTTTCCTGTAGCTTTGATCTCTGGAGCTTTAATTTCCACTTTTGCAGAATGGTCTTTTAGTTCAACATCAGGAGGTTGAAGTTCACCTTCAGCTTCTGGTAATGTGACATCTGCATCTTTCTTTGACAAATTTAGGTCAATTTTGGGCCCTTTTACACTTGGCATCTTAATTCCAAACTTTGGCATTTTAAATTTGCTTTCGTGCCCATCTGTTTCTGTTTCCACCTTGGGTGCTTTGATATCCACAGCAATTTTGGGGGCTTCAGGAAGACTGACCTCAGCTTCAGCTTCTGGTAATGTGACATCTGCATCTTTCTTTGACAAACTGAAATCAATTTCAGGTCCTCTTACACTTGGCATCTTAATTCCAAACTTTGGCATTTTAAATGTGCTTTCTTGCCCATCCGTTTCTGTTTCCACCTTGGGTGCTTTGATATCCACAGCAGTTTTGGGGGCTTCAGGAAGGCTAACCTCAGCTTCAGCTTCTGGTAATGTCACGTCTGCATCTTTCTTTGACAAGCTTAGATCAATTTCAGGTCCTTTTACACTTGGCATCTTAATTCCAAACTTTGGCAGTTTGAATTTGCTTTCTTGCCCATCAGTTTCTGTTTCCACCTTGGGTGCTTTGATATCCACAGCAATTTTGGGGGCTTCAGGAAGACTGACCTCAGCTTCTGGTAATGTCACGTCTGCATCTTTCTTTGACAAGCTTAGATCAATTTCAGGTCCTTTTACACTTGGCATCTTAATTCCAAACTTTGGCAGTTTGAATTTGCTTTCTTGCCCATCAGTTTCTGTTTCCACCTTGGGTGCTTTGATATCCACAGCAATTTTGGGGGCTTCAGGAAGACTGACCTCAGCTTCTGGTAATGTCACGTCTGCATCTTTCTTTGACAAGCTTAGATCAATTTCAGGTCCTTTAACACTTGGCATTGTAATTCCAAACTTTGGCAGTTTAAATCTGCTTTCTTTTCCTTCATGTTTGGGTCCTTCAGTTTTCATATCGACTGATGGCTCTTCAATATCAAAACTGGGGGCTTCAATATTAATTTCAAATTTGTGTTCAGGAATATTTATGTCAGCTCCACTAATTTTGATATCTTTTTCCACATCAGGTACTTCTGCAGTGATGCTTTGAGTTCCACTTCCAAATTTTGGAAGTTTGAATGTTGGCATTTTAAATCTTGATGGCGATCCATCTTTGTCCTTTCCTGTAGCTTTGATCTCTGGAGCTTTAATTTCCACTTTTGCAGAATGGTCTTTTAGTTCAACATCAGGAAGTTGGACTTCACCTTCAGCTTCTGGTAATGTGACATCTGCACCTTTCTTTGACAAACTAAAATCAATTTCGGGTCCTTTTACACTTGGCATCTTAATTCCAAACTTTGGCATTTTAAATTTGCTTTCTTGCCCATACATTTCTGTTTCCACCTTGGGTGCTTTGATATCCACAGCAATTTGGGGGGATTCAGGAAGGCTAACCTCAGCTTCAGCTTCTGGTAATGTCACGTCTGTATCTTTTTTTGACAAGTTTAGATCAATTTCAGGTCCTTTTACACTTGGCTTCTTAATTCCAAACTTTGGCATTTTAAATTTGCTTTCTTGCCCATCTGTTTCTGTTTCCACCTTGGGTGCTTTGATATCCATGGCAATTTTGGGGGCTTCAGGAAGACGAACCTCAGCTTCAGCTTCTGGTAATGTCAAGTCTGCATCTTTCTTTGAGAAGCTTAGATCAATTTCAGGTCCTTTTACACTTGGCATCTTAATTCCAAACGTTGGCAGTTTAAATTTGCTTTCTTTTCCGTCATGTTTGGGTCCTTCAGTTTTCTTATCAACTGATGGCCCTTCAATATCAAAACTGGGGGCTTCAATGTTAACTTCAAGTTTGTCTTCAGGAATATTTATGTCAGCTCCACTAATTTTGATGTCTTTTTCCACATCAGGTACTTCTGCAGTGATGTTTTGAGTTCCACTTCCAAATTTTGGGAGTTTGAATGATGGCATTTTAAATCTTGATGGCGAGCCATCATTCTCCTTTCCTGCAGCTTTGATCTCTGGGGCTTTAATTTCCACTTTTGTAGAAAGGTCTTTTAGTTCAACATCAGGAAGTTGGACTTCACCTTCAGCTTCTGGTAATGTAACATCTGCATCTTTCATTGACAAACTAAAATCAATTTCAGGTCCTTTTACACTTCGCATCTTAATTCCAAACTTTGGCATTTTAAATTTACTTTCTTGCCCATCCGTTTCTGTTTCCAACTTGGGTGCTTTGATATCCACTGCAATTTTGGGGGCTTCAGGAAGAATGACCTCAGCTTCAGCTTCTGGTAATTTCAAATCTGCATCTTTCTTTGACATGCTTAGATCAATTTCAGGTCCTTTTACACTTGGCATCTTAATTCCAAACTTTGGCATTTTAAATTTGCTTTCTTGCCCATCAGTTTCTGTTTCCACCTTGGGTGCTTTGATATCCACAGCAATTTTGGGGGCTTCAGGAAGACTGACCTCAGCTTCTGGTAATGTCACGTCTGCATCTTTCTTTGACAAGCTTAGATCAGTTTCAGGTCCTTTTACACTTGGCATCTTAATTCCAAACTTTGGTATTTTAAATTTGCTTTCTTGCCCATCAGTTTCTGTTTCCAACTTGGGTGCTTTGATATCCACAGCCATTTTTGGGACTTCAGGAAGACTGACCTCAGCTTCAGCTTCTGGTAATGTAACATCTACATCTTTCTTTGACAAACTAAAATCAATTTCAGGTGCTTTCACTTTTGGCATTGTAATTCCAAACTTTGGCATTTTAAATTTGCTTTCTTTTCCTTCAAGTTTGGGTCCTTCAGTTTTCATATCAACTGATGGCCCTTCAATATCAAAACTGGGGGCTTCAATGTTAACTTCAAGTTTGTCTTCAGGAATATTTATGTCAGCTCCACTAATTTTGATGTCTTTTTCCACATCAGGTACTTCTGCAGTGATGTTTTGAGTTCCACTTCCAAATTTTGGGAGTTTGAATGATGGCATTTTAAATCTTGATGGCGAGCCATCATTCTCCTTTCCTGCAGCTTTGATCTCTGGGGCTTTAATTTCCACTTTTGTAGAAAGGTCTTTTAGTTCAACATCAGGAAGTTGGACTTCACCTTCAGCTTCTGGTAATGTAACATCTGCATCTTTCATTGACAAACTAAAATCAATTTCAGGTCCTTTTACACTTGGCATCTTAATTCCAAACTTTGGCATTTTAAATTTACTTTCTTGCCCATCCGTTTCTGTTTCCAACTTGGGTGCTTTGATATCCACTGCAATTTTGGGGGCTTCAGGAAGAATGACCTCAGCTTCAGCTTCTGGTAATTTCAAATCTGCATCTTTCTTTGACATGCTTAGATCAATTTCAGGTCCTTTTACACTTGGCATCTTAATTCCAAACTTTGGCATTTTAAATTTGCTTTCTTGCCCATCAGTTTCTGTTTCCACCTTGGGTGCTTTGATATCCACAGCAATTTTGGGGGCTTCAGGAAGACTGACCTCAGCTTCTGGTAATGTCACGTCTGCATCTTTCTTTGACAAGCTTAGATCAGTTTCAGGTCTTTTTACACTTGGCATCTTAATTCCAAACTTTGGTATTTTAAATTTGCTTTCTTGCCCATCAGTTTCAGTTTCCAACTTGGGTGCTTTGATATCCACAGCCATTTTTGGGACTTCAGGAAGACTGACCTCAGCTTCAGCTTCTGGTAATGTAACATCTACATCTTTCTTTGACAAACTAAAATCAATTTCAGGTGCTTTCACTTTTGGCATTGTAATTCCAAACTTTGGCATTTTAAATTTGCTTTCTTTTCCTTCAAGTTTGGGTCCTTCAGTTTTCATATCGACTGATGGCCCTTCAATATCAAAACTGGGGGCTTCAATGTTAACTTCAAGTTTGTCTTCAGGAATATTTATGCCAGCTCCACTAATTTTGATATCTTTTTCCACATCAGGTACTTCTGCAGTGATATTTTGAGTTCCACTTCCAAATTTTGGAAGTTTGAATGTTGGCATTTTAAATCTTGATGGCGATCCATCTTTGTCCTTTCCTGCAGCTTTGATCTCTGGAGCTTTAATTTCCACTTTTGCAGAATGGTCTTTTAGTTCAACATCAGGAAGTTGGACTTCACCTTCAGCTTCTGGTAATGTGACATCTGCATCTTTTTTTGACAAACTAAAATCAATTTCAGGTCCTCTTACACTTGGCATCTTAATTCCAAACTTTGGCAGTTTAAATTTGCTTTCTTGCCCATCAGTTTCTGTTTCCAACTTGGGTGCTTTGATATCCACAGCAATTTTGGGGGCTTCAGGAAGACTGACCTCAGATTCAGCTTCTGGTAATGTAACATCTACATCTTTCTTTGACAAACTAAAATCAATTTCAGGTGCTTTCGCTTTTGGCATTGTAATTCCAAACTTTGGCATTTTAAATTTGCTTTCTTTTCCTTCAAGTTTGGGTCCTTCAGTTTTTATATCAATTGATGGTCCTTCAATATCAAAACTGGGGGCTTCAATGTTAACTTCAAGTTTGTCTTCAGGAATTTTTATGTCAGCTCCACTAATTTTGATATCTTTTTCCACATCTGGTACATCTGCAGTGATGTTTTGAGTTCCACTTTCAAATTTTGGGAGTTTGAATGTTGGCATTTTAAATCTTGATTGTGATCCCTCTTTGTCCTTTTCTGCAGCATTGATGTCTGCAGCTTTAATTTTCATTTTTGCAGAACGGTCTTTTCGTTCAAAGTCAGGAAGTTGGACTTCACCTTCAGCTTCTTGTAATGTGACATCTGCATCTTTCTTTGACAAACCTAAGTGTATTTCAGGTCCTGTTACACTTGGCATTGTAACTCCAAATTTTGGCATGTTAAGCCTGTTTTCTTGCCCATCAGTGCCTTTTTCCACTTTAAGTCGTTCGATATCCACAGCAATTTTCGGCGCTTCAGGGAGACTAACCTCGGCTTCAGCTTCTGGGAATGTGACTTCTCCCTGTTTCTTTGACAACTTTAAATCAGTTTCAGGGCCTTTCACTTTTGGCATTGTAATTCCAAATTTTGGCATTTTAAATTTGCTTTCTTTTCCATCAAGTTTGGGTCCTTCAGTTTTTATATCGATTGCTGGCCCTTCAATACCAAAACTGAGTGCTTCGATATTAACTTCTTCAGGAATATTTATTTCAGCTCCACCAATTTTGATATCTTTTGTATCAGCTATTTCTGTGGTGACATTTGATGTTCCACTTCCAAATTTTGGTAGTTTGAATGTTGGCAATTTAAATCGTGATTGTGATCCATCTGTGTCCTTTCCTCTAACTTTGATCTCAGGACCTTTAATTTCCACTTCAGCAGAAGAGTGTTTTAGCTCAACTTCAGGAACTTGAACTTCAGCTTTGGCTTCTGGTAATTTTACATCTGCATCTTTCTTTGCTAAACTCAAATCAGCTTCAGGTCCTTTTACTTTTGGCATGGTGATACCAAACTTTGGCATTTTAAACTTGGTTCCCTTCCCATCAATCTCTGATAGTTCCTTTTCCATAGCACTTTTTGGTATTTCTGGGACTTTGCCCTCAGTTGCAGTTTCTAGAGTCTCTACTTCTTTCTTTGATAATTTCAAATCAGTTTTAGGTTCTTTTATTTTTGGCATCTTAATGTCAAGTTTTGGCATTTTGAACAGCTCACGTTGTCCTTCAAGTTCACCATCTGTTTGCAGGTGTCTTATTTCTAATTCTGATGGCTTTTCCTTAGCCTTTTGAAGATTAACTGCAACCTCAGGGGCAAATGGTAGTTTTACCTCAGTCTGTGCTTCTGTAAGGATTACATCTTCACTTGAAATACCAAAATCAATTTTTGGTTCTTTTATTTTTGTCTTGGAGATGCCAACATCAGTTTCAAATGCATCTGCTCTAATGTTCATTGTGGCCTTCTCTCTTGATATTTTCTTGTCTTTGTGAATGTGTACATCCTTATCCAGAGTATTTATATCTGCCCTCGTATCTGGATAAGTTGCTCCAAATTTCGGTAGTTTGATTGTTGTATCATGCAGCCCAGCTTGAGAATCAATCTCTGTTACTTTTGCTTCTGTTTTACCCAAAGGCTGTTTTAATTCAACATTTGGAATATTTATTTCACTTTTATTCTGTGCCTGATTTATTTCTTCATTTTTATTTAAATATGCAGAAATTTCCTCCTCTTTCACATCAGAAAGAGACAGCCCAATTCTTGGCAGTTTGAACCTTTTTCCCTTTTCTTCAGTTTCAGCATTTTTTTCTTCACATCTTTTTTCCTTAATTGTTTCTGTCTTTTCTTGTTCTGCCTTCTTTTTTTCTTTCAGAGAAATTTCTACTTTTGCAAGATTTGCATTGAGCACTGGAATTTTTATGTCAGGTTTTGTCACATGAAAATCAGCACCGAAGGCTGTATGCCTCGTGTCAGCATGTGTTTCTTGTGCCTGGCGGTGAAATACTTCTTGTGTACTTTCCCATTCAGGTATTATATCATCTTGTGGAATGAGCTCAGTTCTAATGCCTTGGTGACTTTGTTTTGACTTGTACTTGTGTTCCTTTTTGGGCATGCTGTCCTCTACTCTGACTTCACTCATGAATTCATGTGAAGTCAAATCCACAGGTGAGCTCTTTGGCAGTTTCACTGAAGTCTTTGTGATTACTGCTGGGGCATTCATGTCAAACTGTGCAAAATGTGTTTCATGCTTTTTTTGGTAGTCAACAACTTTAGATGGTGTTTTCACTGATATTCTTTGTGCATTGGCGTCAATTACAGTAATTTCTTCTGGAATAGGTGCTCCAGATCCATCAACTTTGGGCAACTTAAATCCAGGTAATTTTGAAACTGCCTCTTTGACACTGTCCACATCAATTGACAGTTGTACAGTTTCCGTTTGAATTTCCTCTGAGTTTTCCATAAAAACTGCTTTAGGCACTTTAATTCTGTGGGATGTAATCCTTTTTGACACGTCCTCCATACCTGGGATCTCGATGTCTTCACGTTTGGGAAGATGTGCTTTGGAAAGGTTGGTTTTTGACAGTTTGTCATAAGGATCTTCTCTAAACTCTGCAGCATCAGTCTCAAGATGTTTTGTTTTAATACTACTTTCTTCAACATGGATCATGTCATCTGTGACAATGTCAGTCAATCCAATTTTAGGCAGTTTATATTTCACAGCTGTCTGTGTGTCTACTTTATGTTTGAAATCCTTTTCGTTCTGTTCATAATGTGGAGATTTTTCTGTAAAAGTGGCATCAGAGATATCAAGTTCAACTTTCGGTGCACTTATTTCCTTCTGTGTTTTTACTGATTTGGGTAAGCTTATCCTTGAGCTCTCACTTTTAAACAGCGGCTCACTGGCTTGTAGCAGTATTCCATCTTGTAGTTCTGTGTGTGACTCAAAGTATGGGATAGCACTTGATTTTTCATCGAGAGCTGGATCTGCTATTTCAATACTTGCCCCAAGGGCTTGCAGTCGTTTTGGAGAGGATTTTGCTTTTGCATCTTGCTTTGGTGATTTAGCTTTTCCTGTAATTTTCATTTTCAATTCAGACCGTTCTTTCTTCTTTTTTTTCTTCCTGTCAGGGGACTTAACACTGAAGGCGCTTTCCTGAGCTACCATAGCCACAGTTAGATCTGCTGTTTTCAAAGTGCTGTCTATACATATGAGTTCCATCTTGTGTTTAACTGTTTGACTATCAGTTAACTTATCCTCACTTTGGTCAAGTTTTAAATCAGTGTCATCTCCCGTGGCTACACCCTTTGCCCCATAGAGTGCAGGTGATTTTCCCGAGGGGCTTTCAAAGCACTCGGGCAAATGCATGTCTGATGTCTCTTGTGTCTGATGAATGTCTGCGCCAATGATCTGGCCAGCTGTGGCATCAGTGTCTTTGTCTTCAGATAAGCTTATATGTCCTTTCTTTGATAGAACAGGAAGCTTCATTTTATGCCTCTTTTTGCCTTTGAGAGCATCCTGAGATTTTATTGGGGACTCTGTGTCACTTGTGGTGGGGCTCAGCTCCAGCTTTCTCTGCTCATCAGCCTCTGATGTGCTGTGAGATCTTGTAAAGTGGGACTTCCGCCCTCGGCCCAAGGAGGGAAATTTGGGCCATGAAATACGGGCTTCACCACGCCTTTTGGTTTTTCCTTGCTCCCTCATCTCTGGAGAGAAACATTCTTCCTCCTGTTGCCCAGCAGAAATGTGAGATGTCAGGTTTATCTTCATTTATCACACAAAATGTGAGGAGAGAATTTTACGAATAGTTACATTGATGACCTCAGATTTTAGGGCTGGGTCGGTCTCTGTGATGTCTGGTCTGCGTTTCAGGCAGAGCTTCACTTTGTAAGCCTGAGCATGTTCCAGAATTTGAATGGCATCCTCGTATGGGATGTCATCAAAATACACAGTGGCACTCAGAATCTGATCACCTGCACAATCAAGAGATAATATTTCAGAAACACAAATGGCAAAGCTTTTTAGCTTTTTCAAGGAAATTACCCAGTATACTCTATTCATTGAAAGTCTGCTTACTTGAAATCAAAGTGAAAACAAAGGCCCCTTCACACATAGCACGAATGAGGCCGAATGGCGCACGGAGGAGGATTCGGACAACAGTTCTGCTAATTCGAACTGCACTTGAATGCCTCGTACAACAGTCTCACAGCAGTCGGCACATCCTTGTGGCCAGAGCCCATGCACTCCACATTCGCGTTGCTCTCGAATGGTCCAAGCAGAGGGTCACCCCTTTGAGTCTGGTCTGCTTGAGGTTTCTTCCTCAGAGGGAGTTTTTCCTTACCACTGTTGCTCTGGGGGTTGGTAAGGTTAGACCTTACCTGTGTGAAGTGCTTTGAGGCAACTCTGTTGTGATTTGGCACTATATAAATGAAAATAAATTGAAAAATTGAATTGAAATTGAAAATGGGGGTTGAGATGCAGTCGTACCGCAATCTGACTGCAGTCGCAATATTCGTACACCGTTCATAGGTCGTATGCAAGTCCAATCATTTGGAATGCAGTCGAGGGACTATACGAAATGTTCGGCCATGTCGGATCCTGGCCAAATGTCCCGACTGAGCCAGCCTTCACACTAGAGGCCTAAAGCAGGTGAATGGCGCCCAAATGGCTATTCGACCCACACTCAGCCACAGTCAAGGTGTACGCCAAAGACCTCCAACAGCAGTTGTAGTGCACTCTCAATAGCCCAATTGTGCGGCCAGAGTACATGCCACCACTGTCGAGGTGCAGTTTAAGTGGCCAAAGCCCGAACTGCTGTTGGGGTGCAATGCAATCCCTGTCCAGCGCAGTGCACAGATCTGGACGGGCTATTATGTCCATGATGGACCTAATTTAACAGCTATATTGTCATCCCCTCCCATGGGTGACATAATGTATATGAGACATTATGATCATCACAGCTGTAACGTGCAGGTGTGCACTGCACGCTGCTGACCCACCGCGAGTTGATGCATGTCACAGGCCCAGTGCACAACCACATAACACAGCTGACCAGGATGTGATAGCTGTAATACACCTATCATGACATATACATATACATGGTCAGGCCGCCACAACAGAAATAAAAATAAAAACTCAGCTTTGGAACATGCGTGTCACAGTGCTGGGCTAACACCAACCACGCAGTAGCCTGTGCTCTCATCTCACACTCCCATCCTGCTATCATCTCCCACCATCATCTCACAAAAGTGCCGTCCACCACTACCCAATGGGATGGCCCAGCATTGGATTCCACCGGACAGTGGGATCCCATGGGACCACGCGATCGCAACATCCACACGGTCCATCTGTCACATGGAGCATTAACTGACAGCCAGGACACACACATGTACCACAGTGTGGCCAGCTCATTGTCCCCACAGGGGAAAGCCGTGAGCTCATTCATGTGATCGCTTTGCTGGTCCGGACAGAGGGGCACTGGACAGCTGATATCCTGGAGGCTGAGGGAGAGCAAGTGGAAAAAAGTCTAAAACCGGAAACAAAGAGAAAAGACAGAGAGGAGGTTAAAAAATAGAGTAAAATGAAAACAGAGAGGAGAGAGCGAGGTAATGGCACGGAGAGAGGGCGAGAGTGCTTTGATAACAGAATCTGCTTACCTGTCCTCTGGATTACGTCTTTGATCCACTGTATGGAGTGATGTATGTGAACCACTGTCCCATGATCATGTGTTGACTGTCTGCGATGCACCGCGGACTGGTGCTTTCCGGTAATAACGGCTGTGAGTGTGCATGTCGGTGATGTGATGTTTGTATTGACATGATCACATGCAGTCACATCCCCTACAGTTATGCGTTCATCCAGGGAACCTGGTTGACATGTAATCATGTCATGGATCGAATGTCATTCAAATCTAGCAGGGAGAGAGCACAGCACGTTGTGCCATACCCCATAAGCAGCTGATTTCCAGAGACAAAGCGCGAGGCTGGGGGGGGATCCAATCCATGTACTGACATGTAATGTGGGACACGGTATGTCTTCCGACGAGCAGGCCACAGTGCTCGTTCTGGCATGCTTCCCCCCTTTCTGCCAGCATTCTGTGATTTTATGCTGTGTTCTCTCTTTTCTTTTTTATTTTGTTTGTATTTCTTCCTGTTTTGCACTGTTCTGGGGGCGCAGGCTGGAGCTGCTGCATGCCAAATGTGTGTGAATCATTCGTGGCGGCTTTGACACACATTCTGGGTATTCGTGCCACATATGTGTGGCAGTCAGCTGGCCGACTGTCTGTCCCCCCTGACTGCGTTACAGACTTTAAAAATTTTGCCCATTTGGCCTGATTAGGCCTCATTCGTGCTATGTGTGAAGAGGCCTTAAACCATGATTTAGCCTTTACAACATGTTTGTGGGACTTTATCATAATTTACTAATATAAAGAATAAAATATAGTGGAAGAAGAGATTTGTATGTGTACACAATATTTTGTGTAGCTTTATGTATTTATGTATACCAATAAAAAGAAAGAAAAAGTGTTGAAGGTGTTCATTGGGAAGACCAAATTAATACTTAAGCCTGAATGAACTTTGGTGTGAAAGGTAAAACAGAAGCAGAGGATCACCACTGAATCAGGTTTTCTAGTTTCAGAAATGGTCAAGATCTATAAACCAGACCAGTACGAATGTGATCATTGGCTAGGAAAAATTCCCAGCCCACCATGCTGTCATGAATGACACTGCTGTGATGCCATAACTTGTGACTACACGTCAGTCAACTGTGTCTGACCTCTTTTCAACCTGATAAAAACATAAGAAAGAATCACCACATACTGTTACCATGTCAATATGAAAGGTTGCAAATGCTTTCATTATTGCCATGCCATTCAGTGTAAAGACATTGACACAACATGATCATGATGCAGCCATGTCTTGCACAGAGTGGGAAAATATATGCCAAAATCTCCTTTCAACAAAGGGTCCATTACGTACAGTTCTGGTCAGACATTTTCAACACTCATCATGGGAATGAATGTCATGGTAATTTTGGGCTTTTAATGATGTCTTTGAACTGTTGTTTTTCTGTATTGTTTCTGTGTAGGCTCTCAGTTTTTCTGTATTGGAATGATTGTACAGCATACATATATATACACTCAACAAAAAATATAATGCAACACTTTTGGTTTTGCTCCATTTTGTATGAGATGAACTCAAAGATCTAAAACTTTTTTCCACATACACAATATCACCATTTCTCTCAAATATTGTTCACAAACCAGTCTAAATCTGTAATAGTGAGCACTTCTCCTTTGCTGAGATAATCCATCCCACCTCACAGGTGTGCCATACCAAGATGCTGATTAGACACCATGATTAGTGCACAGGTGTGCCTTAGACTGCCCACAATAAAAGGCCACTCTGAAAGGTGCAGTTTTATCACACAGCACAATGCCACAGGATGTCGCAAGATTTGAGGGAGCGTGCAATTGGCATGCTGACAGCAGGAATGTCAACCAGAGCTGTGCTCGTGTATTGAATGTTCATGTCTCTACCATAAGCTGTCTCCAAAGTCGTTTCAAAATGGGAGCAAAACCAAAAGTGTTGCGTTTATATTCTGTTGAGTATACATACATTTATTTAAATCTTTTAACAAGTGGTACTGAAGGTTCTACAATTTCTTTTAACATGACAAGGCCAAGGCCTGTTAACTCCTTATCATGATGATGATCATGATTGACTGCAAATGAGTTTCTCTTTAGGAGTATAAAAAGGATGTGTTTGACATAAGTCATTGAACTGACCAATACTCAGAACAATGGGAAAGTCTAAGATACTCATTGATGTCTGTAAGAAGGAGAATTGTGCATTTACACAAGTTTGGGGGGTCTCATGGAGCCATTTCTAAACAACTTCAGATTCCAAGATCATCAGTTCAAACAACTGTACGCAAGTACAAATTAGTTGGATGTGTCGCCACTTTGCCAAGGTCTGGAAGAAGACCCAAACTGTCACCCTTAGATAAGAGGAAATGGATAAGGATGTTCATGAAAACACAGGAACCACCAAGGCTCAGGCCTGGTAACTGCTGGAACACCAGCATCACTGTCCACAATGAAACAAGTTTTACATTGCCATGACTTGAGAGAGTGCCGACCAAGAAAGAAGCCCCTCCTCCAAAATCAACACCTTCAAGCTTGACTGAAATTTGCAGCTGCCCACATGGGCAAGCCAAACGCCTTCTGGAGAAAGGTTTCATGGTCAGAAAAGGCAAAGATTGGGCTATTTGGCCACAATGACAAGAGGTATGTTTGGAGGGGTATAGCTGAAGCATTCAAATTTTAGAACACTGTGTCACCTGTCAAGCATGGTGGTGGTATCATCATGCTCTGGGGCTGTTTTGCTACCAGTGGTACTGCGACATTACACAAAGCGGATAGAATAATGAAGAAGGTGGAATACTCCCAACGTTGCCTCACATCAACAGCTAGTCTGTTGAAACACAGTTGGGTGTTCCAACAGGACAATGATCCCAAACACACATCAAAACTGCGTGTGGTTTGGATAAAGCAGTGTAACATGAAATATATGGAATGGCCCCAACCTCAGCCATATTGAAAATTTGTGAACCATGCTTAAAAGTTGGGTCAGTGCCAGGGAAGTAACCAATTGAAATGAATGCTCACCGTTGTCAACTTTTTTGTGCCTCTGATTCATGTCGTCATGTCACTCTGCAAGTCATCCATTCATTTGTCACAATGAAATCAGAGCTCCGCCAAAGGGGCCTTTCACATTAAACGCACACTATCTGGCTTTTCAAGGGTCTGGTGAACAATGCGGACAATCACCATCATGGATTCGCGACAGTAAAAAGGGAAACCCTCAGTTTGCGAGTCATGACTACAAAATTAGGAGCAAAAAAACCCTGAAGAACGAGTGATAGACATCACCCTGATGTGAGGAGCTTTCTTCAGAGACTGACACCCACAAACCTGGTCATTTTGAAATGGTTGCCTGCAACACTTTTCAAAAAAGTTGGGACAGTGGTATGTTTACCACTGTGTTACATCACCTTTCCTTCTAACAACACTCAATAAGCATTTGGGAACTGAGGACACTCATGACTGGGTATAAAAGGAGCATCCCCAAAAGTCTCAGCCATTCACAAGCAAAGATGGGGCGAGGATCACCACTTTGTGAAGAACTGCGTGAAAAAAATAGTCCAACAGTTTAAGAACAATGTTTCTCAACGTTCAAGTGCAAGGAATTTAGGGATCCCATCAACTGTAGTCCATAATATAATCAGAAAATTCAGAGAATCTGGGGAACTTTCCACACATAAGCGGCAAGGCCAACACCGTGACATTCGTTCCCTGAGGTGGCACTGCATTAAAAACCGACATCATTGTGTAAAGGATCTTACTGCGTGGGCTCAGGAACACTTGAGAAAACCATTGTCAGTTAATACAGTTCGTTGCTACATCTACAAGTGCAAGTTAAAACTCTTCCATGCAAAGGAAAGCCATACATCAACGCTGCCACCTTCTCTGGGCCCGAGCTCATTTGAAATGGACAGACGCAAAGTGGAAAAGTGCACTGTGGTCTGATGAGTCCACATTTCATAGATGTTGGAAATCATGGACGTTGTGTCGTTCGGACAAAAGAAGAAAAAGACCATCCAGATTGTTACCAGTGCAAAGTTCAAAAGCTAGCATCTATGATGGTATGGGGGTGGGTTAGTGCCCATGGTATGGCATCTTACACATCTGTGTTGGCACCATCAATGCTGAAGTGTACATCCAGGTTTGGAGCACACATGCTGCCATCCAAGCAACGTCTTTTTCAGGGACGTCCCTGCTATTTCAGCAAGACAATGTTAAACCACATTCTGCACGTACAACAGCGTGGCTTCGTAGTAAAAGAGTGCGGGTACTAGACTGGCCTGTCTGAGTCCAGACCTGTTGTCCTTGAAAATGTGTTGACATTATGAAGCGCAAAATACGACAATGGAGACCCCGGACTGTTGAACAACTGAAGTCGTACATCAAGCAAGAATGGGGAAGAATTCCACCTACAAAGCTTAACAGTTAGTGTCCTCAGTTCCCTAAGGCTTATTGGGTGTTGTTAGAAGGAAAGGTGATGTAACACAGTGGTAAACATATCACTGTCCCAGCTTTTTTTGAAATGTGTTGCAGGCATCCCTTTCAAAATGAGCAAATATTTGCACAAAAACAATAAAGTTTATCAGTTTGAACATTAAATATCTTTTATTGTGGTGTATTCAATTGAATATAGGTTGAAGACGATTTGCAAATCGTATTCTCTTTTATTTACATTTTACCCAATGTCCCAACTTCATTGGAATTGAGGTGTATGAACTATAGGATATATGAATTTCCCATCTATTTATCTAATCTATCTAGTAGCACCAGACCTTAAAGAAAGTAGCACAGCGCTGTTTCATGTTTTCTTCATATTTTAAGAAATGCATTTCTTCACTTTTCCACATCAGGAACATTTTAACATTTGCTGTGCAGAGAACCTTGCAAATCCAGATGCACTTTAGAACTTCCAGTAATGGAGCTGAGCACCAAACCTCAAGTGCTGTGCCAGTGCTAGTGTTTTAGTGTACATGTCAGATAAAAAAATTGATAATGAGGGAGATGAAGCAAGACAGTAGTGAGTAGTGATTTTTCTTGACAAATCAACTTTAAATACAATAGAACAATATTTACACTTATTTTTTGTAACTGAATTTCTGTCACCACTATGTCTTGTCTGGAATGTTCATAAACTTGTGAAGATCTTTACAAAACTGCATTTACGGAACGCCTACCATCTGGTTCACATTTGCGCAGGGATGAATGGAAGACCACCTTTAATACTCCCACCGGTCACTATGAATATTTGGTAATGCCATTTGGACTCACCAACGCTCCCGCAGTATTTCAGAACCTTGTTAATGACTAGTTAGTGCTGCGTGAGTATCTTAACAGTGCGTCTTTGTTTATCTTGATGACATACTGATTTACTCCCCTGATCTAGAGACTCACACTCAACAGGTTGTTCCGCTCTCCAGACTCTGCTGCAAAATAATCTCTATGTCAAAGCAGAAAAATGTGAATTCCACCATTCCACAGTGTCATTCTTAGGCTTTGTGATTTCCGAAGGTCAGATTCAGATGGACCCGGCCAAAGTGGCCGTGGTCCGTGATTGGGCAGTTCCTGAATGTTGCAAGGACGTTCAGAGGTTCCTGGGTTTCGACAACTTTAATTGCAAATTTATCCCCAATTTCAGCTCTGTTGTGGCTCCGTTGCATAATGTAACCTCTTCACGTCGGTCATTTGTGTGGACTCCTGAGTGCAATGAAACATTCCAGAACCTAAAGAATCAGTCCACAACAGCCCCCATGCTGCTCCTTCCTGACCCTCCCGGCAGTTTGTGGTCGAAGTCAATGCATCTGATATTGGTATTGGGGCAGTGCTTTCTCAAACAAGGTCCAGTGACAACAAGTTACATCCCTGTGCTTTTCTGTCCAAAAAAACTGACTCACTGCTGGCGGTCAAAGTGGCCTTGGAGGAGTAGTGTCACTGGTTGGAGGGGGAACAGTTGCCTTTCTTGTTCTATACTGACCATAAGAACCTGGTGTATCTCTGCACTGCCAAACGACTCAGTGCGCGTCAGGCTCGGTGGGCTATCTTTTTCAGCAGGTTCAATTTCGTTTTATCATACCGTCCAGGGTCCAAGAATGACATGCCTGACACACTTTCCCACATAGGAGCGTCCACCAACTCCACTCCCAATCCTGAAACGATTCTTCCCAAACCTTGTTTCGTGTCTGCTCTCACCTGGAATATTGAATCTAAAGTTAGGTCGGTATTAGGTAATACTCTTGTTCCCCCCAGATTGTCCCAACAAGCAAGTTATTTATTCCAGCCTCTCTTGGGGGGGAGGTTATTCGATGGGGGACATGACAGTCATTTTTCATGTGACCCAAGCACCCAGAGACCCTGTATGTCCTTAATTCAAAGATTTTGGTCGTCTAAAATGTTGTCTGGCATCAAGGAGTATGTAAATGCTTGTTCCACCTGTGCTATGCATAAATCGTCTACGCATCCACCCCGCGGGTGCATTGTTACCTTACCCATTCCTGCTCGGCCTCATATTTTGGTGGATTTGGGACTCGTTTGCCGCCCTCTAGGGGACAACTCTGTAATTATGACGGTGGTGGATCGATTATCCAAAATAGTCCATTTTGTACCTTTACCAAAACTCCCCATCTGCTAAGGAAACTACTGAGGCACTATTGCTAAATGTTTTTAAGTTACATGGTCTGCCTCAGGACATAGTCTCAGACTGGGGTCCCCAGTTTATTTCGCAGTTCTGGAGGGGGTTCTGCCGGCTTCTCGGGGTCACGTCTCGTCTAACATCTGGTTTCCACCCTCAAGCTAATGGACAGACAGAACGCCTTAATCAAGAACTGGAGAAAGGCTCTGCGTATTCTGTCCTCCCAGTTTCCCGCCTCCTGGTCCACTCAGTTGCGATGGATTGAACTAGCACATAATTGCCTGCCTACTTCTGCCTCTGGTTTTTCTCCTTTCCACGTTGTTTTTGGTCACCAACCATCTCTGTTCACCTCCAGACTCATGGGACTCATCATGTGGTGCCGGCCAAAGCTGGGAGCAGGCCCGGAGGGCCCTATTACGGTCCTCCAAAAGATACAAGGAGGCGGCGGATCGCAAACGGTCGGTGGCGCCTTCCTACATTCCGGGACAACGAGTCTGGCTATTCACACGACACCTGCCACTTCGGGGTGTGCCTCGGAAAATGGCTCCCATGTTCGTTGGCCCATTCCCTGTATCAAAATCATTAATCCTGTCTCTGTCCATCTTCGTCTTCCACGGTCCCTGAGGGTTCATCCACTTTCCACGTCAGCCATCTGAAACCAGTCCATTCCAGCCCTTTGTGAGTTTCATGCTTCTCACCCTTCTGCTCCTGAGATGTTTCAGACTGTTGGGTGGTTGTGTTTTATGTTACTGTCTTGTTTGGGTTGCCTTTGTGTTCTGTCTGTCTCTTGCTCTGTCTTTCTGCTTAGGTTTTCTCTGTCCTGCTTTTTCTTGTCTCTCTCTCTCTTGGCTCTTGGTGGTGGGTGTTTCTCTCTGTCTGGCCACACCCCAGTTCTGGGAGCTTCTCCACACACCTGTTCTTGATTTGCAGTTAATCACCAGGGTGCTTTATAAGCCTCACAGTTTGCCTTTGTCGATGTGCCTCTTTCCAGCTCAGTTCTTGTATTTTTTGCCTTGCTCTGATTGCCTCATTGTGTTTTTTGACTACCTGCCTGTGTACCTCGACCACAGCTTTTGCCTAATGCTTCTGATACTGTTGCTCTGTTTTGACTGCCTCTCTGTGTACCGATCCCAGCCTGTTAACTCAGTAAACGCTTTTACTCCACTGAGCTGTGTATCTGCATCCTGCATTTGCGTCCAGCCTGCTTTGACTGTCGAACCTGTTACTTTGATTTTCTGTTCATTATTACTTTAGTCACTGGTTGTTTTTATCTATTCGCTATAGTTTTGCTACATTGTGAGTTCCATTCTAGTTTAGTCTTAGCCGTTAATTTTCTTGTTGATCTCTTTCAGTTCTTACATTTGTTTCCTGGGTTGAGTCTTTGTCCTTCATATTGGGTTTCTTTATCTTATTTGTTAGGCTTTTGGTATTTCTCATCTTTATTTAGATATCTGGTTTTATCACTGGTGGTCTGCTTGTTTTTTTTTTTGGACTGTGCCACTGCCCCACATCTGCCTGTTACCTCCGCCTCTCTGACTGTTGTGCTGTGTACCAACCCACTGTCAGGTTACAAGATAAAGCCTTTTGATTACTCCAAAGTTTGTGTATGTTAGTTTGCAAATGCATTCAGATCAGTCTTCAATTTTTTTGGGTATTGTTTTCAGTTGATTTTCTTGTGATGAGTTTTCCACCAAAAATGGTAACCACACCTACCACAGTCGCTGTTAGCGTGAATTGATCCCTCTCCAATGAGCCAGTTACAGACTACCCTGGCCTACGTGTCACTGCGTCCGCTAGCCCTGAGCTCTTCTTAGCCGGGAGCTATTCTACCTCTGTATCCTTTCACTGCTGAACTTATATCTTGTACGCTTTATGGTTGTGAATATATACTAATCATTTTTTAATAATAGGGAGAAGTGGGGTACAATTAGCTAAACTTAGCCGCTAAAGTTAGCTTATCGAGCCAAATGCAGTATTGTCTGTCATAGCTAACAACATAGCCGGTTCTGTTTGTTAACTTTAAAAACACTTGACACTTGTTTACATTTGTTGTTATATGTATTGATTGTTACGATCATTATTGTAGGTGTAGCAACACTATTGTGCTTTATACCCTAGTTATCGGCGTTATTTAGCTTTTTGGTTAGCAAGGTGTGCTAGGCTAGTTATAGACTAAATTACGTTAGCTCTTCTGCTATAGTTAGCCAACTTTTGGGATTTTAAGCTCTTTTACATGATGTATATTTTTAATGATTCTTCAGTTTAAAACGGTTTCTTAATAGATATCAATAGACGTAGTTTGGTGTTTCCATTAGAAAGCAGGTAGAGTATGGAATTTGTCTTTCTATAGTAACTGTCCATAACGTAGCTAGCAGGGTGAACTTTAGATGGGAACCTAATACATAATTATATCATAGTTTTTTTTCTATAATAACATAACCAGATAACGCCTACTAGCCATAACTTGTGTTTACATGTCTACAGACTAGGTAGAGTATATTTCAATCTTTTTCTGTACGAACATTTAGGTTTCAGGTACGAACTCCTATAATATTATGTAGTTATGATATTTCTTGTATAGGTTTTTTTTTACTGCCCTGTTTGTGTAAATCATTTATGTATGTTGTTCCATATTCTTGAGCCACTTGGGTGAGTAGGGAGAGTTCCCATGGGATTAAAAAAAACCTTTTAAACCTACATCCCTGGTTCTCAAGACCAGACACCTAGGTGGCTCTGTCCCTTTCTTCTTTCTTCCTCTTTTTTTTAATATTTAGGAGTATCTTAGTATACACATTTCACCTTAGATTTGGAATGTATAATAGAAGATATACCTTACTGAATTTTCATCCATCTACCTTCGGTGCCATGTCTCCTCAAATCATGACACATATTAAGTCATTGTGCCGTATAATTATCAGCTTAATGTTGACAGGTATAGAGTGCTACAAAATGTTTACTTTCTGTGTGCAAAATGAAAAATTACATGTTGTTTCTCATCTTAGATATGCAAGTGACATGATGTTGCCTCCTATGATGGATGACACCAAAGTTGAGCTGTGGTGGAATGCAGTGAAAAAAACAATGAGGTACCCAACACTTGCCAGGTTAGCCCTTTTCATGGCCATCAAATGAAGTCTTCTTTCAGTATGATGGCCAATGCAGGCCTCAACAATTGGCCACTGCTCTAGACTGTCAAAGGACAGCCTCATCAACCCATCACTACTAAGCAGTGGTGGGCACAGTTAATTATCGAAGCTAATGTTTTTGCTAGTGGATTAGCTTTTCAGATAAGTTTTAAAACCATCATCAGACCAATTATCTTCCAATAAATTTAGTAGTCAAAAACATTTGTAAACCCTAAAATCAAACATTTTAGTCCGTCTGTTGTGTATTTGTGACTGGCTGCCTGTCACTTGCTGACAGGCAGCCAGTCTGTGCAAGTCGTCATTAAGTGCAAGACGTGAATGGCCGGTCGACGCAGGGAGAATTGTGGGTAGTGTAGTTCAGGTTCACTTTGGACGTTACACTGTTACCATCCACTCGACCCAAACAAAACGGACTAATTTTTTAATTTTTTAAATTATTTTATTTTATTTCTTTGTGGCTGAGGGGATAATTTATTTGCCATGACTCGGTGGGGGAGAGGAGCTCTCACGTGCAGCTGTGGGTACAGAGGGACTTTTCTTCAACGTTTAGGCATGGTTTTGATAAAAACAAATGGATGCTTTATTTCTTCAGATGAATCCCACTGAAACTAACAGGTAAGAATTTATATTTACTAACAAGTCTATTACTCTGCCAATCAATGCATTAATGGACGTATTTCAGTTGTTTAAGCCGCAGGGTTCAAAACATGAAAAAAGCAGCAGCTTTTTAGTTTGTGTATCTAATACCAAGATAAACTGTGACTTCTAATACTGTGTTTTACTGCTTTTGAATGATGATGACTGTGTTTGGGGTTTTATTTTTTTATTCATTAATTTTTCATGTGTTCTTATGTGTTTGTGATCCTTGAATTGACCCAGCAGTGAAAAGTGAAAGTGAAACTGATTTATCAGAAGCCAATAGTGTAATCTGATGTGGCTGCGTTTGAATCAATACTAAAAGTTATCGGTTATCTGTAATAAAGATACATTTTTTATCAGTTTATCAGTTTAGCATCATAAAAGGTAACTTTTCAGTTATCGCATTAATGGTTATCAAAGCTAACTTTTTGGTTAGCTGTGTCCACCACTGCTAGTAAGGAACGTCAGACTCTCAAGCTGGAGTTTTGGAATAAAGCTGTAACATAACAAAATGTGGAAAAGTGCTGTGAATACTTTCTGGATGCACACTGCATGTTGTCTCATCGCTGTGCAGCTGTGAGCCCAGTGAACCAAGCAGGCAAGATGCACAGCCAAGATGGCTGGAAAGTCCACAACTCCAGAAAATAACGAGAACTCAGTGGTCCTGATGAGCAGATCATAAGGACCACTGAGCTGAATGAATTCTGATACCTGTGTAGGATGGATGTATTTATCCAGAAAGGGCAGAGTTATAAATAAAATTATTCTTGTGACCTTCTCACCAGACAATGTGGATATCCTCATATCTTGTCAAAAAAAAAAAGTTATAAACTTCAGATCAGTTTTGCTGCTTTTGTCACTTTTTTTTTTTTCACTGGTTCATGTTGCAATTTAATCCAGCAATTAAGTATTTTAAAATATTCTGTAAAACACTAGACACCTTGTTCTCTTTCAGGACCACAAACAAACGCTCATTAAGTTATTGTGAATAGGCATCTTTATTAATGTTCAAATATTGAACATTGCTGTAGAAATATGGCTTATCCTTTTAATTGCTAAGTCAAACTTTGTATAATAATTTGTCAAACTCTGTGTTTTTCTATTAGTGAAATTGAATATTGTAGAAACTCAAATACAGCGTGGATACTTTTAAAGCTGTGCACATAATAGGCCTACTGTTGGGGACAGATGAATATTATTTACTGGATTGTCACAGCATGTACAGCTTTGCTAATAAATACGCAGACTGATGTATTTCACAAAATTTTCTCAACTCTCATCAAAGACTCCTGAATTTTTTTCTCTTCAGCATCCCCTTGTCATGCTCGGCCCTGATCAGGGTGTTGGTTCTATTTTTTCCCCTTTCTTTTGTCCACCTTCTGCTCACACTTGTTTTATTAGTTGTTTATTTTCTTCATGTGTTTATCCTAGGTTCTATTTTACTTTGCCACTTTGTTTCTTTGTCTCTTGTTTTACTTCAGCCATTGTTCAGTTCTAGTCTAGTTTGTTCTGCCAGTTTTCATTGCTTATCCTTTAGTTATCATCTGTTTATTTCTGCTGTTCTCATTGGTTTTGCTCTGTATACTTTAGCCATCTTTCTAGTTTTCTCCAGCCAGTTTGTGTTTGCATTATTGATCATTAGTTTGTCACTGGTATATTTTCTCCTTTGTGTTATCAGTTATGCAGTCATGTCAGATTTTGTTTTCTGTTATCATGTAGTCACTGTTTACCTGTTGTTTGTTTAACCACTTGTTTCCTAGTCAGTTCTAGTGTAGTTTTGTTTCAGTATTTATTTCTCATTTATTTTGGTTAGTTCTCATGTCCATGCCTGATCCTAAGTTCCTGTTCATAGTAGTATTATATTCTGTTTAGCTCAGTTCATAGTTCCATGTATTTCCTCACACCCATCTGATTATGTTCTCACTTCACATCATTGCACCTGCCTCATGTCTTTGTCTCTCACCTTGTTCTGTCTGCTTTGTGTTTTGATTCACTCACACTCCCTGCACCTGCCCTAGTATCTTTGTTCCTTACATCACTCCCTTTCTTCCTGTCTTGCACTGGTTTAATCTTTGTCCACTAGCCACCCCCCCCTTTCTAGATTGCTCCACACGTGTACCTCGTTAACACCACCTGTTCCTCGTTTCACACCCTGATTAGTCAACCAGCATTTAAACCCTCACAGTCTCACAGTTCCCTGCCAGATAGTTGTCTTTGTACACTTTCCAGCGCCCGTTCAAAGTCCTGATTTTTGCATTACTGTGTTCCAATTTCTGCTCTGTACTCCTCGACTATGCCTCTTGCCTCTTCACGGATGTTTGTGTTTGCTCACGCCACTGAACCCTGCTCGTCCATGACTGCATATCTGCCAGACCCTGTTTGTACCGCTGGTTCGCTGACTGATCACATGTATACCGTACCAAAGCCTGGAATAAAGATCATGATTTCTCTCACACCCAAGCCTAGTCTGGGAGTCTGCTTCACGGGTCCAGCCACCCCTAATGCCGAGCCCCCGCCCGGCTTAACACTCCTGGCCTCAGGGTATACTTTTCCTCAGATTTCTTTGTTACTGAATCACTCCTCAAAAAACTCCTTGGTGGCAAGTTGCTGGGGGAGGACAAGATTCGTCCTGAGTTGCTGAAGTCTTGGAATGTTGTTGGGCTGTCATGGCTGACATGCTTTGCAATGTTGCATGGAAGTCAGGGACAATACCTCTGGATTGGCAAACTGGAGTGGTGGTCCCCATCTTTAAAACAGCAGACCAGAGAGAGTGTTCCAATTATACAGGAATCACACTTCTCAGCCTCCCTGGGAAAGTCTATGCGAGGGCACGAGAGAGGAGACTTAGAACATTAGTTGAACCTCAGATTTAGGAGGAGAAATGTGAATTCCATCCTTTTCATGGAATGGTAGCCCAGCTCTTTACCCTTGCAAGGATATTGGCCTCTCTTCATTGGCTTCCTGTTAATTCTAGAATAGAATTTAAAATTCTTCTTCTTACTTATAAGGTTTTGAATAATCAGGTCCCATCTTATCTTAGGGACCTCATAGTACCATATCACCCCAATAGAGCACTTCGCTCTCAGACTGCAGGCTTACTTGTAGTTCCTAGGGTTTGTAAGAGTAGAATGGGAGGCAGAGCCTTCAGCTTTCAGGCTCCTCTCCTCTGGAACCAGCTCCCAATTCGGATCAGGGAGACAAACACCCTCTCTACTTTTAAGATTAGGCTTAAAACTTTCCTTTTTGCTAAAGCTTATAGTTAGGGCTGGATCACATGACCCTGAACCATCCCTTAGTTATGCTGCTATAGAATAGACTGCTGGGGGGTTCCCATGATGCACTGAGTGTTTCTTTCTCTTTTTGCTCTGTATGCACCACTGTGCATTTAATCATTAGTGATTGATCTCTGCTCCCCTCCACAGCATGTCTTTTTCCTGGTTCTCTCCCTCAGCCCCAACCAGTCCCAGCAGAAGACTGCCCCTCCCTGAGCCTGGTTCTGCTGGAGGTTTCTTCCTGTTAAAAGGGAGTTTTTCCTTCCCACTGTCGCCAAGTGCTTGCTCACAGGGGGTCGTTTTGACCGTTGGGGTTTTTCCGTAATTATTGTATGGCTTTGCCTTACAATATGAAGCGCCTTGGGGCAACTGTTTGTTGTGATTTGGCACTATATAAATAAAATTGATTTTATTTGATTTGATATTGGAGGGATCTTGGGAGTATAACAAACCAGTCTATATGTGTTTTGTGGACTTGGAAAAAGTGCACGACCAGGTCCCTCAAGGTATCCTGTGGGGAGCGCTGTGGAAGTATGGTGTACCGGAGTCGCTGCAATGTGCGATCCAGTCTCTATATGAACAGAGTAGGAGCTATGTCCACATTTTGCAATACATCAGACCTGTTTTCGATGGGAGTTGACCTCCGACAGAGATGCGCCTTGTCACCAATCCTGTTTGTGATGTCCATGGACAGGATTTCAAGGCACAAGTCAGAGACTGGAGAGTGTCCAATTTGGTGACCTCAGAGTTGTATTTCTGCTTTTTGCAAATGGTGTGGTTTTGTTGGCTTCATCAGGCAGTGGCCAATGTGCACTGAGCAGGTTTGAGGCAGAGTGTGAAGCTGCTGGGATGAGAATCAGAGTCTGCAAATCTGAGACCATAGTGCTCTGTCAGAAAATGGCAGGGGAGACTTAATACCCCAAGAGGAGGAATTTAAGTATCTTGGGGTCTTGTTCACGAGTAAGGATAAATTGGAGTTGGAGATCAGTAGGTGGATTGGGGCGATGTCTGAAATTTTACGTTGTACCGGTCCGTCGTGGTAAAGAAGGAGCTGAGTCAGAAGGCGATGCTTTCAATTTACCAGTCAATATATGCTCTCATCCTCACCTATGGTCATGAGCTTTGGGTAATGAACGAAAGAATTCGCCCTATTGAGTTTTCAAATCCCACGAAATTTCAGAGAGGTGGTTTTCACAATGAGATGTCAACAACATTGAGAACTGCATTGAGGCACGCTGATAACGCTGCAATTTATCCTCTGCACACGGACAACGACATTAACATCGCAAGGTAAAACTCTTTCTATATTGTGCTTAAAACTCTTGTGAATATATTATCTGGGTTTTTAGACATTGTTATTGTGTTTGTATTATGTATACATGGGAGAATCTCAAGTGATTTCACCCATAATTACAATGGGAATTGCCTTGAGCCATGATCGCATCCTGTTGATGTCATTCTAGGGGAAAGTGGAGTTTGCTCCTTCATGCCCTGCTTATTGTCCCTTACAACATTGTTTGTCCTGTTTGTTCCTGAGTAATATACATAAGATGTCTGAAATTTGGTTTGCGTTTTGAAATTCCACGCAGGTTGAAGGTAGCAGACACGGAATATTTGGGATATTTGCTTTAGCAAGTGTTCGGGGGTCTCAGTCATGCAGTCTCTTATAAATGTTATGAAAGGCATAAAAATTTACATTTTGGTAGTATGATGTTCATTTGCATGTAGATTCTCCATGTTGTTTTGATTGCAGTGCCTCTCTGCCTTGCAAGGGATTATGGGATATCTTAATAAGGCGAAAAATATCACGGCTAAAAGCAGGAGAAATGAGATTCCTCTATCTATCAGGTATCTAGGTGCTGGACAGGGTAAGAAGCTCAATGATCTGGGAGGGACACGGAGTAGAGCTGGTACTTCTTTGCATGGACAGGAGCCAGATTAGGTTGTTCGGGTATCTGGTGAGGATGCTCCCTGGTCGTCTCCTTAAGGAGGTGTTCCAGGCACATCCAACTAGGAGGAGGCCCCGGGGAAGATCCAGGACATGCTGGAGAGATTATATTTTCCAGCTGGCTTGGGAACACCTTGGGATCCCCTGGGAAGAGTTACAGGACTTGGCTGAGGATAGGGAGGTGTAGGATGAGCTGGTTGCTCTGCTGCCACCGTGACTCAGAACAGGATAAGTGGCTGAAAATGAATGAATGACATCCCTTATCATTAAAAGCCCAAAATTACCATGACATTCATGCCCATGATGTGTATATGTAAACCTCTGACCACAGCTGTATTTTCAGCATATCATGGACAATGGTTTTGAACAACATGATGCCACAGGGGCTCTGCGACAGACTGGTGTCCTGTCCAGGGTGTACCCCGCCTCACGCCCAATGACGCCTGGAATAGGCTCCAGCCCACCGTGACCCTTAATTGGAGTAAGCGATGGAAGATGAGTGCGTGAATGAGTGATGCTACAGATTGTACCTGAAGAGGAAGAATGTCCATCACTTGATCTTTGGTCTTGGTGGCTTCTGGGCATTGTATCACCATGACTGCTCATGCTTCAGCAAGTTGCTCTCACCAAATGACCCAAGTGCACCAATACATTGTCACAATATGACTTGACATGTCAGTTTTTGACTATTTAAAAAATGTCATGAGACACCATGGGTGCTCTCAGCTCATACCGTTCCATCATCCCATACCATAGCATGGCGCAAGAGGTTGTGGCATCGTCAGAACGTGACAAAGCTTATATTTCAGAACACATCGTGTTTAAACACCATTAAGGTGAAAACCCCTTTAAAAAAACTTATGAAAGCATTGAAGGCATCAAGTAGAAATGTGTCATCATCCACCAATAACAAACCAGTCTATCAACATGACCTAAAAGGCTTGTCAACCAAAGAAGTTGCCATTACTCCAGCGTCAACATAAAAAAGGCGAGGAAGAGATTCCTTGTTGATCATCAGAACCAATGCCAAGTTTTTGAAGGAATGTTCTCTGACCAGATGAGTATTTGGCCATGGTGATCAGTCCTTTCTTAAAGCTAGAGGACCATCCAAATTTCACTAAACTGACAAAATGTAGTTTTTCCTGAAATCCAAGCATTATAATGTCAGTCTATTTTTGAAACGTCTTGTAAAATTACAGCCACAATTCCAGCAAAATATTTTGAAAACTTTTGGAAGGATTGATTCAGATTACACAACATAAAAAAACAATACAACAAAATACTAGCAATGTATGACATCCTGACATTATATATAAACTCTTGAACCCTTGAAAGGCTTATGTAGTAAAATAAACTGCTATTCATTGTTTTGAATACAAACGTACAGAAACCAAAGCAGACATTCTTTTTGACTCAACTGTTATGTGTCGGACGCAGCTCGGAGAACCGACCAGCGTTTGAAGGACCCAGTATGAAATAAGCAGAGCACGGTACAAAGGCTAACTGAATTTAATACATAACAGTGATGTGATACAAAACAACAAAAGAGTGTGCGGTCTGGCGTGGTGGTGATACGGTGCGCTCCCAGCAGCGCTAACGGTCCGGAGCCAGAAGCCGTTCGGACCCAAGGACCCCGCCGACACCCCCCAGGTGGCCGCAACAAACCGAGTCTGTGAAAGAAGGAACCATTATGTGAGTCCACACTCTACACACAGAGAGACCACTCAAAGGTGTACATAAACAGCAAACACTTCCTGGCTTAATTACTAATCAGCTTCCCAACCTGCAGGCATGGAACATCCAGTTCACAAAACTCCACTGCAGTGGAAGCCGATACATGACTAACGTACAGCTCAATATAATAAGGTGTGAGGGACACCACATTTACTGACTGTATAAACGTTAGTCACAAAATCTAACGTACCTCAGGAAGTGTGCTGACGAGCGTGAGACCGCACCCCCTCCTCTTTCACAGACCGTGCATCAAACCCTGGACGTTCTCTGCATCCACTGATGATGAGATGGCTCCCGAGACGACGATCTCACCCGTCTGGTCACAAGGTCGAGTCTCTGGCAAATACACACTGTACACTCCAGTCTTAAATGCCACCATGTTCCAATCCATATAGATGCACCACAGCTGTGAGTCCTGACGAGCCGCAGGTGATCAGGGTGAGGTCCTGATAACCTCAGCAACACAGCCACTCAGTCCCAAATGCAAACCACCTGGAAGGAAAAACAAAAGACAGAAACAAAAAGGCAGCCAGGCCCCCCAGCCATACAACAGTACCCCACCCTCACGGGAAGCCTCCCGGCGACCACACAAACCTGGCCCAGGAGAAACACCCCCCTCCAGGGACCATGGCTGGAAACCGCATCTGCATTCGTCTTCCAACAGAATGGTTGATGTCCTCTCCTCTGGCTGCATCCTTGCCTTTGTTTCAGTCAGTCACTTAGCACAGGTGTGGCCAGGAGTTCTTAAACCTGTGCAGTCAGCCTTTATCCAACCATGTTCGGTCTTTAGTCATAAAACAAAAAAGACAAACACAAACAACCAAAACACCCCCCCTCCCCAGGGGACCGTCCCATCAAACCCCGGGAAGAGGAGAAAAGAAAAACCCCAAACTTAAGCTTACAAATAAAAGTGCTAAAACACCCCCCCCCCCCCCCCAAAACGACATGTAGGGACCAACACCCCCAGAGGACTTCCCGCCAGCTCCAGGAGTAATAACCACAGCCGAGGTCCCTCTGGGATCCAACATCACCCACGGGGACTCCCAGCACCTCCCAGAGGACCACTCGTCAACCCCAGGAGACGCCTCCCCTCATGACCAACGGACCCAGCCCCGGCCGTCTATGGCTAGATGGACCCACAGCCCTTTCCCCCCCAGAGGACACCACAGTCAAACCCTGAGGGCGGAAACTGGGGGGAAAAACAAGAAGAGAGAAAAAAAAAAACATACAAACAAAACAACCCCAACCCCACCCCCTTGGCGCAGTGGAAACTGGAAGCACGTCCAGTGTCACCAACCGTGACTATACCCCAGAAGCCAACCGGGAGGAGTGGAACAGCGGTCATGGCAAACGGCACAAAACGGTGCCACTCCTCCGACTTCTACACCAGCCACTAGCTGCAGGTATATCCCACTGCCCCAAACCTCAGCCACGCCGATGGCAGACGGCCAAAGGCGTGCTGAAGCCGGAGGTGGAACAGGGAATCAAAAAACACCCCCCCCCCCCTCCCAGGTGCAGAGGTTACCCGGGAAACGCCCAGTATAACCAAACTGCACCACTCCAGCAACGCCGACACTACGGCTCACCCGGCTGGAGTCAGAGGAGAAGAGAGGG
The DNA here is from genome assembly GCF_902500255.1 of Thalassophryne amazonica. NCBI lineage: Eukaryota > Metazoa > Chordata > Actinopteri > Batrachoidiformes > Batrachoididae > Thalassophryne > Thalassophryne amazonica. The sequence continues at coordinate 18,360,528 of NC_047121.1, read as the reverse complement.
CATAACAAAAACAAAAAGAGAAAAAAAAAACCCAAGTACCACCCCATCACCCCCCAGGGGACCGTCCCATCAAACCCTGGGGAGGTGCAACAAAAAGAAATAAAAAGAAAGACTAACAGACCAACATACAGTTGTTTGGGTCCTTTTTTTTTTTTTTTTTTTTTTTTTTTTTTCCATAGACAGGCTGCAGGGTCACAACCCCAGACACAAACAGTGGAAAAAAATAAATAAATCCCACACAAAAACCAACTCAAAAAACACCCACACGAAATGAACTAACACAAAACAAATCAGTGACGTATACCGTTAAGCTCAAACAAATCGAACACACCTGTTCTAACTTAAGAGCTTAACGGTAATGTGACTAAGTCACCAAAAGAGGGAGCCAAAGTGCTAAAAATGAAAAAAAAAAAACCTTTGGTGACAGAAAACAAATGAGCTGCATCTCCGTGCGCAGCTGTGTGCAACACACAACCAAAATGTGCTCAACTAAATAACGCCGGAGCTGATACAACAGACGCAGTAGTTATCTTTATCCGGGGAAACGGGGCTACAACTGTAACACAGGAAGCTCAGCGACCCGTGCCACAGAGCTCCGCCGTGCGCGTGCACCCATTACAGACACACTCTTGCAGCTCCCGTTTAAACCTCTTATCCGGTCGGAGCGTGACGCGAAGCCGTCGCCAGTCACACTCCACCACGACCCACGGATAAGGCACAAACACAGGAACACAGCTGCAAGAGAGCACAAATCAGTATTCAGCAATGGGTCTCAAACACGCACCATCCGGGCGGAGAGCACCCGCAACTGATCCGGATAACTACTGAACGTCTGCTGCCGCCTTCCCGGCGCGTTACCGTCTCTGCTACCGCTGGGTCCGTGATGTTTGGCCAGAGACTACTGTTATGTGTCGGACGCAGCTCGGAGAACCGACCAGCGTTTGAAGGACCCAGTATGAAATAAGCAGAGCACGGTACAAAGGCTAACTGAATTTAATACATAACAGTGATGTGATACAAAACAACAAAAGAGTGTGCGGTCTGGCATGGTGGTGATACGGTGCACTCCCAGCAGCGCTAACGGTCCGGAGCCAGAAGCCGTTCGGACCCAAGGACCCCGCCGACACCCCCCAGGTGGCCGCAACAAACCGAGTCTCTGAAAGAAGGAACCATTATGTGAGTCCACACTCTACACACAGAGAGACCACTCAAAGGTGTACATAAACAGCAAACACTTCCTGGCTTAATTACTAATCAGCTTCCCAACCTGCAGGCATGGAACATCCAGTTCACAAAACTCCACTGCAGTGGAAGCCGATACATGACTAGCGTACAGCTCAATATAATAAGGTGTGAGGGACACCACATTTACTGACTGTATAAACGTTAGTCACAAAATCTAACGTACCTCAGGAAGTGTGCTGACGAGCGTGAGACCTCACCCCCTCCTCTTTCACAGACCGTGCATCAAACCCTGGACGTTCTCTGCATCCACTGATGATGAGATGGCTCCCGGGACGACGATCTCACCCGTCTGGTCACAAGGTCGAGTCTCTGGCAAATACACACTGTACACTCCAGTCTTAAATGCCACCATGTTCCAATCCATATAGATGCACCACAGCTGTGAGTCCTGACGAGCCGCAGGTGATCAGGGTGAGGTCCTGATAACCTCAGCAACACAGCCACTCAGTCCCAAATGCAAGCCACCTGGAAGGAAAAACAAAAGACAGAAACAAAAAGGCAGCCAGGCCCCCCAGCCATACAACATCAACAGTAACTTAAAATGTGTGAAGTCGGAAACAGTTAGAAAGGTTTTAGCCAAGGTGTCTCTAAACGTATGTCTTCAGTTGTACCTTACCTTCTTTCAGTTCCAGACTTTTAGATGCAGGTGACTCTGGTACCACTTCCTTAATGAAAAGCCCATCTTTTCCCCCACCACCATAAACAAGACCCTCTGCACATCCATCTTTGGCTGTTTTCACAATCACTCCTGACTCAGGGCTGTGAACCTCCTGCCAACATTTTAAAATAAGCAGAATCATTATTTTACCATCAGCTGTGCTGTTCCCTTTTGCATATCAATCTGATTTGTGGAAACAATATAAAAAGAACAATATGGGAATGTCTCACCTTTAGTTTGCTCATCTTTGGAGTTGCACGCTTGTCAAACCTGAATCCAAGACCAGGTTTTCTGATTTTCTTTCCACTCCCACTTTTATAATGTGGGTCATACTCTGCTTCACCCTAAAAAATAATAATAATGACAATAAGAACCTGACATGTATATTCAGCTTTAATAAAAGTGTCAGCCTTATTTAAACAGAAAAGGCTGAACATGTATTTAAAATCAGTGTGGGTTAGTCCCTGTGGATGCGTTTATGCCCACAGGAGTAACTGAGTCGGGGTAATTATACAAGAAAAAACAAAACAAACCCAAATCCATCTTAAGGCAAACAGTGAATCCAGACAGGTTATTCTCATTAAAATGTTGTAGTAAAATGTACAAAATGTAATGCACAAAAATTCATATATCCCATATATTCATCAGCTGGTAGGAGTGATTACATCACTGCAAACAAGGTGGCAGATTTTCCATCCGTTAAAAAAAAAGTGAAAATTCCTCTTACAGTTACTGTTGTTCAAACTCTAACACATGTATCTGAATGTTATATGCAAAATATCCATGTGTGTGAAAATGTGTAGGGATATGCGTATGACATAATACGAAATGCATCCTGAGTATACATTGAAGACTGGGACTGATAAGTAGCGAAGCAATGATGCTGGTATTGGTACTTGCCAAATTATCCTGATAGTGTAGTGATGGTGATGTAATTTGGCTTATTACCTATCAACTGTTCACTTATCAGCTTCTTGGGTATTTTCTGCATGCTCCCAGTTGATGCTAATACATACACTACCTGAAAATGCTTAAGAATATCAAGTGGTCTATTAATTTCTCCTCCAGTCGGGGGTCAGATTCAATGATTCTGGTTGATTGTGTACCAATTTCACTGCCTATGAGTATTTTAAGGCTCACCTGCTCACATTTTTGTAGGACACAAACATATGTTTTCTATAGAGACCCGGAACAGCTGATATGAAGCCCATATCTATGCCCATATTCTACTGTATATATCGTTATCCTGCACAGAACATGACTTCCGTGTGTTTTTGCTACTTATTTTTTCTTTTACTTTATTTTTAGCATATTTTGCACAGTTGGTCTGTGACTGTCCCTTTGCTGCTGTAGCATCATAAATTTCCCCGTCATGGGACTAATAAAGGATTATCTTATTTTATCTTGTGTTATCTGGGCGTTGCCATGTTGACAGCAGCGGTAATGCTGACTCACGATTAACTTATTAATGCATGAAGGGGTGGAGCGTGGGTGTCTCAGTGTGTGACAAAAGAAGCCTGAACACACCCCTCTCTTCGAGTCCGACCACCTAAGCAGTGCAGTGGTGTCAAACTGATTCCAGAAAGGGCCAAGAGGGTGGAGGGTTTTTTTTTTTTTTTTGTAACCACCAACTCCACCAGGTGATTTCACTGATTAACATCACTTTGAGCAGATGGGATGAGTTCATCAATAAAATCACCTGGTGGAGCTGGTGGTTACAAAGAAAACCTGCACCCTCTTGGTCCTTTCTGGAATCAGTTTGACACCTATGAGTCCTAAGCTAAGAGGCTATCCTCGGTTCGGGTGTTTATTAAATTATATTTTGGGGGACTGCATGGTGGTTCTCCTAACGATTTGCTTTGTTGTGGACATTAAAAGTTGTGAGCCGCTTATTTTATCAGTAATCATGCATTAATTGGACCTACAGCCCAGTCTCGTGCTTTTTTCTGTGATCCTGTCACGAAATGGGTCAGATTTTTGTGATGCAGTTTTCTATTTTACTATTTCTAACCCTACCTCTAACCCTAACCCCAACAGACCCCCCGCATTTCATGATATTATTCACTTTTCGTGTTGCCATCATGAAGTGGTGTGAGACTGGGTTGGGACCTAACGGATGAAGCTACCAACAGCTGCTGACAGTGCTAACACCATTAGCATACACCATTTAATGAACGACAATTTCACTCAGTGCGAGTATTACAGCAGACACGTCTTAGATGATCCATTAGGACAGGGGTGCCCAAGTTCGGTCCTCAAGATCTACCTTCCTGACACTCTTAGTTGTCTCCCTGTTCCAACACGCCTGAATCCAATGAAAGACTCGTTAGCAGGCTTTTAATGAGCCTTTCATTGGATTCAAGTGTGTTGGAGCAGGGAGACAACTAAGAGTGTCAGGAAGGTAGATCTCAAGGACCGAAATTGGGCACCCCTGCATTAGGATGTTTCACCAGGCAATAAGCCATATTATTCCAGGTGTTTGTAATAAAATACTCCAAGCAAACAAATACAGCCTCCACAACAGCTACCAGTCCCATCAAGTGAACACCAAGTTACGGCCACAGTGAGAGGCAGCGATGCTTGGCTCAGCTGCTGTCACTCAAAGTGACCATACCCCCAACTTTACAGAACTTTTTGGCTTAAAACATATTAAACTAAAAGTTTTCATGTTAGGAGGAAACATGATAGTTTCCTCCTCAAAAAAAAAAAATAGTTTCTATACATAGTTTAACCATGTATAGAAACTATCTTCTTTTTTTTTTAACCAGGCTGTAAACATGTTTATGTCTGCTCTAATGTTGGACATTTTACAAACTCTGGGAATATGCTCTGTTTGGGAGTCAGCCTCAAGTGGCCAGTCAAGGAACTGCAATTTTTTATACTTCCGGTTTGGCTTCATTTGAGGCCATTGAAGTTTATCACGTTGTTAAATCATAAAATCATCATAAATTCATCCTGGTGTAAGTAACACCCACTAAAAGTGGGATAAATCTGTCCTGTAAATTTTATTTTTAGTACGGAAATAAGCCAAATATGCTAATTGACTGCAGACATGCATCGTTTGGTAAAACTGAATTTGTGCAGATTGGGCAAATTGAGTTTGAAAGTTTCCAGGCAATGTGTGAGTAAAGTTGTCTGCCAGTGTATATAAATTACAATACACCACCTAAAAGCAATTATGTAGCTTTATCACCTTGAAGAAATTACATATTTTTAAAGGTAAAAGGCATTGCTACTTTGTACCTCCTTGTCGCTGTGTGTGTATTTTTCAGTTTCAGGATACTCTTCCACAGGGGAAGATCCTTGAGGTCGGGGTCTCTCTCCCTCTGTGAACTGAGATGGCTCGTCACATATCTGCACAGACATACAGTCAGTCAACTGTTAACAGTGTCCATCCTGCAACTTTTTTTATCTTGGTGTTTGAGGTCATTTCACATTGTTATTTTCAGTCTATTCCAAACATTGTATTTCTTTGATAGCCATGTGAAAAACATTTGGGCTGTAATCTATTTCCTGTACCTCCATTACAAACAAGATCTGCAGAGAAAATCATATTACACCGTTTGCACTTAATCACTTTCAATCATGTTGCATCCTGTTTCTCTGGCATTGTTGTCTGTCCAAGACTCTCATCTGGAATGACTGGGTGGACTGGTGTGAAATTGCATACAGAAAACATTAATTTTGTGTTTAGATTACAGAATGCCAAAATGCAAACAATGTATGCTAAAAATGTAAATTTTTAGCATAAATACCAGAAAATTCACAAAGGTAATGAAGCAGTGAAGGGTGGCTCCAGGTCTCTGTGGTTTTAGTGGAGATACTGTTCTGGAGTTGTGAAAAATAATTTTTTACACCTGGAACCCCGGTATCATCCCAAAACACTTGTGTTATACTGCCTTTGTTTGCTGCACCTGGCTGCTGGTTCTGCCTCACTCCCCCTCCCTTCCTGTGTCTGCTGGAGCCACCTGTGGAACTGATTGGATTCACCTGTTCACACTCATCAACCTCCTGTATAAATACCTCTTCTCGTCACACTCTCAGATGCCGGAAACTACAGTTGCTTCCAGGTTTCCTCTGCCTCATATCTGCTGCATTTTCTGTTCCATGTTTCAACATTGTAAACTTACTCTGTGTTTCTTGTGTCCTCAGAGCTCCTGGTTCCGTCAGCTAATTGTGCCACCTGGTCCTGTTCTGAGTTGGTTCCGGACGAACTGTGTTTGGGTGTGACTTTCCTGTCTACTGTGTGCTCCAGCGGTCTCTCCCTCACTCCACAGTGCTTGGCTTTCAGTTTATTCTGCATTTTTGGTCCTAACTAACTGACTTGTGGGTTTTTCCTAACAGGAGTTTCCGGACACCAAATGGACCTCAGCGGAAGCAGAGCAACTTCGCCTGGCCCTCAGCTCACAGGGTCAATTACTCGGTCAACAACAGTAACTTCTGTCTGTCTTATCTAATCAACAGCAATCCCTCGAATCACAGGTATCTCAGCTATTCATGTCAGGATGTGAGGTTCTGCCTGGTTGTGTTTTCATGCTTTTGCTATGTTTGCCTCGCTGTAGTCTTTTCTCTTGTCTGGGTTTTTTCCTTGCTTGGGTTTTTCTGTCCCTGTCTCTCTTGGTTGTATCTCCTGTCTCTTGGTGGTGGGTGTTTCCCTCTCCCTGGCCACACCCACATTCTGGTGAGTTCCACGCACACTTGCTCCCAATCCACACTTCATCACTTTGTGGTATTTAAGATCCTCTTTTTGTTCTGTTACCTTGCCAGATTGATGCGCTCTATGCCTTCTCTCCAGCCTTCTTTGTCTTGTTCTCCACCTGCTTGCTTCCCGTCTGCTTTGACCTCTTGCTTGTATTTTCGACCATGCACCTGCCTGATGTATTTGCTCTTGTTCGCTTTGTTGGATTGCCTGCCCATGCACCAGACCCTGCTTTTTGCCCAACTAAACTGTTTTTGCCTACCAAGCCTTGAGTTCGAGTCCAGCATTTGCATCCAGTCACACCCGTTTTCCAGTCTTGATAATTCATTTCTGTACTCTCTCAACGCTTAACAGATAGCTTAGCTTTAGCCACCCCAACAACAGCGCCGAGCCAGCTGCCGCAAGCACCCCACAGTAGCATTAACACCTCAGCATCAAGACCCTTTCCTCTGTCACCCCTGACCCATACACCAGTTCTGTAGATAAATGTGCTTCATTCCTGTTTCAGTGTTGCTTGTTTTCTCACAAAAGACCCTAACCCATGTACACCACAGATAAAGATAAGATAGCTTACCTCGTTAGCTGCTTCGGGGAGGGGCCCTGGAGTGGGCAAACCGCGTTATGGGAGCAGCAATCACCGATGTTAACAACTTTTAGCCAGTTTAAACAGGAGTTCCAGACGGTTTTCGATCGTCCGATGCGGGAGCAAGCGACCTCCCAGCGATTGTTGGCCCTCAAGCAAGAGAACCGTATTGTGGCAGCATACTCCATTGAATTCCACATCTTGGCGGCCGAATCAGCTGGAATGCCACCACGCTACTGAACGTTTTTATCAACGGCTTATCCGAGACGCTTAAAGACGAGCTGGTGTCCACGATCTTCCCTCATCCCTCGACGACCTCATCTCTTTAACCATTAAAATTGGTAATCGTTTGAGGGAAAAACGGTGGGAGAGAAGCCGAAGGGCGGCACGCGTTTCTTCCCCTCAGATCCCTCCGCGTGCGGACCCTGTTCCTTCTTCCTCGTGTCCCACCGGAAATGCACTCCCCGCGCTCACATCGCCCCCTACCGAGGAACTGATGCAGCTCGGTAGGGCTCAATTGACACCTGAAGAGCGTAGACGGCGCTTGTCAGCCGGGGAGTGCCTGTATTGCAGTGCCCGGGGACATATTATTCGCGAATGCCCAGTTCGGCCAAAAGAGAACGCTTGCCAATAGACCCCGGGCTATTGGTGAGCCGCACTTGTTTTTTAGTGGGTAACGCTGCACGTACCCAAATCCCGGTCACACTGTTTTTTCCAATCAGTCATTTAAACTCCAGGCCCTTTTAGATGCTGGTGCAGACGCCAATTTCTTGGATCCTAGTGTGATTGACCAGGCCAACATTCCTGTGATTAAATTACCCTCCCCTATCCAGGTTTCGGCACTCCTCTCCCCGCTATAACTCATCAGACTGTTCCTGTCTCATCGCGAGTCTATTCTATTTTTTTGTTTACACATCCACTCCACTGTTTTCGGGAACTCCTGGTTAATCTTACACAATCTGGACGTTGATTGGCCGACTGGGTCCATTTCCCGGTGGAGCGAAGCTTGTCACCTCCGTTGTCTCTGTTTGTCAGTTCCACCCACCAAGAATTCCAGGGAGTCTATCATTCCCCCCATAGACCTCTCTATAGTTCCTAAAGTGTACCTTGACCTCCAAGAAGTCTTTAGTAAGAGCCGTGTGCTATCTGCTGCTCCATTGTACAATCTGTCGCGATGGAGCAATATATTCAAGACTCCCTGGCAGCAGGTCTTATTCATCCCTCCTCCTCGCCCTTAGGGGCAGGCTTCTTTTTTGTGGGGAAGAAGGACGGGATCCTCTGTCCCTGCATTGATTTCCGTGGGTTAAATGCCATAACAGTTCGTAACCGGTATCCTTTGCCTCTGTTAGACTCTGCAGGGAGCAGCCATCTTTTCCAAACTAGATCTTAGAAATGCTTACCACCTAGTCCGTATCAAAGAGGGAGATGAGTGGAAGACTGCGTTTAACATGCCCTTGGGGTATTTTGAATATCTTCTTATGCTCTTCGGTCTCACTAATGCTCCTGCCGTCTTTCAAGCTTTGGTTAACAATGTCCTCTGTGATTTTCTTAATCGTTTTGTTTTTGTCTACTTAGGCGACATTCTCATGTTTTCTAAGAACCTGCCAGAACACATTCAACATGTCCGTCTAGTGTTAAAACATCTCCTTGAGAATAGCCTCTTCGTCAAAGCCGAGAAATGTGCCTTCCATCAGACCTCCGTGCCGTTCCTAGGGTTCATATTTGAACACAATGAGATTAGACCAGATCCAGCCAAAGTCTCTGCCGTAGTGAAGTGGCCAACTCCCTCCAATCGCAAACAACTTCAGCATTTCCTAGGATTTGCTAATTTTTATAGTCGTTTCATACGTAACTTTAGTCAAGTAGCTGCCTCTCTCCATAAACTCACTTCTTTCAAGTCCAGTTTTCATTGGTCCACTGAAGCCGAACGAGCCTTTCAGTCCCTTAAACATAGGATTACCACCGCTCCTGTCCTCATTCAACCCAATCCGGACGGCCAGTTCGTTGTGGAGGTCGACGCCTCCGACATCAGGATTGGGGCCGTTCTCTCCCAGCGGGCTGAGGGCGACAATCTATTGCACCCTTGTGCTTTTTTTTTCCCGGCGGCTCTCTCCTGCTGAGTGCAACTACGATGTTGGTGACCGGGAACTCTTGGCTGTGAAGGAGGCGCTGGAGGAGTGGAGACACTGGCTGGAAGGTACGTCAATTCCATGTTTTGTTTGGACTGATCATAAAACCTGGCTTACATTCAAAATGCTAAGAGACTCAATTCCAGACAGGCCAGGTGGTCTTTATTTTTTGGCCGATTTAACTTCACCCTCACCTACAGACCTGGTTCCAAAAATGTAAAACCCGATGCCTTATCTCTCCAGTTTGCGCCTGAGGACTACTCCCCTATACCAGACTGCATCCTTGGCCTCTACTGGTGGTTGGCTCTCACTGCGGTATTGTATCACTTCCTGTTCCGGAGCACAGCGGTGTTTTTCTGTATCTGTTAGCTGTTTAATCTGTGCAGTTAGATTGATCTAGTTATCTAGATTACGATTTGTTTCCCAGTGTAATCTTCACGTGCCTTAACTAAAGCACTCCTTCTGCTGAATCACCTCTAAATTATTTACACATTATTCACTTTGCGTGTTTTTAGGAACCCGCTAGCTTAGTGCAGCTACTAGCTCTTAGCCGATTTAGCATGGCGGCTTCTCCTGTCTCTCCCGCACTTTTCTACTCTGGGTGTAAAATGTTTAGTTATTCCTCGGCCTCCTTTAGCAGTAACGGTACTTGTAATAAGTGTAGCTTATTCGTAGCTTTGGAGGCCAGGCTGGGCGAATTGGAGACTCAGCTCCGCACCGTGGAAAATTCTACAGCTAGCCAGGCCCCTGTAGTCGGTGCGGACCAAGGTAGCTTAGCCGCCGTTAGTTCCCCTCTGGCAGATCCCGAGCAGCCGGGAAAGCAGGCCGACTGGGTGACTGTGAGGAGGAAGCATAGTTCTAAACAGAAGCCCCGTGTACACCGCCAACCCGTTCACATTTCTAACCGTTTTTCCCCACTCGACGACACACCCGCCGAGGAACAAACTCTGGTTATTGGCGACTCTGTTTTGAGAAATGTGAAGTTAGCGACACCAGCAACCATAGTCAATTGTCTTCCGGGGGCCAGAGCAGGCGACATTGAAGGAAATTTGAAACTGCTGGCTAAGGCTAAGCGTAAATTTGGTAAGATTGTAATTCACATCGGCAGTAATGACACCCGGTTACGCCAATCGGAGGTCACTAAAATTAACATTAAATCGGTGTGTAACTTTGCAAAAACAATGTCGGACTCTGTAGTTTTCTCTGGGCCCCTCCCCAATCGGACCGGGAGTGACATGTTTAGCCGCATGTTCTCCTTGAATTGCTGGCTGTCTGAGTGGTGTCCAAAAAATGAGGTGGGCTTCATAGATAATTGGCAAAGCTTCTGGGGAAAACCTGGTCTTGTTAGGAGAGACGGCATCCATCCCACTTTGGATGGAGCAGCTCTCATTTCTAGAAATCTGGCCAATTTTCTTAAATCCTCCAAACCATGACGATCCAGGGTTGGGACCAGGAAGCAGAGTTGTAGTCTTACACACCTCTCTGCAGCTTCTCTCCCCATGCCATCCCCTCATTACCCCATCCCCGTAGAGACGGTGTCTGCTCCCAGACCACCAATAACCAGCAAAAATCTATTTAAGCATAAAAATTCAAAAAGAAAAAAATAATATAGCACCTTCAACTGCACCACAGACTAAAACAGTTAAATGTGGTCTATTAAACATTAGGTCTCTCTCTTCTAAGTCCCTGTTGGTAAATGATATAATAATTGATCAACATATTGATTTATTCTGCCTTACAGAAACCTGGTTACAGCAGGATGAATATGTTAGTTTAAATGAGTCAACACCCCCGAGTCACACTAACTGTCAGAATGCTCGTAGCACGGGCCGGGGCGGAGGATTAGCAGCAATCTTCCATTCCAGCTTATTAATTAATCAAAAACCCAGACAGAGCTTAATTCATTTGAAAGCTTGACTCTTAGTCTTGTCCATCCAAATTGGAAGTCCCAAAAACAGTTTTATTGGTTATTATCTATCGTCCACCTGGTCGTTACTGTGAGTTTCTCTGTGAATTTTCAGACCTTTTGTCTGACTTAGTGCTTAGCTCAGATAAGATAAGTATAGTGGGCGATTTTAACATCCACACAGATGCTGAGAATGACAGCCTCAACACTGCATTTAATCTATTATTAGACTCTATTGGCTTTGCTCAAAATGTAAATGAGTCCACCCACCACTTTAATCATATCTTAGATCTTGTTCTGACTTATGGTATGGAAATAGAAGACTTAACAGTATTCCCTGAAAACTCCCTTCTGTCTGATCATTTCTTAATAACATTTACATTTACTCTGATGGACTACCCAGCAGTGGGGAATAAGTTTCGTTACACTAGAAGTCTTTCAGAAAGCGCTGTAACTAGGTTTAAGGATATGATTCCTTCTTTATGTTCTCTAATGCCATATAACAACACAGTGCACAGTAGCTACCTAAACTCTGTAAGTGAGAGAGTATCTCGTCAATAGTTTTACATCCTCATTGAAGACAACTTTGGATGCTGTAGCTCCTCTGAAAAAGAGAGCTTTAAATCAGAAGTGCCTTACTCCGTGGTATAACTCACAAACTCGTAGCTTAAAGCAGATAACCCGTAAGTTGGAGAGGAAATGGCGTCTCACTAATTTAGAAGATCTTCACTTAGCCTGGAAAAGAGTCTGTTGCTCTATAAAAAAGCCCTCCGTAAAGCTAGGACATCTTTCTACTCATCACTAATTGAAGAAAATAAGAACAACCCCAGGTTTCTTTTCAGCACTGTAGCCAGGCTGACAAAGAGTCAGAGCTCTATTGAGCTGAGTATTCCATTAACTTTAACTAGTAATGACTTCATGACTTTCTTTGCTAACAAAATTTTAACTATTAGAGAAAAAATTACTCATAACCATCCCAAAGACAGTATCGTTATCTTTGGCTGCTTTCAGTGATGCCGGTATTTGGTTAGACTCTTTCTCTCCGATTGTTCTGTCTGAGTTATTTTCATTAGTTACTTCATCCAAACCATCAACATGTTATAGACCCCATTCCTACCAGGCTGCTCAAGGAAGCCCTACCATTATTTAATGCTTCGATCTTAAATATGATCAATCTATCTTTGTTAGTTGGCTATGTACCACAGGCTTTAAGGTGGCAGTAATTAAACCATACTTAAAAAGCCATCACTTGACCCAGCTATCTTAGTGTTGGAGTTATTCTGTAGATACACTGTTTTATTTTATCATGCATGTTTTGTGTTCTCTGCTCTGGTAGAATGTAGTTCTCTCTGCTCTGATAAAGTGTATTGTACTGATGTGATGGGTGAAGGTTACTTAAGATATGTGACATGACGTGTTTCTGCAAGTTGTGGTATCTCTGTGTGCATGCTAAGCTCTTTTTCAGGACATGTGAAGATGACCCAGGCAGGATGCAGCCGTAAGCGGAGCAGTGAGATAAAGAATAGAGAATTGAATGTTCCAACCACAGTGTGATTATGATACATTAGTCCTTGTGTCAGAAGAAGTGTGATTAATCATTAGATGTCTTAAACACATCTTAATCAAGCCCAAGATTAAAAAGGTTCTGAACGTCCTGAATGTATTGTGCAATCAGCGGTTCTGCGGAAACAGCTCACACACTATCACTCTTCCCCTTAGGAGCTGTACCGCCCATGTATGTAGGGAAGTCCTAAATAAAAAGAGCGGGAGCGCAGGCCAGACTTTAGTGTAGCTTTGGTGTACAGCCTGACTGCACTCCTCGCGAGCTTAAAATTGAATTCTATCTCTCACTTGTTTTATTGCCTGGTTGTCTCTTCCTCTTATCAAAGATACAGTATTCTAAACCCGACACTTAGCTAATTATAGGCCAATCTCCAACCTTCCTTTTCTCTCAAAAATTCTTGAAAGGGTAGTTGTAAAACAGCTAACTGATCATCTGCAGAGGAATGGTCTATTGCTATGCTGCTTTTGATACTGTTGACCATAAAATTTTATTACAGAGATTAGAGCATGCCGTAGGTATTAAAGGCACTGCGCTGCGGTGGTTTGAATCATATTTGTCTAATAGATTACAATTTGTTCATGTAAATGGGGAATCTTCTTCACAGACTAAAGTTAATTATGGAGTTCCACAAGGTTCTGTGCTAGGACCAATTTTATTCACTTTATACATGCTTCCCTTAGGCAGTATTATTAGACGGTATTGCTTAAATTTTCATTGTTACGCAGATGATACCCAGCTTTATCTATCCATGAAGCCAGAGGACACACACCAATTAGCTAAACTGCAGGATTGTCTTACAGACATAAAGACATGGATGACCTCTAATTTCCTGCTTTTAAACTCAGATAAAACTGAAGTTATTGTACTTGGCCCCACAAATCTTAGAAACATGGTGTCTAACCAGATCCTTACTCTGGATGGCATTACCCTGACCTCTAGTAATACTGTGAGAAATCTTGGAGTCATTTTTGATCAGGATATGTCATTCAAAGCGCATATTAAACAAATATGTAGGACTGCTTTTTTGCATTTACGTAATATCTCTAAAATTAGAAAGGTCTTGTCTCAGAGTGATGCTGAAAAACTAATTCATGCATTTATTTCCTCTAGGCTGGACTATTGTAATTCATTATTATCAGGTTGTCCTAAAAGTTCCCTAAAAAGCCTTCAGTTAATTCAAAATGCTGCAGCTAGAGTACTAACGGGGACTAGAAGGAGAGAGCATATCTCACCCATATTGGCCTCTCTTCATTGGCTTCCTGTTAATTCTAGAATAGAATTTAAAATTCTTCTTCTTACTTATAAGGTTTTGAATAATCAGGTCCCATCTTATCTTAGGGACCTCGTAGTACCATATCACCCCAATAAAGTGCTTCACTCTCAGACTGCAGGCTTACTTGTAGTTCCTAGGGTTTGTAAGAGTAGAATGGGAGGCAGAGCCTTCAGCTTTCAGGCTCCTCTCCTGTGGAACCAGCTCCCAATTCAGATCAGGGAGACAGACACCCTCTCTACTTTTAAGATTAGGCTTAAAACTTTCCTTTTTGCTAAGCTTATAGTTAGGGCTGGATCAGGTGACCCTGAACCATCCCTTAGTTATGCTGCTATAGACGTAGACTGCTGGGGGGTTCCCATGATGCACTGTTTCTTTCTCTTTTTGCTCTGTATGCACCACTCTGCATTTAATCATTAGTGATCGATCTCTGCTCCCCTCCACAGCATGTCTTTTTCCTGGTTCTCTCCCTCAGCCCCAACCAGTCCCAGCAGAAGACTGCCCCTCCCTGAGCCTGGTTCTGCTGGAGGTTTCTTCCTGTTAAAAGGGAGTTTTTCCTTCCCACTGTAGCCAAGTGGTTGCTCACAGGGGTCGTTTTGACCGTTGGGGCTTTACATAATTATTGTATGGCCTTGCCTTACAATATAAGGCGCCTTGGGGCAACTGTTTGTTGTGATTTGGCGCTATATAAAAAAAAAAATTGATTGATTGATTGATCCTTTCCAGCAACATGGTTGTAGGTGCCCTCACCTGGGACATTGAGCGAGTCATCCGGGAGGCCCAGAGAACTCATCCTGACCCTGGAGGGGGACCTCCCGGCTGCCTGTTTTCCCCCCTCAGCCAGATCTGATGTCCTACAGTTTGTTCATTCCTCCAAATTCTTCTGTCAGCCCGGTATTCATAGAACCATACACCTTGTTCAGCAGCATTTCTGGTGGCCATCTCTCCAAGCAGACACCTGTGAATTTGTCAGTGCCTGCACCATCTGCACACAAAATAAATCTTCTCACCAACAGCCATCTGGTCTTCTTCGTCCGCTTCCCACACCTGGTCAACCATGGTCCCACGTCTGCCTGGATTTCATCACCGGATTGCCTCCCTCATGCGGAAATACAGTCATCCTCACCATCCTGGACCGGTTTTCAAAGGCAGCACACTTCCTGGCCCTGCCCAAGTTACCCTCGGTGCTGGAGACTGCAAACCTCCTGGTCCACCATGTGTTCCGGCTGCATGGCATCCCCTGGACACCGTGTCAGACCGAGGACCCCAGTTTACATCTCAGGCCTGGAAGGCCTTCTGTGCTGCCTTGGGGGCTTCAGTCAGTCTCTCATCTGGAGTCCATCCCCAGACCAACGGGCAGGTGGAGTAGGCTAACCAGGAATTGGAAGCTGCCCTTTGCTGTCTCACATCCTCCCACCCATCTTCCTGGAGTACTCACCTGCCATGGGTGGAATATGCACATAATTCTCAGGTGAGCTTGGCCACCAGCCTGTCGCTCTTTGAGTGCTCTGTGGGTTATCAACCACCTCTGTTCCCTGCTCAGGAATTGAACCTCTTCAATCCAGGCCCATCTACGGCACTGTCAATGAGTCTGGCGGACCCCCCACGCCGCTCTTCTCCGGATGAGGGAGAGAACTGTTCGCCATGCAGACCGGCATCGTGCCCCGGCTCCCCACTACCAGCCCAGCCAGGAGGTCTGGTTGTCCTCCAAGGATGTGCCTCTTAAGGCGGCCGCCAAGAAGCTGGCTCCTCGGTACCTGGGTCCATTTGTTATCGATAAGGTGGTCAACCCTGCATTTGTTAGGCTTAAATTGCCTTGGACCCTCAGGATCTATCCTGTCTTCCACGTGTCTCGTCTGAAACCAGTCTGTTCCAGCACCTTGTGCCCACCTGCCATTCCCCCACCTCCACTGGGACTGTGGATGGCCATCCTGCCTGGGCGGTGAGCCACATCCTCGACGTTTGTCGCTGGGGCCGGGGTTTCCAGTATCTGGTGGACTGGGAGGGGTATGGACCTGAGGAGCGTTCCTGGGTTTTGCGGGGCCTTATTTTGGACCCCTTCCTCATCTCTGACTTCTATCAGGCTCATCCAGATCGGCCTGGTAGGTTGCCTGGGGGCTCCCGTTGAAGGGGGGTTCCTGTTATGTTGCCTTTGCTGCACCTGGCTTCTGGTTTTGCCTTACTCCCCCTCCCTTCCTGTGTCTGCTGGAGCCACCTGTGGAACTGATTGGATTCACCTGTTCACACTCATCAACCTCCTGTACAAATACCTCTTCTCGTCACACTCTCAGACGCCGGAAACTACAGCTGCTTCCAAGTTTCCTCAGCCTCATCTCTGCTGCATTTTCTGTTCCATGTTTTAACGTTGTAAACTTACTCTGTGTTTCTTGCATCCTCAGAGCTTCTGGTTCTGTCAGCTTAATTGTGCCACCTGATCCTGTTCTGAGTTTGTTCCGGACGAACTGTGTTCGGGTGTGACTTTCCTGTCTCCTGTGTGTTCCAGCAGTCTCTCCCTCCTCCAGTGCTTGGCTTCTCAGTTTATTCTATTTACAATATATATCAATAAATCATTATATTTTTGTACTTTGGCCTGTTTTCTGCATTTTGGGTCCTAACTAACTGTCTTGTGGGTTTTTCCCTAACATGTTAGTTGGGTCTTGTCGTCCCTCTCTGGGAAGGAAAGAGTGATTGTCGGGATTACAACTCCAGGGGAAATACACTACTCTCTGTGCCAGGAAAGGGACTTGAAAGGACAATTGGATTCAGTACCAGTTACTTGCTGCGAAGTGACCTGAGCAGTCTGACTTCATGCCCACAATCTCAATCTGACAGCTCTGAGTATAAATATTAGCAGTGCTTCTTTGAAGTGGAAGTTGATTTCGCCAAGTATTTGATTGTATTTGAGCTTTTTGATTGGTCTGCTCTGTAGGACATCAGGTAACTTCATGAGATCCACAATAAATTGCTGGAACTCAATCACAGCTGCTGTGTACACAGTTCTGTGTGGAGTTAAAGTTGTGTTTTTGTCAAGGATGTACTTTGACTCCTCTGTTCAGTACTTTCATGGACTTGATGTTGGTTAGTTAGTGTAGTCCAATGACTTGGATGCCTTTGTATACGAGGAAAGGTTTACTGACCTTGACATTATGGATGCTGCTGTGATCTTTGTGGAATCAATTCATTCCCTGAGAAGCTGAGTGTGAAGTTGGCAGTGGCTGGGTTTTGTGAGTGTCCAAGATCAAGTTGACAGTCCAGGCTTTCATTGACTTCCTGGACTCAGCCATCAGTATTTCCAAAACCACAATTTTTTAGTTGAGGCCAACATGCACATGACTGTTTTGGTAACTATACTAATATAGAAATAGTTTCTAATATGTTTTCCTTTAAATGCACATACTGGGTTTTGCATCTTGCAGACATTCACTTATCTCTCCAATGACATTCATGTCTCTGGGTTTTTGGGCTTTGAAGAGATGTCTGGGAATAGCTTACAGAGTCATGATGTCGCTGAACAGATGTTTGCAAGAGAAAGGAGGTTCAGATTTTAGGGCCCCTTCACACATAGTATGAATGTGGTTGAATTGCGACTGAAGTAGGAATCGTATGCAATAAGTGTAAAATCGTAGCTGCCTCTAATGCCTCGTACACCTGTTGCTACAACTATGCGCGCACACCAGCGGCTGAAAGACAGTGTGCGTTGTGAGAGCCCATCGAGCCCTCTCGCAGCAGGTGTCGGCAAAATTCCAGCTGACACACACGAACATCTAACGCCGCTCACTCGGCACTTAGAAAATGTGTGGCCATTCACGCTATTTGCACGACAACAGTCAGCAGACGATCACTGTCGAGCTGGATATGAAATTTGTCTAAGTGTCCCCACAAGTGTTGCTTTGCAAACAGAGACAGTGGCATGTTGATGTGTGCGCTGAACTGACGGCGTGTGTCCGCCGACAGGAGCATCTGTTGAGGTCTGTGGTTGTGGACGTCCCAGCTGCGGAACAGGTACCATGTTTGGGTGGACATGAACTAACAACTGTGCACTGTGACGCGCATGTCTACTTGCTGTCCTCACATGGCCATACATAAAAACATATATCGCTGTGGCAACAGGCTGCAGTGAGCGAGTGTGCGCATGGCGTGCACAGTGACAGGCTGCCCCTAGGTTGAAACGGACCGTGTAACCACATTGCGCAGCTGCTCGCACTGTGTTCCCGCGTGCACAAAACCTTCGCAGTGACATCATGTATGCCTGCCCGTCGGCTCGATGTTTTCGTGGTTCACTCATAGGAGCTGTTCTGCCATGATTCATCCTGAATTGTACTTATTCATACTATGTGTGAAGGGCCCTCAGGGTTGTGGTGCTTCCTGTCTTACTGTACGATTGTGAGACATGGATGTTAGACTATTTAAAAAAAATGTTAATTTTACAGGGGAAAAAACTGGCAGCTGTGGTGGCCAGAATTAAAAATACAAAAAAAAATGTAAATGCCTTTACTTACCAAGCTGTAATTTACAGTGTAAATTCAACAGTTTTTTCTGTTGAATTAACATAATCACGCTGCTGTTAAACTGTTTCTATGAAATTTTCAGGCATTGTACATGAAATCCCATTCATTGAGATTTTATCAATCTTCATTTTGTTCTGGGTCACCAGAAGAGGTTTGGGATCCACATGCTGATTTGGCTTTTCCAAAACAACTCCAACTGTACAAAGAGAATGTGGCATGGGGGCCCTGAACCAGGGTTAGTCTGTTTGGGAAGTTAAAGCACGTTAAAGTGATTGCACCAACATGCACACGTGGAATGAGTCTCAACATGTAATGAATTGCATGTCATATTGCCATGATCTTATCACCTCTTTATTCAAAAGTCAAATACATTAATATGTTAAAGCACTTAATAACCCACTTTGAAGTGCTGAGTACCTTAATAGTTGTCTGTGTAATGATAGGTCATTAGTGGTAGTTTCATTGCAAACTGCAGTACATGCAGGGGATTATTTTAATTTCATCAGGCAACAGTACCAAGCATGTCATTCTTCAACAAATGACTTAAATTCTCACTAGATAGCATCAACATTTACGTATTCTTGGGAGATTAGATTCTCACAACATGCAAAAAGAAGCAGTGCAAAGAGAAAACAGAAATTATACACTTGACAAAATAAGCATGCCATTTGAGCTATAAAGTAGAATCCCAAGAACTACCTTAACAGACCTTTATGTATCACTTATGTAAGAATGATAAAATTAGTAGTCAACACAAGGTGATAACTCACCGTGCATGGGATTCAGTCATTGAAATAATTCATATAGACAAAATTATTGTTAAAAGTAGCAAGGTTGAATGCTGACATTTTGGAAGTGTTGAAGAAATTTAAGTGAAATAGATAAAATATGTCATTCAGTCACAGTGATGTCACTCACTGAATCAGCCTGTGCACCAGCCTCTGGTCCTCTCAGCCGTCGGCCACCTCCTGTCCACAAAAACACACAGAAGGTAAAACATACAGCGAATACCATTTAAAAAAAAAACATCTGACATCCATTTATTGTAATGATATAAAACATACAGCGAATACCATTTAAAAAAAAATCTGACATCCATTTATTGTAATGATATTTTAGTGACAAATATGTCCACCTAGATTGGTATTTTAAATTAAAATTGTATTAAAGTTTTGCCAGTACAGTTGCACAGCAGTAGAACAGAGTGTATTTAGTGTAACAACAAATCTGTAATAAAATGTTTTTGCATGTAGTTTTTCAAAGCACATGACCGTAACAAACAGTTCTGTTAAATGCAGCAAAATAAATGAACTGAATATGACTTAGTTCATGAAATGTATTTTTTTCTTTAGTTCTTTCTTTCTTTTATTCTTTTTACTTTTAATGTCAACTAACAGTATATAACTTGTTCACACTGGAGATTCCTTTGTATGCATGAATTCAACAAATCAAATATAATGAACCATAAAAATATAATAAGAAAACCAACTGTAGAAGTTAAACAGCAGTTTGTCAGCTTTTATATTTTCTGCACAGATACAGTATCTGAACCATGCACACCGTCAGACTTCGATCAGTTGTTTTGAGGCACAGAGAGATACTGGAGCCGATGACGAGACTATTTAGAGTTCTTCCTGGCAATAATTCCTCCAGGGAACCACTGCCTCCATTCTCCATTAAGTGATCCAGTGTATTGATCCTGAGCTTAAGCTCTGCAGCCTCTGAGCTCAACCACCAAACACTGCTAAAGAGGGAAGGTCTGACTCAAGGTAAATCAAGTTAGACAGTGTGAGTAATATTATTATTATCTCTGATACCTAATCTTGATCTTTCCCTTTTTAGGTGTTTTCCTACCTCAAGTGTGTGATTTCAGACGAAATCAATCAATCAATCAATTTTTTTATATAGCGCCAAATCACAACAAACAGTTGCCCCAAGGCGCTTTATATTGTAAGGCAAGGCCATACAATAATTATGTAAAACCCCAACGGTCAAAACGACCCCCTGTGAGCAAGCACTTGGCTACAGTGGGAAGGAAAAACTCCCTTTTAACAGGAAGAAACCTCCAGCAGAACCAGGCTCAGGGAGGGGCAGTCTTCTGCTGGGACTGGTTGGGGCTGAGGCAGAGAACCAGGAAAAAGACATGCTGTGGAGGGGAGCAGAGATCAATCACTAATGATTAAATGCAGAGTGGTGCATACAGAGCAAAAAGAGAAAGAAACAGTGCATCATGGGAACCCCCCAGCAGTCTACGTCTATAGCAGCATAACTAAGGGATGGTTCAGGGTCACCTGATCCAGCCCTAACTATAAGCTTTAGCAAAAAGGAAAGTTTTAAGCCTAATCTTAAAAGTAGAGAGGGTGTCTGTCTCCCTGATCTGAATTGGGAGCTGGTTCCACAGGAGAGGAGCCTGAAAGCTGAAGGCTCTGCCTCCCATTCTACTCTTACAAACCCTAGGAACTACAAGTAAGCCTGCAGTCTGAGAGCGAAGCGCTCTATTGGGGTGATATGGTACTACGAGGTCCCTAAGATAAGATGGGACCTGATTATTCAAAACCTTATAAGTAAGAAGAAGAATTTTAAATTCTATTCTAGAATTAACAGGAAGCCAATGAAGAGAGGCCAATATGGGTGAGATATGCTCTCTCCTTCTAGTCCCCGTCAGTACTCTAGCTGCAGCATTTTGAATTAACTGAAGGCTTTTTAGGGAACTTTTAGGACAACCTGATAATAATGAATTACAATAGTCCAGCCTAGAGGAAACAAATGCATGAATTAGTTTTTCAGCATCACTCTGAGACAAGACCTTTCTGATTTTAGAGATATTGCGTAAATGCAAAAAAGCAGTCCTACATATTTGGTGCACATGGTTGTTTGCTTCATTTCATTGGTGTGAGAGCACAAACAATCACTCCAAGACAACCTGTAAAGGACCGTCAGACCTCTTCTAAGCAAATGTTGTATGTGGTTTGTTGGTGATATAAATACAAAGTAGCTCAATCAGAGAATGGGGCAATCAAATAGAATAGAATTTTGCCCCCCTTCTCGGCATGTCTTTTTCCTGGTTCTTTCCCTCAGCCCCAACCAGTCTCAGCAGAAGACTGCCCCTCCCTGAGCCTGGTTCTGCTGGAGGTTTCTTCCTGTTAAAAGGGAGTTTTTCCTTCCCACTGTGGCCAAGTGCTTGCTCATAGGGGGTCGTTTTGACCGTTGGGGTTTTTCATAATTATTGTATGGCCTTGCCTTACAATATGGAGCGCCTTGGGGCAACTGTTTGTTGTGATTTGGCGCTATATAAGAAAAAAGTTGATTGATTGATTGATTGAATTTTGGTGTATCTGGTTAGCTATGTTCATGGCTGAGCTTCTGACTTGTGGGGTTGATTGCTGCTGGATATTCCACAGTAAAGTATGGTGTACCACATGGTTCTGTTCTTGTTCCACTGAAATTGATAAAAGTGATTATAACTGATAGTTTTGGTGTTTTGATTATGGAAATCACTTTGAAATATTTGGACTTGAACGTACTATATAGATACTATTATTGCTATTTTGGTGTTGTAAAATTGCCTTGTGGTATAAACAATTAAAAAAATTCTGTGACCTCAAAAGACAACCTGCTGTTATATAAGCAACAACTACCAAATAATCATGTTCTTTAATCAATACCTTGATATACCATACATGCCAGGTGGATTGTTTATTTCTGCAAAAGTGAAGTGTTCACTAACATGAATTTTTGTGAAAATGTTTGAGAGTAATACACATTTTGTGTGCATCTAAGAAATTTTAGATAATTTACTTCATGAAAAATGGTAGTGAAAACTAAAGTACCAAGATGTTTTGTTGTGTGTACATAATGAGGCAGAGTTATTGGGATGTCGTATTGGGATGTCGTATTATAAGCTGGAAAAGTGAGGAACTGTGGAGTTAAAAGTAATACAGTCATGCGGTATGTCCATGTATTGCAGCACGATAATTTCAAAAGAAACAGCATTAACAGTCCACCCGCAACCTGAATGTATGTCATGTGAAACACTGTGACTACATAATTGCACTAAAAGGCAGTTAGAAGACTGAAAGGCTGAAAACAGCCAACTGTATCACTTTGTTTCTGCCTCCTGATTCATGACCTATGAAAAAAAATATCCTGTGACATTACCAGGACATATCTGCACTGATAAAGTCCTTAATATATGACCTTTACTCTCATCAAACAGCAGTATTTTTTTCTGACACCAGAATTAGAAATAGTCCGGCGGCTAAAGGACAAATTTTAGGGGAATCATGCACTTTTTACAAAAGTGCCAAAACTTTATCAGAGGTACTTTATAGTGTCCTGAAGTATATAAGATCAGGAGACACTGAATCCATAAACGTCTACACTCTAAAAACTTGGGTTTAAGAGAACAACCATTTTCAGCCTTCTACAGCATATAATTCATGACAAACTCTTATCCAAATGTCTATTTAAGTTTATAATATAAACTTGAAGGTTATGAAAAATGTATTAAGGCTAAGTGGGGATGCTTCAAATGTACTTCAGTGTGCTTACACTCTTAGAAAAGCGTTAGTCTAGGGAAAGTGACTAAATATTGTATAACTCATTGTGAATATCAATATACCTATGCAATATAGCTGTTTGCGAGCATAGGGCAAAGGAAAGATGCTACTCATTCACTCTAACATATTTACACTCTAAAATAACAGCGTTTGAACAGAAAGAAATGCTTTTTTATTAATTACAAGAAATCAATTTTGTTTTTATGGCCATAACCATTTAGTTTACAATTTTAAAACACTCAGTTTACCTTATGCTATATCTTCCATAACATAAAATCATGACTCTGTATTTAATTTACTTAAAGTGACTGAAAGCTGTTTACATGCATAGAAAAAGAAAGTATGCTACAAATACACTTAAACATAGTTCACACTCTAAAAAAATAATGGTAAATTGTTACAATTTAAGAACACTGTAGTTCTATAACAGTTACTTCTATAACTTAGATTCTGCATGACTATTTATGTTCAAATCCAGTAACACAAAAACTGTAGCACACTACTAGAAAGAGTAAACATTTAAACATCTTCACCACCATCATTATGTTGTTTTGTTGCAGTTTTTATAGATGATATTATTATTATTATTATTATTATTATTACTGTTGTTGTTATCATTATTTTATGTTATTGGTATTAAGACAATTATCACCATATTTTCTAACTGAAAACATTGTAAATACCTGGTTGGCAAACTTCCTAGATATGCACAAATGTGTCATGAATATTTTTAATGAACTACTCTCTACAGCTTTCATGCTAGGAAGATCACAGTGACCTAATTTTATGTCTCAGAGGTAGAGGACTGTTAAAGATCCCTACAGGCCTTTCCATTTTGAAACATACCACCCTGCTAATGTATAAGGATGTACGACGACGTATGATGCCGCACGATGGACAATACATGATCACATAAGCTCAGTATAGCTTTGCACTAGTTGCAGTAGCCATTCTCTACAGCTTAACAATGTCCAATCTTGATCACTGGCCCCCTACATAATAACCATATGATCGTATTGTCATATGAATAGCAAAATATACACTGTATTATAACCATGCAAACACCCTTTTAAAAAAGCAGGATACAGGGCTAAAATCAAATGTCTCCCGCTTTGACATGACTTCATATAACCTAAAGATTCCCTGGACAAAGTTTGGTGCTTTTGTAAAAAAAAGTGCACGATTCTATCCCTTAACTGCTGGACTAAAGTGGCATCAGAGTGTAAAAAAGAGAGAATCCACACTGTGAACTGTCATGCCACTTCTACGTAGGTAGAGGTGTTTTGCCAAACAGAATAATCAAGTCTTTAGTTTTATGCTGCCTAGTCCATGAACACAAGTATTGCTTCAATTCAATGTATTTATATAGCACCAAATTACAACATAACTTGCACCAAAGCATTTCACATGGGTAAGGTCTAACCTCACCAACGCCCTTGTTAATACTGCAGTCATCTAAGAAAACATGCACATTTATCAAATCAAACATAACCTACCGGTTGCTGTTTGTGTAACTGCTGAGGTGGTAATGATGTGTCGAAACTGTCATTAAACAATCCAAGCCTTTAAATGCCAAAGGGGTAAAAGTGATTTGTCCCGTCTCAAATGAACAGAAGCAGAATGCTTCCAGCATTGGAGTTCCGCCTTACTTAAACCTACGGCACTCCCTAAAGGACTTGTTTTCTAAAGGTTGGTGCTGAACAGCAGGTAGTTAACTAGATAGGCAGTTTATTTATATAGCACGTTCAAGTTGGAAAAAATCTCAAGTGCTCTACATGCAACATCAAAACTGAACTGAACACCAAAATTGAATATCAAATACAAGCAAAATACAACAAAATACAAAGTACAAACCAGCAAATGCAAATAAATAAGATACAACCATAGAAACTAACAATAAACAGCAGAAAATAAATAGTTTTTAAGATCTACTTTAAAAGATTTCACCAAAATGGACTTTCTAATGTCAACAAGCAAACTCCTCAACAATGTAGGCAAAGGCTCTGAATCCGACCAACTTCTTTTAACCCTGGGTACACAAAGTAGTCCTGCATCCCGGAACCACAGGGGATGAGAAGACACATAACAAGGTCAACAACGTGGGTAGGTGTATGACCATTTAGAGCCTTGTACATCAGCAGCATTATCTTAAAGTCTGCTCTTACAGTCACAGGAAGCCAGCAGAGGGAAGCCAAAACAGGTGTAATGTGATCAAACCCCCTCGTTTTCTTCACAGCTCTAGCAGCAGAATTCTAAACCATCTTTTAAACTTTAATGGTAACCCATTTAAACAAAAACACATTAGTGATCAATTCGAGAAGACAAACAGGCATGAATCAAAGCTTCTGTATCCACTGTAGACATGCAATATTCAAATCAATTCAAATCAATTTTATTTATATAGCGCCAAATCACAACAAACAGTCGCCCCAAGGCGCTTTATATTGTAAGGCAAAAGCCATACAATAATTACAGAAAAACCCCAACGGTCAAAACAACCCCCTATGAGCAAGCACTTGGCAACAGTGGGAAGGAAAACTCCCTTTTAACAGGAAGAAACCTCCAGCAGAACCAGGCTCAGGGAGGGGCAGTCTTCTGCTGGGACTGGTTGGGGCTGAGGGGAGAGAAACAGGAAAAAGACATGCTGTGGAAGACAGCAGAGATCAATCACTAATGATTAAAAGCAGAGTGGTGCATACAGAGCAAAAAGAGGTGAATAAAAAGAAACACTGGGTGCATCATGGGAAACCCCCCAGCAGTCTAAGTCTATAGCAGCATAAAAAAGGGATGGTTCAGGGTCACCTGATCCAGCCCTAACTATAAGCTTTTTCAAAAAGGAAAGTTTTAAGATTAATCTTAAAAGTAGAGAGGGTGTCGTCTCCCTAATCCGAACTGGGAGCTGGTTCCACAGGAGAGGAGCCTGAAAGCTGAAGGCTCTGCCTCCCATTCTACTCTTATAAACCCTAGGAACTACAAATAAGCCTGCAGTCTGAGAGCAAAGCCCTCTATTGGGGTGATATGGTACTATGAGGTCCCTAAGATAAGATGGGACCTGATTATTCAAAACCTTATAAGTAAGAAGAAGAATTTTAAATTCTATTCTGGAATTAACAGGGAGCCAATGAAGAGAAGCCAATATGGGTGAAATATGCTCTCTCCTTCTAGTCCCTGTCAGTACTCTAGCTGCAGCATTTTGAATTAACTGAAGGCTTTTCAGGGAACTTTTAGGACAACCTGATAATAATGAATTACAATAGTCCAGCCTAGAAGAAATAAATGCATGAATTAGCTTTTCAGCATCACTTTCAGCTTTCAGGCTCCTCTCCTGTGGAACCAGCTCCCAATTCAGATCAGGGAGACAGACACCCTCTCTACTTTTAAGATTAGGCTTAAAACTTTCCTTTTTGCTAAAGCTTATAGTTAGGGCTGGATCAGGTGACCCTGAACCATCCCTTAGTTATGCTGCTATAGACGTAGACTGCTGGGGGGTTCCCATGATGCACTGTTTCTTTCTCTTTTTGCTCTGTATGCACCACTCTGCATTTAATCATTAGTGATCGATCTCTGCTCCCCTCCACAGCATGTCTTTTTCCTGGTTCTCTCCCTCAGCCCCAACCAGTCCCAGCAGAAGACTGCCCCTCCCTGAGCCTGGTTCTGCTGGAGGTTTCTTCCTGTTAAAAGGGAGTTTTTCCTTCCCACTGTAGCCAAGTGCTTGCTCACAGGGGGTCGTTTTGACCGTTGGGGTTTTACATAATTATTGTATGGCCTTGCCTTACAATATAAAGCGCCTTGGGGCAACTGTTTGTTGTGATTTGGCGCTATATAAAAAAATTGATTGATTGATTGACTCTGAGACAAGACCTTTCTAATTTTAGAGATATTGCGCAAATGCAAAAAAGCAGTCCTTCTTATTTGCTTAATATGCGCATTGAAGGACATATCCTGATCAAAAATGACTCCAAGATTTCTCACAGTATTACTGCAGGTCAGGGTAATGCCATCCAGAGTAAGGATCTGGTTAGACACCTTGTTTCTAAGATTTGTGGGGCCAAGTACAATAACTTCAGTTTTATCTGAATTTAAAAGCAGGAAATTAGAGGTCATCCATGTCTTTATGTCTGAAAGACATTCCTGCAGTTTAACTAATTGGTGTGTGTCCTCTGGCTTCATGGATAGATAAAGCTGGGTATCATCTGCATAACAATGAAAATGTATGCAATGCTTTCTAATAATACTGCCTAAGGGAAGCATGTATAAAGTGAATAAAATCGGTCCTAGCACAGAACCTTGTGGAACTCCATAATTAACCTTAGTCCGTGAAGAAGACTCCCCATTTACATGAACAAATTGTAATCTATTAGATAAATATGATTCAAACCACTGCAGCACCTATGCATGCTCTAATCTCTGTAATAAAATTTTATGGTCAACAGTATCAAAAGCTGCACTGAGGTCTAACAGGACGAGCACAGAGATGAGTCCACTGTCTGAGGCCATAAGAAGATCATTTGTAACCTTCACTAATGCTGTTTCTGTACTATAATGAATTCTAAAACCTGACTGAAACTCTTCAAATAGACCATTCCTCTGCAGATGATCAGTTAGCTGTTTTACAACTACCCTTTCAAGAATTTTTGAGAGAAAAGGAAGGTTGGAGATTGGCCTATAATTAACTAAGATAGCTGGGTCAAGTGATGGCTTTTTAAGTAATGGTTTAATTACTGCCACCTTAAAAGCCTGTGGTACATAGCCAACTAATAAAGATAGATTGATCATATTTAAGATCGAAGCATTAATTAACGGTAGGACTTCCTTGATCAGCCTGGTAGGAATGGGGTCTAATAGACATGTTGATGGTTTAGAGGAAGTGACTAATGAAAGTAACTCAGACAGAACAATCGGAGAGAAAGAGTCTAACCAAATACCAGCATTACTGAAAACAGTCGAACATAAAGATATGTCTTTGGGATGGTTATGAATAATTTTTTCTCTAATAGTTAAAATTTTATTTGCAAAGAAAGTCATGAAGTCATTACTAGTTAAAGTTAAAGGAATACTCGGCTCAATAGAGCTCTGACTCTTTGTCAGCCTGGCTACAGTGCTGAAAAGAAACCTGGGGTTGTTCTTATTTTCTTCAATTAGTGATGAATAGTAAGATGTCCTAGCTTTACGGAGGGCTTTTTTATAGAGCAACAGACTCTTTTTCCAGGCTAAATGAAGATCTTCTAAATTAGTGAGACGCCATTTCCTCTCCAGCTTACGGGTTATCTGCTTAAGTTGCGAGTTTGTGGGTTATACCACGGAGTCAGGCACTTCTGATTTAAGGCTGTCTTTTTTAGAGGAGCTACAGCATCCAAAGTTGTGCTCAATGAGGATATAAAGCTATTGACGAGATAATCTATCTCACTCACAGAGTTTAGGTAGCTACTCTGCACTGTGTTGGTATATGGCATTGAAGAACATAACAAAGAAGGAATCATATCCTTAAACCTAGTATAGAAGCTTGAATCTTCGACTGGACTGGGTTGCTTGACGTGAGGATGTTTCGTTTCCAATCACAGAAGCTTCCTCAGCTAAAATTCTTGCTCTGGTAGTCTGACTTCTGTCTTGACTCTTGTAGAGAAGAATAAACCAGAAGCCAAAAAAAGCTGGGGTTTTTAACCTAACCAGACCCCTCCTACCGAGAGGCCGACTGCTATAGGCTAGTGACTAAACAATAGCTCTAATTAGCACCTATTGTGCTCTAGTTAGCACTCTCCTAATGATGGCATGGAAGCCTCCCCTGATGGCTCCCTTGACGACTCTCCTGATGACGTGAATGACTCATTACCATGAACAAAAGACTGAAACTGCTTTGACCTGAGTACCCCATTGTAAACAGGGGACAAAGCGTGTCTGAGACCCGCCCCCCGGTTAAGGCTGGGTTTCAACTGTTTTACAAAGAATGCTTCCTTGACACCTCTCTCAAACCATTTCTTCTCTCTGGCTAAGATTTTAACTTCCTTGTCCTCAAACGTGTGGTTAGTGTCTTTCAGGTGGCGATGAACTGCAGACTGAGGTCCACTGGTGACCTCTCTGCGGTGCTGGTATAGCCTCTTGTTTAAAGGTTGATTAGTCGCACCTATGTAGTGTTCATTACAGTTTTCCTGATATCTGATATAATACACTACATTGCTCTGTTTGTAACTAGGGATCCTGTCCTTAGGGTGAACTAATTTCTGTCTCAAGGTGTTAACCGGTTTAAAGTAAACTGGGATTTTGTGCTGTCTGAAGATCCTCTGTAGTTTTTCCCCTACTCCTGCTAAATAAGGGAGAGACACTCCTCTTCTTCTTGTCTCCGTCTCCTGTCTATCTGGTCTCTTTGTTTTCTGGGACTTCTGCACTT
This sequence comes from Thalassophryne amazonica, assembly GCF_902500255.1. Classification (NCBI taxonomy): domain Eukaryota; kingdom Metazoa; phylum Chordata; class Actinopteri; order Batrachoidiformes; family Batrachoididae; genus Thalassophryne; species Thalassophryne amazonica. Next base: position 18,331,022 of record NC_047121.1, on the reverse strand, counting down.
TGTCCAGGGACCATCGTGGGTACCCACATACTATGAGGGCTTTCCGTACAAGTTGTTGTTCTTTAGCCCTTCCCTCTGCAGTTGTGGGCACCTGTAGGACTCTGTGTTGAAGAGTCCTGATCACTCCGAGCTTGTGTTCAAACCTCTGTCTGGAGCTGCCTGCAGACAGAGTTTTACAGAAAACCCACTCAAACCACCCCCTTGAACACAAGCTCGGGGTGATCAGCAATAGGCTGTTCATCACGGCGTTGCTTTGCGCCATGCAGCACCGCCGCGACGCGTGGAATTCCTCCGCACGTCTGTCTCAATGTGCCGAAAAAGTGCTGATGTCCACGTCTTTTCACAATTCCTGTGCTAGTCAGATGACATCCCGGATAAAACACAGCGTCCAGTTTGGAAATGAACGGCACATTCCACTGTTACAGGAGTTTTTGTCATGGAAAGAGGAGAGGAGGCTTCGCGCGTTGCGGCGGTGCCACATGGCGCAAAGCAACGGCGTGATGAAGCCTCACAGGACATTTTCTGGCATGTCCAGGCACATCCACAATTTCTCGGATAATCACTTGATGGAAAAACCACCGACAGCTGTCTGAACGCCATCTCAAAGCCGTCCTGTGAGACCAAAACGGAGGTGGTTTTGTCTCGTTCCAGTAGCGAATCCATCGTGACGCGCGAAGCCTCCGCTCGGCTTTCCATGACAAAATCTCTTGTTAAAAGTGAAATCTGCCGGAAAATAGTTGATGTCCAGCTCTTGTGATAACCACAGAAATTGCACACGATGGTCATGGATCCATACAGCCATCCATTTAGAAATGAAATGGTCGCTCAGCCTGTCGATGGCGGCTTCGGAGCGCGGCGCACCACCAGTCGCTCTGGGCCGTCCTTAAAGCAACAGTAACACTCCGTAATCTCTTTGAAGCCCATAAAATTTTCACCAAAACCCATCTGAATTTCTCGAATGGTGTCCACTTGGATGTCCCTCACAGTTTCTGAAAAAATTTTGATCAAGCAAAGCGGCAGTCTCTGAGCCATTCCTAAACAATGAAAAAAACGACGAGAGGGGTGGACCACTCCTCACTCAAAGCCTGCTCACAGGCGAATGACGCAACCGACAGGCGTGAAAAAACTCACGCATGCGCACGAAGGTTCAAGCTTGGCTGATGCAATCACACGTGATTCAAATCCATATGGTTTTTGAAAAAAATAATAAGATCGGATACTTTTCTAATAGACCTCGTAGTTATATGACTTTTGTCGAATGAATAAAATCCAACCTGATCGATGATTAAATTAGTTAAATTTTGTGGTACAGGGGTTCAATAAAAATATATCAGCTAACAATGTCAAGGCTCAATCAAATATGAAAGATATACAGTAGTGTTCAGAATGATAGTAGTGCTATGAGACTAAAAAGATTAATCCAGGTTTTGAGTATATTTCTTATTGTTACATGGGAAACAAGGTACCAGTAGATTCTCACAAATCCAACAAGACCAAGCATTCATGATATGCACACTCTTAAGGCTATGAAATTGGGCTATTAGTAAAAAAAAAAAAAGTACAAAAGGGGGTGTTCACAATAATAGTAATGTGGCATTCAGTCAGTGAGTTCATCAATGTTGTGGAACAAACAGGTGTGAATCAGGTGTCCCCTATGTAAGGATGAAGCCAGCACCTGTTGAACATGCTTTTCTCTTTGAAAGCCTGAGGAAAATGGGACGTTCAAGACATTGGTCAGAAGAACAGTGTAGTTTGATTAAAAAGTTGATTGGAGAGGGGAAAACTTATACACAGGTGCAAAAAATTATAAGCTGTTCATCTACAATGATCACCAATGCTTTAAAATGGACAAAAAAATCCAGAGACACATGGAAGAAAACGGAAAGCAACCATCAAAATGGATAGAAGAATAACCAGAATGGCAACGGCTACATGGGAAACAAGGTACCAGTAGATTCTCACAAATCCAACAAGATCAAGCATTCATGATATGCACACTCTTAAGGCTATGAAATTGGGCTATTAGTAAAAAAAAAAGTACAAAAGGGGGTGTTCATAATAATAGCAGTGTGGCATTCAGTCAGTGAGTGCTTTAAAAAGGACAAAAAAAAAAATAATAATAACAGAGACATGTGGAAGAAAATGGAAAACAACCATCAAAATGGATAGAAGAATAACCAGAATGACAAAGGCTCACCCATTGATCAGCTCCAGGATGATCAAAGACAGTCTGGAGTTACCTGTAAGTGCTGTGACAGTTAGAAGACACCTGTGTGAAGCTAATTTATTTGCAAGAATCCCCCGCAAAGTCCCTCTGTTAAATAAAAGACATGTGCGGAAGAGGTTACAATTTGCCAAAGAACACATCAACTGGCCTAAAGAGAAATGGAGGAATATTTTGTGGACTGATGAGAGTAAAACTGTTCTTTTTGGGTCCAAGGGCTGCAGACAGTTTGTGAGACAACCCCCAAACTCTGAATTCAAGCCACAGTTCACAGTGAAGACAGTGAAGCATGGTGGTGCAAGCATCATGATATGGGCATGTTTCTCCTACTATGGTGTTGGGCCTATATATCGCATACCAGGTATCATGGATCAGTGGATATGTCAAAATACTTGAAGAGGTCATGTTACCTTATGCTGAAGAGGACATGCCCTTGAAATGGGTGTTTCAACAAGACAATGACCCCAAGCACACTAGTAAACCAGCAAAATCTTGGTTCCAAACCAACAAAATTAATGCCTCGCAGATGTGAAGAAATCATGAAAAACTGTGGTTATACAACTAAATACTAGTTTAGTGATTCACAGGATTACTAAAAAAGCAGTTTGAACATAATAGTTTTGAGTTTGTAGCGTCAGCAGCAGATGCTACTATTATTGTGAACACCCCCTTTTCTGCTTTTTTTTACTAATTGCCCAATTTCATAGCCTTAAGAGTGTGCATATCATGAATGCTTGGTCTTGTTGGATTTGTGAGAATCTACTGAATCTACTGGTACCTTGTTCCCCAGGTAACAATAAGAAACATACTCAAAACCTGGATTAATCTTTTTAGTCACATAGTACTACTATTATTCTGAACACTACTGTAACAAATACTTATAATGTAAATTTGTCAAATTAATGAAATCTAAACTGATCAATCATAATCACTGTCATCACTGTTATCAGGAATGTCCTCTTGGTCAGCTACTCTGGACACATTATTCTTACAGTTCTTGCAACCACACAACTCAGTGCAATTCAGGTTGGATGATTTACAGCTACATAGCTTTGAAGCACATTCTCCTGACTTACACTTGCAGCTAATGAGCTTTAGCATTTCTCTAGGAGCAGGATCATTGTTCATCCAATTGATGGATATTCCATTTGCATGGATATTCCAGCCATGACCTTCTGGTGATGGAGCACATATCTTGGCCTGCAGAGCATGACGATGTATGGCAGCTTGATAGTTTGCCCTCAGTGTATGCAACTTAAGAGCATCAGCAGTAGGAGGTAAACTTTGCTCGGTTGACTTCCCAGTGACACGAAACACATAATACCTGGCATCATTAACACTTTCCAAGTCCTGTCCATACAGTTTGCATACAAATCTTTCCAACGTGCTCAGTGTCTTGACATCAATATCAAAGCTTCCTCCAAGGTCACAAAATGCTTTGATGAAGTCCTGGTCACTGATGGCAGTCTTGAATGCTTTTTCCTTCCCTTTCCCATAGAAGGAACTGACAGAATCACAACCAGTGAAGACATGGAGACCAATAAGTGAACAGCACAATTCTACAGACAAGGTGTTGGCAATCATTTGGAGATTGATTATCCTTCACAAAATAAAATATGACTGCAAACCAGCTTACCAGAACCACCTGACGATTTCTGTTTTTCTTGTCTTTGCTTAGCATAGAACAGCTGTCTTTTGTCTGTGAAACGTTTTTAACACGAGGGATGGTAGTGGGGTAGGGTTTCCAGGTCATTATACTCGCTGTCCAACGTGTGCACGATCGGCAACACGACATTGCTCTCTCTCCCTTTCAGCGATAACCACTCTTTGGCGATCCTCCTGAATGTCTCCCATCTTGCTTGAGTTAGGACACAGGTTTTCTCGTTACAGTTATCCAAAATATGCATACAACAAGCAGGAATTTCTGGATTTTCATCTTGATTGTGCGATCCACGCCGCCGCTTTCTACAGGGCGCCGCCATCTTTGTTTACAAGCAAACCGACTTACTGACATCATGTGTAGTAATCGCGATGCACTGATTGGTCAAAACTGGGTCAGAGACGCTTCACACACTTGTCGTGGCAGACAAAGTAGTTCAAACTTCAAGATCAAATCGCAAAATGACTGCATGATTTCCGCGTGTGGAAACTTTATCGAAGCATTATTGTGTGATATATTTTCCGAATATGTAAAGAGATTCTATTACCCATGATACTGGAACGAAACATCATGGTAGAAAAGTTAGCCTATGGCCTATTAGAGCCCTGTCACACCAACAGGTCAGTCAATCAATTTTTGAACCAAGACATCGTACAAGCCTGAAGAAATGATAGGCTTCTGTGGCTTTGATTGGAGAAATTGTGCAATAGTGCAAGTTATACATTTTGCATTGCTGATCACAGCTTCAAAGATTCAAAAGCTTTATTATCATATGTACAGAGTGCAATGAAATCATTGCTTCTTAGTGGAGTGGAGCAGAGAAGGTTTTTCCTACAGCAAAATGCATCAAATCTGAGCTTGCATCTCCCATGTGCCTTCTGGCAAACTGAGATGAACCCTCAAGTCTGCTTTTAAGAAAATCCTCCTCTATACCACTTCACATGAAGCTGTATAACTGTTAATGTCTCTGTGATTTATTATTGCCTTACATTTTTAAATTCTTGATACATTCACAATCCTGTGTGCTAGAAATTCAATCCAACATAACTATTAAACTAACCAGATCACCCGTATCTCTCACGGCTGCAAACTGTCCTGCTGTCTGTCCACAGAATCAAACATGACATTCAGAGTGTGCACAGAGCTTTTCTCAGGATTCACGTTTCACTTGACATGACTGTGTGATATATTGCTGTGCTGTTCACCACTTCATTCAGCTATGAGCATTCCTTCCAAAAGAACTCGCATTACACAAGTATAAACACCATTGTCAAATATTTGCCATGTGGGCACTGCTGCCGGCTTGATAACTTTCACTGATGGTATCATTTGTCCAAATAAAATCACATATTTGAACTATGCATTTGTTTATTTATTTATTACAAATCCTAAATTAGAAATATTCTTAAATATCCTTTAGCCCGATCAGTGACAGATGGTGACGTCGCTGTGGTGCAGAGTGTCCTACATGATTTGTATTTGCAGGTCTGGATTTGGGTGTGGTTCATCCTTTAGTGCCAGAGAACTGCAGATCTGGATGCCACAATACGAGCACAATGCTGTAACTCTGGTCATGAATTGATTAGAATATAAATCCTGACAGAAAAGGTCAAATTGCTCTGCAGGTTTGCTCTTTAAGTGCTCGTCTAGAGTCATCATCTGTGTTTTGTTGAACGGCCTCCTTCTCCACTTTGTGAGCGTCACCTAAAAGGCTTCTTGAGCCTCCTGCCTTCACTAAACTAATATACTGTAATACAGCTCCTTATTTGTGCCCTGGGATTTCGATGCGGTGCAGACACAAGCTCCTTTCACTGCTAGACAGTTTGTTTGGATGCAGATTATAATAAGATTTAAGTGAAGATGGGGGAGGGAAAAATTTGATTTTCTGCATGGGTTCTATGGACACGAGACTGCAAAAGCGCATGCTTTCAATCTATTAAATCAGCTACCAATTTACAGCAAGTTTCATCATGACTGTGGAATTTGTTTTCCAATCTGCTCTTCTTCCCACAAAGTGCAATTACATCAGTCACACAAAGAAACATGGCCTGGAATCGGCAGCCACACTTGGGCTGAACTGTGTTTGTTGTACCTCCCGTACCCGCTGCTCCAAGTGAGTTAGATGTAAACAGGTTCATTCAGGTGGAGTTACCTCTCAGAAGGCTTGACTGATACAGTATGTTGACTGATATTGACCACATGACATAGAGGTCACTGACCTGCCGACTGACAAGAGCTGTTCCTTGGAAACAACTTATATGTGAGCGATGCAAAACTTGTGGGAATGTAGTTTGATACTTCAGGGTTTGTTTGTTCACTTACTATGTGCTGTGTGTAGAAGAAGTTGATCGATGGTGTAGAAGTTGAGTTGTTGAGTTGGAATACCAATATGCAAGCCTGGGTTCGATTCCCAGTCTTGCAACCTGTGTGGGTCCTGAGACAGGATACTACCACCTACTTCATGCTCTAAAAGCAGCAGGGCCTATGTCACCCAGGACCTGGGTGGGACTTACTTCTTCTCTACTCTTTGTTTCTCCTGAATTTAGTTTTATCTCTGCCAAAAAGTTTTGTTTTGCTTCGATATGTGTTTGGTAGTTTCTTAGCAGGTGTAAGGTCTGGTATTACAATGAATTTTCATGAAACATGTTGAAGATGTTTGGCCTATCATGGATTTGATTCCAGACATTTGGGTCATCACAAATAAAGGGTCAAACATCCATCCATATTCTATACCCCCTTACTCCAATTAAGGGTCATGGGGAGCTGGAGCCTAGCCCAGCAGTCATAGAGTGTGAGATGGGGTACACCCTGGACAGGACGCCAGTCTGTTGCATGATAATAAGGGTCATTTCGCTTTAAAACATTTTTTTGTTGTTTTATCATTGTGGCTTTTTTGCTAAAAGATTTCATATAAAACTAGCTAAAATGTTGGGCCTGGTCTGGAATATGTATTATTAAATGTGGACACTATGAATAAATAGGAAGTGCCATTTTTATTTTTGAAAATTTATTTTTACATGGGGAAGCTTGCTCATTTTTTTAGCAAATTTCCTAAGTTTGGCAAACAGAAAGTGTTACATTTTGGAGTGGATCATTTACAAAAAATAAAAAGAAGTGTTTTGTGCATGAACCAATAGTTATAGAACTTGATGAATAAAACTGAGTCCTACCTGAAATGGAAATGATTGAGTCTTATGTATGTTTATTCAATAGTTGACCTTCATTTTTATGGTCACGTCACACATGCAACAAAAACCCTGTTGTTGTTTGGGATGAAACATACTGTGAGTTACATTTTTGTGATACGTTTTCATATATTTATATATATATTACTGTTGCTAACCCTTTTGTGATACCATCACAAAAATGTGGTTCATTTCATGGTCAAATCAAATCAAAATCAAATCAATTTTATTTATATAGCGCCAAATCACAACAGGCTCAGGGAGGGGCAGTCTTCTGCTGGGACTGGTTGGGGCTGAGGGAGACAATATGGGAGGGATATGGGTGAGATATGGGTGAGATATGCTCTCTCCTTCTAGTCCCTGTCAGTACTCTAGCTGCAGCATTTTGAATTAACTGAAGGCTTTTCAGGGAACTTTTAGGACAACCTGATAATAATGAATTACAATAGTCCAGCCTAGAGGAAATAAATGCATGAATTAGTTTTTCAGCATCACTCTGTTGTGAAAGTGTAGTGACACGAACCCACAACAGGGGGCGTAAATGAACGGACAATGAAAGAGTCGAATATGAACACTTTACTGTTGTGAAGGAGCACAACCACAACACAGAGGAATGTGAAATTTTGCAGACAGTCAATCACAAGGGTGACGTGTGGGCAGGCTCGAGGATAGAAGATGTCTGTCCTGAGATGAACCGGAACCACACGATTTCCTTCGCCACCGAACCCGGAGAATACTGGAGCCACCAAGTCCCGAGTCCCCAGGTGGTCACCGTCTTCGAAGGTCGGATCTGGTACTGCTGGCAGGGAGCAGAGACAAAAAGATATGGGTGTGTGCACACCCAGTAACAACAACGGTGGGAATTCCACCTCAACCTCTAACACACACTCGTGCAGCTCCTGTCTAACCACTTATCTGGTAGAGGTGTGAAGCGAAGCCGTCGCTGATCACACCAAACGCCAGTCTCTCAGATAAGGAACACCACAGGAAAGCGGCTGCAAAAAGAGTTCAGACTGACACACAGTTTACTTTAAGGCTGAGAATATTACCTGAACGGTTCGACGATATCTCGGCAATGAGGTGGAGATGACGTCCGGGTTTTATGGAGTGAGATGATGAAGCATGGATGGGTGACAGCTGTCACCCCCGGCTGTGTCCGTGGCGGCAGCGCCCTCTCGTGCCTGAAGCCCGCACTTCAGGCAGGGTGCACTCTGGTGGTGGGCCAGCAGTACCTCCTCTTCTGGCAGCCCACACAACACACTCTGAAACAAGACCTTTCTAATTTTAGAGATATTGCGCAAATGCAAAAAAGCAGTCCTACATATTTGTTTAATATGCGCATTGAATGACATATCCTGATCAAAAATGACTCCAAGATTTTTCACAGTATTACTAGTGGTCAGGGTAATGCCATCCAGAGTAAGGATCTGGTTAGACACCATGTTTCTAAGATTTGTGGGGCCAAGTACAATAACTTCAGTTTCATCTGAGTTTAAAAGCAGGAAATTAGAGGTCATCCATGTCTTTATGTCTGTAAGACAATCCTGCAGTTTAGCTAATTGGTGTGTGTCCTCTGGCTTCATGGATAGATAAAGCTGGGTATCATCTGCATAACAATGAAAATTTAAGCAATACTGTCTAATAATACTGCCTAAGGGAAACATGTATAAAGTGAATAAAATTGGTACTAGCACAGAACCTTGTGGAACTCCATAATTAACCTTAGTCTGTGAAGAAGATTCCCCATTTACATGAACAAATTGTAATCTATTAGCTAAATATGATTCAAACCACCGCAGCGCAGTGCCTTTAATACCTATGGCATGCTCTAATCTCTGTAATAAAATTTTATGGTCAACAGTATCAAAAGCAGCACTGAGGTCTAACAGAACAAGCACAGAGATGAGTCCACTGTCTGAGGCCATAAGAAGATCATTTGTAACCTTCACTAATGCTGTTTCTGTACTATGATGGATTCTAAAACCTGACTGAAAATTTTCAAATAGACCATTCCTCTGCAGATGATCAGTTAGCTGTTTTACAACTACCCTTTCAAGAATTTTTGAGAGAAAAGGAAGGTTGGAGATTGGCCTATAATTAGCTAAGATAGCTGGGTCAAGTGATGGCTTTTTAAGTAATGGTTTAATTACTGCCACCTTAAAAGCCTGTGGTACATAGCCAACTAATAAAGATAGATTGATCATATTTAAGATCGAAGCATTAATTAATGGTAGGGCTTCCTTGAGCAGCCTGGTAGGAATGGGGTCTCATAGACATGTTGATGGTTTGGAGGAAGTAACTAATGAAAATAACTCAGACAGAACAATCGGAGAGAAAGAGTCTAACCAAATACCGGCATCACTGAAAGCAGCCAAAGATAACGATGTGTCTTTGGGATGGTTATGAGTAATTTTTTCTCTAATAGTTAGAATTTTATTAGCAAAGAAAGTCATGAAGTCATTACTAGTTAAAGGAATACTCGGCTCAATAGAGCTCTGACTCTTTGTCAGCCTCGCTACAGTGCTGAAAAGAAACCTGGGGTTGTTCTTATTTTCTTCAATTAGTGATGAGTAGTAAGATGTCCTAGCTTTACGGAGGGCTTTTTTATAGAGCAACAGACTCTTTTTCCAGGCTAAGTGAAGATCTTCTAAGTTAGTGAGATGCCATTTCCTCTCCAACTTACGGGTTGTCTGCTTTAAGCTGCGAGTTTGTGAGTTATACCACGGAGTCAGGCACTTCTGATTTAAGGCTCTCTTTTTCAGAGGAGCTACAGCATCCAAAGTTGTCTTCAGTGAGGATGTAAAACTATTGACGAGATACTCTATCTCACTTACAAAGTTTAGGTAGCTACTCTGCACTGTGTTGGTATATGGCATTAGAGAACATAAAGAAGGAATCATATCCTTAAACCTAGTTACAGCACTTTCTGAAAGACTTCTAGTGTAATGAAACTTATTCCCCACTGCTGGGTAGTCCATCAGAGTAAATGTAAATGTTATTAAGAAATGATCAGACAGAAGGGAGTTTTCAGGGAATACTGTTAAGTCTTCAATTTCCATACCATAAGTCAGAACAAGATCTAAGGTATGATTAAAGTGGTGGGTGGACTCATTTACATTTTGAGCAAAGCCAATTGAGTCTAATAATAGATTAAATGCAGTGTTGAGGCTGTCATTCTCAGCATCTGTGTGGATTCAAAAAGAAAAAATAATATAGCACCTTCAATTGCACCACAGACTAAAACAGTTAAATGTGGTCTATTAAACATTAGGTCTCTCTCTTCTAAGTCCCTGTTGGTAAATGATATAATAATTGATCAACGTATTGATTTATTCTGCCTAACAGAAACCTGGTTACAGCAGGATGAATATGTTAGTTTAAATGAGTCAACACCCCCGAGTCACACTAACTGTCAGAATGCTCGTAGCACGGGCCGTGGCGGAGGATTAGCAGCAATCTTCCATTCCAGCTTATTAATTAATCAAAAACCTAGACAGAGCTTTAATTCATTTGAAAGCTTGTCTCTTAGTCTTGTCCATCCAAATTGGAAGTCCCAAAAACCAGTTTTATTTGTTATTATCTATCGTCCACCTGGTCGTTACTGTGAGTTTCTCTGTGAATTTTCAGACCTTTTGTCTGACTTAGTGCTTAGCTCAGATAAGATAATTATAGTGGGCGATTTTAACATCCACACAGATGCTGAGAATGACAGCCTCAACACTGCATTTAATCTATTATTAGACTCTATCGGCTTTGCTCAAAAAGTAAATGAGTCCACCCACCACTTTAATCATATCTTAGATCTTGTTCTGAATTATGGTATGGAAATAGAAGACTTAACAGTATTCCCTGAAAACTCCCTTCTGTCTGATCATTTTTTAATAACATTTACATTTACCCTGATGGACTACCCTGCAGTGGGGAATAAGTTTCATTACACTAGAAGTCTTTCAGAAAGCGCTGTAACTAGGTTTAAGGATATGATTCCTTCTTTATGTTCTCTAATGTCATATACCAACACAGAGCAGAGTAGCTACCTAAACTCTGTAAGGGAGTTAGAGTATCTCGTCAATAGTTTTACATCCTCTTTGAAGACAACTTTGGATGCTGTAGCTCCTCTGAAAAAGAGAGCTTTAAATCAGAAGTGTCTGACTCCGTGGTATAACTCACAAACTCGTAGCTTAAAGCAGATAACCCGTAAGTTGGAGAGGAAATGGCGTCTCACTAATTTAGAAGATCTTCACTTAGCCTGGAAAAAGAGTTTGTTGCTCTATAAAAAAAAGCCCTCCGTAAAGCTAGGACATCTTTCTACTCATCACTAATTGAAGAAAATAAGAATAACCTCAGGTTTCTTTTCAGCACTGTAGCCAGGCTGACAAAGAGTCAGAGCTCTATTGAGCTGAGTATTCCATTAACTTTAACTAGTAATGACTTCATGACTTTCTTTGCTAACAAAATTTTGACTATTAGAGAAAAAATTACTCATAACCATCCCAAAGATGTATCGTTATCTTTGGCTGCTTTCAGTGATGCCGGTATTTGGTTAGACTCTTTCTCTCCGATTGTTCTGTCTGAGTTATTTTCATTAGTTACTTCATCCAAACCATCAACATGTTTATTAGACCCCATTCCTGCCAGGCTGCTCAAGGAAGTCCTACCATTATTTAATGCTTCAATCTTAAATATGATCAATCTATCTTTGTTAGTTGGTTATGTACCACAGGCCTTTAAGGTGGCAGTAATTAAACCATTACTTAAAAAGCCATCACTTGACCCAGCTATCTTAGCTAATTATAGGCCAATCTCCAACCTTCCTTTTCTCTCAAAGATTCTTGAGAGGGTAGTTGTAAAACAGCTAACTGATCACCTGCAGAGGAATGGTCTATTTGAAGAGTTTCAGTCAGGTTTTAGAATTCATCATAGTACAGAAACAGCATTAGTGAAGGTTACAAATGATCTTCTTATGGCCTCGGACAGTGGACTTATCTCTGTGCTTGTTCTGTTGGACCTCAGTGCTGCTTTTGATACTATTGACCATAAAATTTTATTACAGAGATTAGAGCATGTCATAGGTATTAAAGGCACTGCGCTGCGGTGGTTTGAATCATATTTGTCTAATAGATTACAGTTTGTTCATGTAAATGGGGAATCTTCTTCACAGACTAAAGTTAATTATGGAGTTCCACAAGGTTCTGTGCTAGGACCAATTTTATTCACTTTATACATGCTTCCCTTAGGCAGTATTATTAGACGGTATTGCTTAAATTTTCATTGTTACGCAGATGATACCCAGCTTTATCTATCCATGAAGCCAGAGGATACACACCTATTAGCTAAACTGCAGGATTGTCTTACAGACATAAAGACATGGATGACCTCTAATTTCCTGCTTTTAAACTCAGAAAAAACTGAAGTTATTGTACTTGGCCCCACAAATCTTAGAAGCATGGTGTCTAACCAGATCGTTACTCTGGATGGCATTTCCCTGATCTCTAGTAATACTGTGAGAAATCTTGGAGTCATTTTTGATCAGGATATGTCATTCAAAGCGCATATTAAACAAATATGTAGGACTGCCTTTTTGCATTTACGCAATATCTCTAAAATCAGAAAGGTCTTGTCTCAGAGTGATGCTGAAAAACTAATTCATGCATTTATTTCCTCTAGGCTGGACTATTGTAATTCATTATTATCAGGTTGTCCTAAAAGTTCCCTAAAAAGCCTTCAGTTGGTTCAGAATGCTGCAGCTAGAGTACTGACGGGGACTAGCAGGAGAGAGCATATCTCACCCGTGTTGGCCTCTCTTCATTGGCTTCCTGTTAATTCTAGAATAGAATTTAAAATTCTTCTTCTTACTTATAAGGTTTTGAATAATCAGGTCCCATCTTATCTTAGGGAACTCATAGTACCATATCACCCCAATAGAGCGCTTTGCTCTCAGACTGCAGGCTTACTTGTAGTTCCTAGGGTTTGTAAGAGTAGAATGGGAGGCAGAGCCTTCAGCTTTCAGGCTCCTCTCCTGTGGAACCAGCTCCCAATTCAGATCAGGGAGACAGATACCCTCTCTACTTTTAAGATTAGGCTTAAAACTTTCCTTTTCGCTAAGGCTTATAGTTAGGGCTGGATCGGGTGACCCTGGACCATCCCTTGGTTATGCTGCTTTAGACGTAGATTGTGGGGGGGTTCCCATGATGCACTGTTTCTTTCTCTTTTTGCTCCGTATGCATCACTCTGCATTTAATCATTAGTGATCGATCTCTGCCCCCCTTCACGGCATGTCTTTTTCCTGTTTTTTTTCCCTCAGCCCCAACCAGTCTCAGCAGAAGACTGCCCCTCCCTGAGCCTGGTTCTGCTGGAGGTTTCTTCCTGTTAAAAGGGAGTTTTTCCTTCCCACTGTGGCCAAGTGCTTGCTCATAGGGGGTCGTTTTGACCGTTGGGGTTTTTCATAATTATTGTATGGCCTTGCCTTACAATATGGAGCGCCTTGGGGCAACTGTTTGTTGTGATTTGGCGCTATATAAGAAAAAAAGTTGAAGTTGAGTTGGTTGATGTTAAAATCGCCCACTATAATTATCTAATCTGAGCTAAGCACTAAGTCAGACAAAAGGTCTGAAAATTCACAGAGAAACTCACAGTAATGACCAGGTGGACAATAGATAATAACAAATAAAACTGGTTTTTGGGACTTCCAATTTGGATGGACAAGACTAAGAGTCAAGCTTTCAAATGAATTAAAGCTCTGTCTGGGTTTTGAATTAATTAATAAGCTGGAATAGAAGATTGCTGCTAATCCTCCGCCTCAGCCCGTGCTACGAGCGTTCTGGCAGTTAGTGTGACTCGGGGGGTGTTGAATCATTTAAACTAACATATTCATCCTACTGTAACCAGGTTTCTGTAAGGCAGAATAAATCAATATGTTGATCAATTATTATATCATTTACTAACAGGGACTTAGAAGAGAGAGACCTAATGTTTAATAGACCACATTTAACTGTTTTAGTCTGTGGCGCAGTTGAAGGTGCTATATTATTTTTTCTTTTTGAATTTTTATGCTTAAATAGATTTTTGCTGGTTATTGGTGGTCTGGGAGCAGGCACCGTCTCTACGGGGATGGGGTAATGAGGGGATGACAGCGGGAGAGAAGCTGCAGAGAGGTGTGTAAGACTACAACTCTACTGGTGGTTGGCTCTCACTGCGGTATTGTATCACTTCCTGTTCCGGAGCACAGCGGTGTTTTGCTGTATCTGTTAGCTGTTTAATCTGCGCAGTTAGATTGATCTAGTTAACTAGATAACGATTTGTTTCACAGTGTAATCTTCACGTGCCTTAACTAAAGCACTCCCTCTGCTGAATCACCTCTAAATTATTTACACATTATTCACTTTGGGTGTTATTAGGAATCCGCTAGCTTAGCGCAGCTACTAGCTCTTAGCCGGTTTAGCATGGCGGCTTCTCCTGTCTCTCCCGCACTTTTCTGCTCTGGGTGTGAAATGTTTAGTTATTCCTCGGCCTCCTTTAGCAGTAATGTTACTTGTAATAAGTGTAGCTTATTCGTAGCTTTGGAGGTCAGGCTGGGCGAATTGGAGACTCGGCTCCACACCTTGGAAAATCCTACAGCTAGCCAGGCCCCTGTAGTCGGTGTGGACCAAGGTAGCTTAGCCGCCATTAGTTCCCCTCCGGCAGATCCCGAGCAGCCGGGAAAGCAGGCCGACTGGGTGACTGTGAGGAGGAAGCATAGTTCTAAACAGAAGCCCCGTGTACACCGCCAACCCATTCACATTTCTAACCGTTTTTCCCCACTCGGCGACACACCGGCCGAGGAAAAAACTCTGGTTATTGGCGACTCTGTTTTGAGAAATGTGAAGTTAGCGACACCAGCAACCATAGTCAATTGTCTTCCACGGGCCAGAGCAGCCGACATTGAAGGAAATTTGAAACTGCTGGCTAAGGCTAAGCGTAAATTTGGTAAGATTGTAATTCACGTCGGCAGTAATGACACCCGGTTACGCCAATCGGAGGTCACTAAAATTAACATTGAATCGGTGTGTAACTTTGCAAAAACAATGTCGGACTCTGTAGTTTTGTCTGGGCCCCTCCCCAATCGGACCGGGAGTGACATGTTTAGCCGCATGTTCTCCCTGAATTGCTGGCTGTCTGAGTGGTGTCCAAAAAATGAGGTGGGCTTCATAGATAATTGGCAAAGCTTCTGGGGAAAACCTGGTCCTGTTAGGAGAGACGGCATCCATCCCACTTTGGATGGAGCAGCTCTCATTTCTAGAAATCTGGCCAATTTTCTTAAATCCTCCAAACCGTGACTATCCAGGATTGGGACCAGGAAGCAGAGTTGTAGTCTTACACACCTCTCTGCAGCTTCTCTCCCCCTGCCATCCCCTCATTACCTCAAACCCCACAGAGGCGGTGCCTGCTCCCAGACCACCAATAACCAGCAAAAATCTATTTAAACATAAAAATTGAAAAAGAAAAAATAATATAACACCTTCAACTCCACCACAGACTAAAACAGTTAAATGTGGTCTATTAAACATTAGATCTCTCTCTTCTAAGTCCCTGTTAGTAAATGATATAATAATTGATCAACATATCGATTTATTCTGCCTTACAGAAACCTGGTTACAACAGGATGAATATGTTAGTTTAAATGAGTCAACACCCCCGAGTCACACTAACTGCCAGAATGCTCGTAGCACGGGCCGAGGCGGAGGATTAGCAGCAATCTTCCACTCCAGCTTATTAATTAATCAAAAACCCAGACAGAGCTTTAATTCATTTGAAAGCTTGACTCTTAGTCTTGTCCATCCAAATTGGAAGTCCCAAAAACCAGTTTTATTTGTTGTTATCTATCGTCCACCTGGTCGTTACTGTGAGTTTCTCTGTGAATTTTCAGACCTTTTGTTTGACTTAGTGCTCAGCTCAGATAAGATAATAACATTTACATTTACTCTGATGGACTACCCAGCAGTGGGGAATAAGTTTCATTACAGTAGAAGTCTTTCAGAAAGCGCTGTAACTAGGTTTAAGGATATGATTCCTTCTTTATGTGCTCCAATGCCATATACCAACACAGGGCAGAGTAGCTACCTAAACTCTGTGAGTGAGATAGATTATCTCGTCAATAGTTTTACGAGGGCTGTCAATAAAGTAACGGTCCTTTTTATTTTTTTCAAAAACTATATGGATTTCATTCATATGTTTTTACGTCAGACATGCTTGAACCCTCGTGCGCATGCGTGAGTTTTTCCACGCCTGTCGGTGACGTCATTCGCCTGTGAGCACTCCTTGTGGGAGGAGTCGTCCAGCCCCTCGTCGGAATTCCTTTGTCTGAGAAGTTGCTGAGAGACAGCCGCGTTGTTTGATCAAAATGTTTTCTAAACCTGTGAGACACATCGAAGTGGACACGGTTTGAAAAATTAAGCTGGTTTTTATTGAAAATTTTAACGGCTGATGAGAGATTTTGAGGTGAGACTGTCGCTTTAAGGACTTTTCACGGTGCGAGACGTCGCGCAGCGCTCTCAGGCGGCGTCATCAGCCTGTTCAAGCTGAAAACCGCCACATTTCAGGCTCTATTGATCCAGGACGTCGTGAGAGAACAGAGAAGTTTCAGAAGAAGTCGGTTTCACATTGTTGCGCAACAGCGCAGAACACTATTCTTGACCGTGCGTAATGGTTCCTGATAATTCTCCGGCAACATGTGCCATTAATCGTAACGTGTGGTAACAGGTTGCAGCAGTTCCTGAGGACACCTGACACCTCTGCCCCGAATCATCACATTCGTGATCAGCGGCCAAGAATGTGTACTTCGTGGCATTCATGACTTGTTGTCGTTGTGTGTAAACACAGCATTAGCTGACTTTGCATGTTCGCAACATTTTTTGAACATTTCCAAGACTCAGTGATATCCCTGCATCTGTTGCGACTTCACTGAAATGTAGTTGACTCTGACATACATAACAAAGCAAACGTTTTTGTTAGCGGATTAGCTTTTCAGCTAACATCAGCGGACCAATTAGTTTCCGCTAAATTTAGTTCCGCTAGCTTTCAGTCCGATAACATTTGTATTTTTTTTTTTTTTTTGCTGGTAAAGTGAGTGATGTTTAACAGTCAAAAACATTGGTAAACTTTAAAATCATACGAGGTCTATTAGAAAAGTATCGGACCTTATTATTTTTTCAAAAACCATATGGATTTGAATCACGTGTGATTGCGTCAGACAAGCTTGAACCCTCGTGCGCATTCGTGAGTTTTTCCACGCCTGTCGGTTGCGTCATTCGCCTGTGAGCAGGCTTTGAGTGAGGAGTGGTCCACCCCCTCGGCTGTGGGGCGCGTCGCGCTCCGAAGCTGCCATCGACAGGCTGAACGACCATTTCATTTCTAAACGGATGGCTGTCTGGACCATCGCGTGCCATTTCTCTGGTTATCACAAGAGCTGGACATCAACCATTTTCCAGCAGATTTCACTTTTAACAAGAGATTTTGTCATGGAAAGCCGAGCGGAGGCTTCGCGCGTCACGATGGATTCGCTACTGGAGCGAGACAAAACCACCTCCGTTTTGGTCTCACAGGACGGCTTTGAGATGGCGTTCAGACAGCTGTTGGTGGTTTTTCCATCGAGTGATTATCCGAGAAATTGTGGATGTGCCTGGACATGCCAGAACATGTCCCGTGAGGCTTCATCACGGCGTTGCTGTGCGCCATGCGGCACCGCCGCGACTTGCGGAATTCCTCTGCACGTCTTGTCTCAATGTGCCGAAAAAAGTGCTGATGTCCGCGTCTTTTCACAATTCCTGTGCTAGTCAGACGACGTCCCGGATAAAACACAGCGTCCAGTTTGGAAATGAACGGCACATTCCACTGTTACAGGAGTTTTTGTCATGGAAAGAGGAGCGGAGGCTTCACGCGTTGCAGCGGAGCGCGGCGTGTCCCACAGCCAAAGGGGGCCGTACTTAAAGCGACAGTAACACTCCTTATTCTCTACCAAGCCCGCAATCACACGTGATTCAAATCCATATGGTTTTTGAAAAAAATAATAAGGTCGGATACTTTTCTAATAGACCTCGTACATGAGTTTCCTGTCTGTTGTGTGTCTGCCACAGTCTGTTCTGTCGAAATGAGCTCCCGTAGCGTAAATCGGCAGTCAGTGTGTCTGCTTTAAAGATAGCATGTACATGCAACTCTTTACTTTTTTTAAAAGTGAAAAGACATGCATTGGTGTATTTTTATGTAAAGACAAAACTTATGTGGGTTTTCTTCGGTGGGGAAGCTCAACGCGATGGGTGAGGTGTAGTGTTTACCAGTCATGTTGAACGCAACACGATTGAGCCATTCCTGTGTTTATAAATATAATACAGAGATAAACGGTGACTATTAATACTAAAGGATTATTAACCGACCACGAGGTCTGTAGGGGGAAATATCACACCGACGTTTTGTTAGTACAGACGTCTGTGCAAAAACACGGAGGTCTGATATCCCCTTACAGACAGAGTGAGCAAGGTTAATAATAAATTTATTATATGCTTATTATACTCAACAAAAATATAAACGCAACACTTTTGGTTTTGCTCCCATTTTGTATGAGATGAACTCAAAGATCTAAAAGTTTTTCCACATACACAATATCACCATTTCCCTCAAATATTGTTCACAAACCAGTCTAAATCTGTGATAGTGAGCACTTCTCCTTTGCTGAGATAATCCATCCCACCTCACAGGTGTGCCATATCAAGATGCTGATTAGACACCATGATTAGTGCACAGGTGTGCCTTAGACTGTCCACAATAAAAGGCCACTCTGAAAGGTGCAGTTTTGTTTTATCGGGGGGGATACCAGTCAGTATCTGGTGTGACCACCATTTGCCTCATGCAGTGCAACACATCTCCTTCGCATAGAGTTGATCAGGTTGTCAATTGTGGCCTGTGGAATGTTGGTCCACTCCTCTTCAATGGCTGTGTGAAGTTGCTGGATATTGGCAGGAACTGGTACACGCTGTCGTATACGCCGGTCCAGAGCATCCCAAACATGCTCAATGGGTGACATGTCCGGTGAGTATGCCAGCCATGCAAGAACTGGGACATTTTCAACTTCCAAGAATTGTGTACAGATCCTTGCAACATGGGGCCGTGCATTATCCTGCTGCAACATGAGGTGATGTTCTTGGATGTATGGCACAACAATGTGCCTCAGGATCTCATCACGGTATCTTTGTGCATTCAAAATGCCGTCAATAAAATGCACCTGTGTTCTTCGTCCATAACAGACGCCTGCCCATACCATAACCCCACCGCCACCATGGGCCACTCGATCCACAACATTGACATCAGAAAACCGCTCACCCACACGACGCCACACACGCTGTCTGCTATCTGCCCTGAACAGTGTGAACCGGGCTTCATCTGTGAAGAGAACACCTCTCCAACGTGCCAAACGCCAGCGAATGTGAGCATTTGCCCACTCAAGTCAGTTACGACGACGAACTGGAGTCAGGTCGAGACCCCGATGAGGACGACGAGCATGCAGATGAGCTTCCCTGAGATGGTTTCTGACAGTTTGTGCAGAAATTCTTTGGTTATGCAAACCGATTGTTTCAGCAGCTGTCCGAGTGGCTGGTCTCAGACGATCTTGGAGGTGAACATGCTGGATGTGGAGGTCCTGGGCTGGTGTGGTTACACGTGGTCTGCGGTTGTGAGGCTGGTTGGATGTACTGCCAAATTCTCTGAAACGCCTTTGGAGACGGCTTATGGTAGAGAAATGAACATTCAATACACGAGCAACAGCTCTGGTTGACATTCCTGCTGTCAGCATGCCAATTGCACGCTCCCTCAAATCTTGCGACATCTGTGGCATTGTGCTGTGTGATAAAACTGCACCTTTCAGAGTGGCCTTTTATTGTAGGCAGTCTAAGGCACACCTGTGCACTAATCATGGTGTCTAATCAGCATCTTGATATGGCACACCTGTGAGGTGGGATGGATTATCTCAGCAAAGGAGAAGTGCTCACTATCACAGATTTAGACTGGTTTGTGAACAATATTTGAGGGAAATGGTGATATTGTGTATGTGGAAAAAGTTTTAGATCTTTGAGTTCATCTCATAAAAAATGGGAGCAAAACCAAAAGTGTTGCGTTTATATTTTTGTTGAGTATATATATAAACATGCAAACTTACAGTATCACCCGAATATGAACGCTGCTGACTAGTCAGACCTGTTCACTTGACCTCCATGAAGAACTTGCTAACAGATGGTCCAGTCTTCAGCTGGTAACTATGTGTTTTTTCAGATGCTGTTTAGATATTTATGGAGTATGTTGATGTCCGACTTCATTTTTCTAATCGTGGTTTTAGCTTCCTGGTTTGTAACGAAAATACGCATTGCGGACCGATTGTCATGGTAACCAGTCCAGACACGGGAAACTATCCAACCGGTGTTCAGCCAATCAGAGTGAGCGTAGTGTCACAGCCATATATTAATGTGATTTACTGCTTCTTATGAAAACGATGACCGTGTTTGGGATTTTATTTAATTATTTTTTGTGCATTTGTTTTGTGTTTGTGAACGCAGCTCTGTTAACAGTTTATAAATATATAATATAGCGATAAGCTGTGACTTCTAATACTACAATTTACTATTTTTGATGAAGATGATGACACTGTTTGGGGTTTTATTTTTTATTTATTTATTTTCGTGCATTTGTTTTGTGTTTGTGATCCTAGGAATTTACCCAGCAACCCCTGCTGGCTTATCAGTAGCCGACAGCGTAATCTGATGTGGCCGCAACTGAGTAAATACTAACAGTTAGCGGTAACTTCGGCTAAATTTTTTATCGGTTTAGCGTGATAAAAGTTTTCAGTTACCGGATTAATGGTTATCAGAGCTAACTTTTTGGTTACCTGTGCCCACCACTGGACATACGCAACCCAGTCTCACACAAAAATGTGATGGCATCAGGAAAACTGAATTAACTTATTAACTTGTGATACCATCTTGTCTTGTGAGGAGAGACAGCATCCATCCCACTTTGGATGGAGCAGCTCTCATTTCTAGAAATCTGGCCAATTTTCTTAAATCCTCCAAACCGTGACTATCCAGGGTTGGGACCAGGAAGCAGAGTTGTAAATCAAATCAAATCAATTTTATTTATATAGCGCCAAATCACAACAAACAGTTGCCCCAAGGCGCTTTATATTGTAAGGCAAAGCCATACAATAATTACGGAAAAACTCCAACGGTCAAAACGACCCCCTGTGAGCAAGCACTTGGCGACAGTGGGAAGGAAAAACTCCCTTTTAACAGGAAGAAACCTCCAGCAGAACCAGGCTCAGGGAGGGGCAGTCTTCTGCTGGGACTGGTTGGGGCTGAGGGAGAGAATCAGGAAAAAGACATGCTGTGGAGGGAGCAGAGATCAATCACTAATCATTAAATGCAGAGTGGTGCATACAGAGCAAAAAGAGAAAGAAACACACAGTGCATCATGGGAACACCCCAGCAGTCTAAGTCTATAGCAGCATAACTAAGGGATGGTTCAGGGTCACCTGATCCAGCCCTAACTATAAGCTTTAGCAAAAAGGAAAGTTTTAAGCCTAATCTTAAAAGTAGAGAGGGTGTCTGTCTCCCTGATCCGAATTGGGAGCTGGTTCCACAGGAGGGGAGCCTGAAAGCTGAAGGCTCTGCCTCCCATTCTACTCTTAAAAACCCTAGGAACTACAAGTAAGCCTGCAGTCTGAGAGCAAAGCGCTCTATTGGGGTGATATGGTACTATGAGTTCCCTAAGATAAGATGGGACCTGATTATTCAAAACCTTATAAGTAAGAAGAAGAATTTTAAATTCTATTCTAGAATTAACAGGAAGCCAATGAAGAGAAGCCAATATGGGTGAAATATGCTCTCTCCTTCTAGTCCCCGTTAGTACTCTAGCTGCAGCATTTTGAATTAACTGAAGGCTTTTCAGGGAACTTTTAGGACAACCTGATAATAATGAATTACAATAGTCCAGCCTAGAGGAAATCAATCAATCAATTTTATTATATAGCGCCAAATCACAACAAACAGTTGCCCCAAGGCGCTTTATATTGTAAGGCAAGGCCATACAATAATTACGTAAAACACCAACGGTCCAAAACGACCCCCTGTGAGCAAGCAACTTGGCGACAGTGGGAAGGAAAACTCACCTTTAACAGGAAGAAACCTCCAGCGGAACCAGGCTCAGGGAGGGGCAGTCTTCTGCTGGGACTGGTTGGGGCTGAGGGATGAGAATCAGGAAAAGACATTGCTGTGGAGGGAGCGAGACGATCACTAAGATTAAATGCAGAGTGGTGCATACAGAGCAAAAAAGAGAAAGAAACACTCAGTGCATCATGGGAACCCCCAGCAGTCTACAGTCTATAGCAGCATAACTAAGGGATGGTTCAGGGTCACCTGATCCAGCCCTAACTATAAGCTTTAGCAAAAAGGAAAGTTTTAAGCCTAATCTTAAAAGTAGAGAGGGTGTCTGTCTCCCTGATCTGAATTGGGAGCTGGTTCCACAGGAGAGGAGCCTGAAAGCTGAAGGCTCTGCCTCCCATTCTACTCTTACAAACCCTAGGAACTACAAGTAAGTCTGCAGTCTGAGAGCGAAGCGCTCTGTTGGGGTGATATGGTACTATGAGGTCCCTAAGATAAGATGGGACCTGATTATTCAAAACCTTATAAGTAAGAAGAAGAATTTTAAATTCTATTCTAGAATTAACAGGAAGCCAATGAAGAGAAGCCAATATGGGTGAGATATGCTCTCTCCTTCTAGTCCCCGTTAGTACTCTAGCTGCAGCATTTTGAATTAACTGAAGGCTTTTCAGGGAACTTTTAGGACAACCTGATAATAATGAATTACAATAGTCCAGCCTAGAGGAAATAAATGCATGAATTAGTTTTTCAGCATCACTCTGAGACAAGACCTTTCTAATTTTAGAGATATTGTGTAAATGCAAAAAAGCAGTCCTACATATTTGTTTAATATGCGCTTTGAATGACATATCCTGATAAAAAATGACTCCAAGATTTCTCACAGTATTACTAGAGGTCAGGGTAATGCCATCCAGAGTAAGGATCTGGTTAGACACCATGTTTCTAAGATTTGTGGGGCCAAGTACAATAACTTCAGTTTTATCTGAGTTTAAAAGCAGGAAATTAGAGGTCATCCATGTCTTTATGTCTGTAAGACAATCCTGCAGTTTAGCTAATTGGTGTGTGTCCTCTGGCTTCATGGATAGATAAAGCTGGGTATCATCTGCGTAACAATGAAAATTTAAGCAATGCCGTCTAATACAACCCCTGGCAAAAATTATGGAATCACCGGCCTCGGAGGATGTTCATTCAGTTGTTTAATTTTGTAGAAAAAAAAGCAGATCACAGACATGACACAAAACTAAAGTCATTTCAAATGGCAACTTTCTGGCTTTAAGAAACACTATAAGAAATCAAGAAAAAAAGATTGTGGCAGTCAGTAACGGTTACTTTTTTAGACCAAGCAGAGGAAAAAAATATGGAATCACTCAATTCTGAGGAAAAAATTATGGAATCACCCTATAAATTTTCATCCCCAAAACTAACACCTGCATCATATCAGATCTGCTCGTTAGTCTACATCTAAAAAGGAGTGATCACACCTTGGAGAGCTGTTGCACCAAGTGGACTGACATGAATCATGGCTCCAACACGAGAGATCTCAATTGAAACAAAGTAGAGGATTATCAAACTCTTAAAAGAGAGTAAATCATCACGCAATGTTGCAAAAGATGTTGGTTGTTCACAGTCAGCTGTGTCTAAACTCTGGACCAAATACAAACAACATGGGAAGGTTGTTAAAGGCAAACATACTGGTAGACCAAGGAAGACATCAAAGCGTCAAGACAGAAAACTTAAAGCAATATGTCTCAAAAATTGAAAAATGCACAACAAAACAAATGAGGAACGAATGGGAGGAAACTGGAGTCAACGTCTGTGACCGAACTGTAGGAAACCGCCTAAAGGAAATGGGATTTACATACAGAAAAGCTAAACAAAAGTCATTATTAACACCTAAACAGAAAAAAACAAGGTTACAATGGGCTAAGGAAAAGCAATCGTGGACTGTGGATGACTGGATGAAGGTCATATTCAGTGATGAATCTCGAATCTGCATTGGGCAAGGTGATGATGCTGGAACTTTTGTTTGGTGCCGTTCCAATGAGATTTATAAAGATGACTGCCTGAAGAGAACATGTAAATTTCTACAGTCATTGATGATATGGGGCTGCATGTCAGGCAAAGGCACTGGGGAGATGGCTGTCATTACATCATCAATAAATGCACAAGTTTACGTTGATATTTTGGACAATTGAAAGGATGTTTGGGGATGATGAAATTATTTTTCAAGATGATAATGCATCTTGCCATAGAGCAAAAACTGTGAAAACATTCCTTGCAAAAAGACACATAGGGTCAATGTCATGGCATAGGGTCAATGTCAATGAGCAGATCTGATTTGATGCAGGTGTTGGGAAAGTGTAGTGACACTGACCCACAACAGGGGGCGCAAATGAACGGTCAATAGATGAGCCAAAATATAACAATTTAATGTTGTGAATGTGCACAACGAAGCACGCCTTGTGGAAGGAGTGGTCCCACCCCCTCGTCGGATTTTCATTATATTTATGTTTTGGCAGTGTAAACAGGTGAACAGCTTTTGGAGGTTATCAATTTGTGGGTTAATTTTTATTTGATTTATTTTAGTTACTACAGAATGCGTTGGCAGCCGATCTGCTCTGTGTCAGCCTGATCCCGTCAGATCTCAGAGGCTAAGCAGCACGGGGCCTGGTTAGTACTTGGATGGGAGACCTCTTTGGAACACCAGCAGCTGTGTGTGTTTCTCCAGGTTACACTGGACTTGTGCCAAATGCCAATGCGGCTGTATCTGCTGTGGCGATCCTGAACAAAACAGGAGCAGCTGAATGGACAACAACAGAATGCGTTGACTTATATGCTTTTACAGTTTGCTGCCACTAGCAGACAGTGTTGTACAGCTAATTACAGAGTACTGCTCTCATATTTAAGTTTTTAAAGACCCTCACTTAATGAAGCGCAATGGTGAATATAATGCAACAGTTTGTACACCAGCACAAGCTTTACAGCAGTGAATCAGTGCTCTCAGTAACAGTGTCCTCTAAGAGCAGGCGGTCTCTGAACCAGTAAAGACAACAGAAAACCCCCAAAACACGGCAAATCAGAATACAAGGCAGCAATGTTTCAAAGGGAAACAGCAGAGTGATTAACCAAAAGATAAGCAATGATAATACAGAGAGGCAAACCTTGCAACAACCACAATCCAGAAGGGGTCATATGGCCTCAGAGGTCAAACACGAGAAGGAGGCACACGAGGAATGAACACAAGGAAGCTTGGACGGAAGCTAAGACAATCTGGAAACAAAACTGAGAGAACATGCCTTTTAAAAATAACCGGCCAATTTGCTATGAAAACACGGAGGCATAAGGGGCGCTCAGAGACGGAACAGGAAGAACGTGTGCACAGGGATAAGACTGGAGAAATAATAACGTACATGAAGGAAAACTAAAAGACAGCAGAGGGAAAAAAAAACCCACCAACAAACAAATGAGGTGAGCAGAAAAACTTGAACATGTGATCACGCATGTCAGCTGTTTGTCACATCAAACCCAGTTTAGCACGGACTAGATTATGAAAGAAAGGTAGAGCAGGTACTAGCTCAGTGGATAAGGAGCTGGCTTGCCAATATGTAGAGCTTGGTTTGAATCCTGCTCAGGCTACCTCATGCTACCCTGCTGCAAACGTCCGTATGAGCGTTGGCTGGGGAAGTAAGTGGCGTATCCTCAGGGAGGGAGGAGCCCTGGACTCTCATTCACTTCACCCTATGGAATCTTGAGATAAGCACCTGCACCAACGGGCTGGAATGGACTGGAATCCATGCGACCCTCAACTTTAACAAGATTCCCAGTACCTGCACTGGCCACACAGCCCCACAGCATGATGGAACCACCTCCAAATTTTACTGTAGGTAGCAAGTGTTTTTCTTGAAATGCTGTGTTCTTTTTCAGCCATGCATACCACCTCTTGTTATGTCCAAATAATTCAATTTTAGTTTCATCAGTCCACAGCACCTTATTCCAAAATGAAGCTGGCTTGTCCAGATGTGCTTTAGCATAACTCAAGTCACTGTTTGTGGTGTGTACACAGAAAAGGCTTCCTCTGCATTACAGCATCATACAAGATCTCCTTGTGCAAAGTGTGCTGTATAGTTGAACGATGCACAGAGACACTATCTGCAGCAAGATCATGTTGTAGGTCTTTGGAGCAGGTCTGTGGGTTGACTATGACTGTTCTCACCATCCTTCGCTTCAGCTTATCTGAGATTTTTCTTGGCCTGCCACTTGGGGCCTTAGAACATTTCTGTGCTCACACTTCCAGGTTTATTTTATTGTATTTTACACTAAATGGATTTATCGTGAAATGTGGATGATTCCTAATCGTACTGTGCCTGTGGTCTTCCATTTCCTCACTATGTTCCTCACAGTGGAACCTCACATCTGACATCTCTGAGATAGCTTTTTGTATCCTTCCCCTAAACCATGATGTTGAACAATCTTTGTTTTCAGGTCATTTGAGAGTTGTTTAGAGGCTCCCATGTTGCCACTCATTAGAAGAGATGCAAAGAGGGGAAACATTTGCAAATGGCCACCTTAAACACCCTTTTCATGATTGGATTCACCTGTCAAGGGTCAATGAGCTTACCAAACCAATTTTGTGTTCCAATAATTAGTGCTAAATGTATTCAAATCAATAAAATGACAAGGGTGCCCAAATTTATGCACCTGCCCAATTTTGTTTAAATAATTATTGTACACTTTCTGTAAATACAAGAAACTTCATTTCACTTCTCAAATATCAGTGTGTTCGTCTGCTGTATGATATATTTAACTGAAATCTCTGATCCAAACAACCAATTATTTATAAAGGAAAATCATGAAAATTATCAGGGGTGCCCAAACTTTTGCATACAACTGTATGTGGGAGCATCGTGGGTTAGTGGTTAACACTGTTGCCTCACAGCAAGAAGGCCGTGGATTTGATTCCCACCTGTAGACCTTCTGTGTGGAGTTTGCATGTTCTCCCCGTGTCTGCATGGTTTCCCTCTGAGTGCTCCGGCTTCCTCCCGCATTTAAAGACATGCAGGTTAGGTGGAATGAAAACTTTAAATTGACCCTGCGGGTGTGAATGTGTTTGTTTGTCTATGTGTGGCCCTGCGATAGACTGTCGTCCTGTCCAGGGTGTACCCTGCCTCATGTCCCATGACTGCTGGAATAGGCTCCAGCCCCACTGTGGCCTCCAATTGGAGTAAGTGGGTACAGAAAATGGATGGATGTTACATGTTTTTATGAAGCCCACTGTTAAAATTTCAGAAGTGCACATAACACATTTCCTCACTTGGCTGATGCTGATGCAGGAAAAAAAAATGCTCACATGAGCTTTTTTCACTGAAGCAGAGCAGAGTGATGGAGTCTGCACATACAAACTCTTAAAGTGAAGCAATATTGATTTTAAAAAATAGAATTTGTCTGACTAAGGATGATGTTTCGTAATGGATCAGGATGAGTTGCTGCTGAAGAGATTGATATCGAGCAGTAAACTAAACTCTCTCTCTCTCTCTCTCCCTCTCCCTCTGACCTTGGAGCTTCCATCCTCTCTCATTCTTTTTTTCTGCATGACGAGTTAATAAGGAGCATTATGAGAAATTTTCTTGTAGTGCAGTATAATACAACAAACAATGATACCTGTACCTCTTTTAAAGTAGAGGGGTAACACGTACCTCCACCAAGAGGCAACACGCTCCTCATCTACATTAGTCCATCCAGGTTCTGAAACCATTTATTGCATTTAAAGGTCATAGGGGGGCTGGATCCCACATTCAACCTCTTGATCATCTAAATAATTAAACATTCAAGTCCGTGCATTACTTGATGAGAAATCTATGAAAATGTCATAAATTTCTTATGTTGTAATATTAAACACAATGTGTATATATATAAAGGGGGGGGGGGGGGGGGGGGGGGTCAGGGGTGGTATGCATTCTTTCTTGACCCCACCCCAACAACTTTCATGCAAATTGGTCTGCAAGTGTTTGATCAGATGAAAATAAAACCTCTGAAAAATAACTGAAAAGCTAAACAGTCAAAATATCCTCTTTTTTTGCCATCAGCATGCATAATATACTGCAATATAATACTCTTTATACTGCATGCAATACTCTAACACTGCAGTGAGTGTAAGTGGGCATGAGACGCCGTGTAAATGCTGATGATTTTATTCCGCTCAGTCCTGTGCTGTTGAAGGCATTGACGCTGATGATGCAGCAGTTTCTTGGTCTCTTCAGATGGTTTGACCCACTCAGTCTGACTTATTTCATTTTGTACACGCCTTTAAGCTTTAGATGCATGAGTTTTGTTTAAAAAATGGAAAACTGTTGTTGTTGCAACTTTACAGAGCTACCAGAAATATTTCAAGTACACATTGTGTAAAAACATCCCCAATAAAAATGTATAATAATTGTCAGTTTTGTAATTCCAAGCTGGAAGTTGGGACTTTGTTTTTCCCTCCATAAACTGAGCGATGCAGCCAAATAGCAACTGCTATGTGAGTAAAAAAAGAGCAATTTCCATAACAACATAAGAAAATGTAAACACGTGCCAGCACATTGTCAATATGTTAAAGAGAGACCGAGATTTATATATTTGATGCACCGCAATCGGATCTGATTATTTTCAAACCTTCTGCATGATCACAATACTCTGTTCTGCTATTAATTGTACGTGTTGTTCAAGATTGTGTGTTTTCTTATTTATATGAGCGTAATCCTGATGGATGGTCTTCTCTGATTTATAGGTTTTGCTAATGCTGAGCGTTTAAAATAAGACTACGTTCCAACATCTCAGTTGTCTTTCACATCATTACAACCTGTAAATTTTCCTTTCAACCCTTTGCTGAGGTGACACACTGTCAGTGGATGTTTTATTTTTGTGCGCAGCATCAAAACACACACCAGCAGGGAAACAGAAGATGCATGTAGCCATTGCATTTCTTCAAACCACACCCATCATCAAATGCGGGTCAGCATCAGCACCACACGCATCACACTGTCTCACCGACGCACATAATCTCTGCTACTGCAGAACTGATCACTGCTGCTGAATCAGAGGCTGAGAGAAATACCGCACAGAGAGCACTGCAGAGGAGAAATGAAGAGCAGAGTGATGCCCACCGGTCCCGGAGGAGGCAGCGTGCCAGTTGGGAAAAGCCAGGTGGAAACAGTCGCACATGACGGCGGCGGTGGCGGCGTCTGCAGCGATGGGAACCTTGGCCGGACAGGCAGGGCAGATGGTAGCAGTGGGGTGAGCAGGTACTGGTCCTGCTGACCACCAGCTTGTTCCGGATCAGTCGAGTGTGTGTGTGTGTGTGTGTGTGTGTGTGAATGTTAGTCAGAGTCAAGAGCTGTCCACCGAATGAAGAAATCTCCCTCCTGTGCCTGTAAACATGGACCTCCAGTGCAGCATCCTAACTTAATTATGGGAGGAGCCACCCCCTCCCCAACACACACAGAGTCATCACACGCTTCTCCTCCTTTTTCCTCTACTTTCTCTCTCCTCTCTTCAGCCTCACTGATCAGCCTAATCGGACAGGGACGTCATGATGTCAGTTTCTGGCTGACAGGATGGGGCTGAAACACTTTACTGGCTTGGGGCCATAACTCAATTTGTGCCGCATACACATCGTTTAAAACTCTACAGGGTGACAGGAGGCACAATGGAGGATCATACTGAAGGCAGCACATGATCGGTTACTTCATATTGACATGCGAAGCTGATTACTGATGGAATTCAAAAAACAGACTACAAGTAATGTCAGTCGATTACATTAAGTTTCATCGGGCCTCGGTGGAACACTCCTCTCATCTCAAATTTACCATATTTTCCAGAGTATAAATCACACCAGAATGTGATCTGCACCTGTCAAAATATGCCTCTCGAAAAAGAAAAGAAACATATACAGTGGGGCCAAAAGGTATTTGTATTTGTGCAAGTTCTCCTACTTAGAAAGATAAGAGAGGTCTGTACACGTCAACTGTGAGAGACAAAATGAGAAAAAAAAAAATCCAGGAAATCACATTGTAGGATTTTTAAAGAATTTATTTTAAAGAATTTATGGTGGAAATAAGTATTTGGTCAATAACAAAAGTTCAACTCAGTACTTTGTAACATAATCTTTGTTGGCAATGACAGAGGTCAAATGTTTCCTGTAAGTCTTCACCAGGTTTGCACACACTGTAGCTGGTATTTGTCCCATTCCTCCATGCAGATCTCCTTTAGAGCAGTGATGTTTTGGATCTGTCGCTGGGCAACATGGACTTTCAACTCCCTCAACAAATTTTGTATGGGGTTGAGGTCTGGAGACTGGCTAGGCCACTTCAGGACCTTGAAATGCTTTATACGAAGCCACTCCTTTGTTGCCTGAGTGGTGTGTTTGGTATTATTGTCATGCTGGAAGACCCAGCCACATTGCATCTTCAGTGCTCTGATGGAAGGAGGCTTTGGCTTAAAATCTCATGATACATGGCCCCGTTCATTCTTCCCTTAACACGGATCAGTCATCCTGTCCCCTTTGCAGAAAAACAGCTCCAAAGCATGATGTTTCCACCCCCATGCTTTACAGTAGATATGGTGTTCTTGGAATGCAACTCAGCATTCTTGTTCCTCCAAACACGACAAGTTGAGTTTTTACCAAAATGTTCTATTTTGGTTTCATCTGACCACATGATATTCTCCCAGTCCTCTTCTGGATCATCCATATGCTCTCTGGCAAACTTTAGACAGGCCTGGACACGTACTGGCTTAAGCAGGGGGACACGCCTGGCACTGCAGGATTTAAGTCCCTCTCTGCGTAGTGTGTAGCCTTTGTTACTTTGGTCTCAGCTCTCTGCAGGTCATTCATCAGGTCCCTCCATATAGTTCTGGGATTTTTCTTCACCGTTCTCATGAACATTTTGACTCCATGGGATGAGATCTTGCGTGGAGCCCCAGATCACGGGAGATTATCAATGGTTTTGTATGTCTTCCATTTTCTTACAATTACTCCCACAGTTGATTTATTCACACCAACCTGCTTGCCTATTGTAGATTCACTCTTCCCAGCCTGATGCACATCTACAATTTTCTTCCTGGTGCCCTTCGACAGCTCGTTGGTCTTGGCCATGGTTGAGTTTGGAGTCTGACTGTTTGAGGCTGTGGATAGGTGTCTTTTATACAGATAACAAGATTAACCAGGTGCCAGTAATACAGGTAATGAGTGGAGGACAGAAGAGCTTCTTAAAGAAGAAGGTACAGGTCTGTGAGAGCCAGAAATCTTGCTTGTTTGCGGGTGACCAAATACTTATTTTCCACCATAATTTACAAATAAATTCTTTAAAAATCCTACAATGTGATTTTCTGGATTTTTTTTCCTCATTTTGTCTCTCATAATTGAAGTGTACCTATGATGAAAATTACAGACCTCTCTCATTTTCAAGTAGGAGAACTTGCACAATCAGGGGCTGACTAAATACTTTTTGGCCCCACTGTAGCGCACAGCAGAATATGGGTCAAATTAAGTGGTAAATGGACCACATTTATATAGCGCTTTCCTATCTGCATCGTATGCTCAAACTCTTTACAAATAATGGCTCACATTCACCCCGATGTGAGGGTGCTGCCATACAAGGTACTCATGACACACCAGGAGCAAGTAGGGGATTAAGGACCTTGCCTAAGGGCAATTAATGATTTTCCGGTCAGGCTGGGATTTGAACTGAGGATCCTCTGGTCTCAAGCCCAATGCTTTAACATCACACCTGTTTTCTGCATGTGGAACTCACTTTTTAACACAGCATTTCCCTGGCGGCAGATTTAACAATGGACAGGCACTCAGTAGCACATGTGCACACCACCTTCTGTGCTGTTACTTAACAAAACATAATGACTTGTAAATTTCAAAAATAGGTAAGATGGAAAAACATGCAACGCACAACATATTGGATATTATATGATGCAGTTTGAACAACAGAAAATGTTTGATGGATATGGATGGACACCTGAAAATTAGATTCATGCAAAAAAGCCCTTAGCTTGTGGTCTGTGCCATACCATAAGGACTTTTGCATTCCAAAAGAAAGATTGCTAAATAAATGTGTGATGGACACAACCTGGTTTCACAGCAAGTCGTGATTCAGCAGCACGAAATCTACATTAATCTATTGGTTCGTGATATTCTGACGAAAAGTGCCTCATTTTCGTCACGGCAGCATGAATTCATTCTAATTCATTCCGTGATGGCTGCAGAAAATTAAAAGTGAAGCGTGGGGGGGGGGGGGGGGGAATGGGGGGTTGGGGTGGTTATGGTTAGGGTGGGGGAAAGAGTAAGATTAGGTTATGGTTAAGGTTAGGGTTGGGGGTAGGAGTAGGGTTAGGAATAGTGAGTAAAAAAAAAAAAAAAAAACCTGTCACGAAAATTTGACTCATTTCGTCACGGGAGCACGAAAAAAGTGAGACTGGGCTGGATGGACAACATATTGGATGTTATTTGATGCAGATGAACATGGATTGCTGACACACAGCATTGGAAACATTACAATTCAAAAAATTAATCAATTTTTAGCATTATTATTATAATTAATTACTTGATTAATTAAAATAGCAATAACAAACATTTGTTTTTTGTTTGTTTGTTTTTTTGTTTGGGGGGGGGGGGGGGGGGGGGGGGGGGGGGTATGTAAGACTCACCAGACTATAAATCACAGGCTTTCCCAAACTAGTCCAAAAAATAAATAAATAAATAAAAACTGCGACTTACACTCCAGAAAATTGAAAACAGATTAAATCAGTGGTGAATGTACAGATAACCAGGAAGGAGACAATAAATGAGAAGGAACATAAGGTTTCCATACAAAATATAATGTGGAGATTGTTGTTGTTAAATCAAATCAAATCAATTTTATTTATATAGCGCCAAATCACAACAAACAGTTGCCCCAAGGCGCTTTATATTGTAAGGCAAAAGCCATACAGTAATTACGGAAAAACCCCAACGGTCAAAACGACCCCCTGTGAGCAAGCACTTGGCGACAGTGGGAAGGAAAAACTCCCTTTTAACAGGAAGAAACCTCCAGCAGAACCAGGCTCAGGGAGGGGCAGTCTTCTGCTGGGACTGGTTGGGGCTGAGGGAGAGAACCAGGAAAAAGACATGCTGTGGAGGGGAGCAGAGATCAGTCACTAATGATTAAATGCAGAGTGGTGCATACAGAGCAAAAAGAGAAAGAAACAGTGCATCATGGGAACCCCCCAGCAGTCTACGTCTATAGCAGCATAACTAAGGGATGGTTCAGGGTCACCTGATCCAGCCCTAACTATAAGCTTTTTCAAAAAGGAAAGTTTTAAGCTTAATCTTAAAAGTAGAGAGGGTGTCTGTCTGAGAGCGAAGCGCTCTATTGGGGTGATATGGTACTATGAGGTCACTACGATAAGATGGGACCTGATTATTCAAAACCTTATAAGTAAGAAGAAGAATTTTAAATTCTATTCTAGAATTAACAGGAAGCCAATGAAGAGAGACCAATATGGGTGAGATATGCTCTCTCCTTCTAGTCCCTGTCAGTACTCTAGCTGCAGCATTTTGAATTAACTGAAGGCTTTTCAGGGAACTTTTAGGACAACCTGATAATAATGAATTACAATAGTCCAGCCTAGAGGAAATAAATGCATGAATTAGTTTTTCAGCATCACTCTGAGACAAGACCTTTCTAATTTTAGAGATATTGTGCAAATGCAAAAAAAGCAGTCCTACAACCCCTGGCAAAAATTATGGAATCACCGGCCTCGGATGATGTTCATTCAGTTGTTTAATTTTGTAGAAAAAAAGCAGATCACAGACATGACACAAAACTAAAGTCATTTCAAATGGCAACTTTCTGGCTTTAAGAAACACTATAAGAAATAAAAAAAAAAGATTGTGACAGTCAGTAACGGTTACTTTTTTAGACCAAGCAGAGGAAAAAAATATGGAATCACTCAATTCTGAGGAATAAATTATGGAATCACCCTGTAAATTTTCATCCCCCAAACTAACACCTGCATCAAATCAGATCTGCTCGTTGACATTGACCCTATGTGTCTTTTTGCAAGGAATGTTTTCACAGTTTTTGCTCTATGGCAAGATGCATTATCATCTTGAAAAATGATTTCATCATCCCCAAACATCCTTTCAATTGTCCAAAATATCAACGTAAACTTGTGCATTTATTGATGATGTAATGACAGCCATCTCCCCAGTGCCTTTACCTGACATGCAGCCCCATATCATCAATGACTGTGGAAATTTACATGTTCTCTTCAGGCAGTCATCTTTATAAATCTCATTGGAACGGCACCAAACAAAAGTTCCAGCATCATCACCTTGCCCAATGCAGATTCGAGATTCATCACTGAATATGACTTTCATCCAGTCATCCACAGTCCACGATTGCTTTTCCTTAGCCCATTATAACCTTGTTTTTTTTCTGTTTAGGTGTTAATAATGGCTTTTGTTTAGCTTTTCTGTATGTAAATCCCATTTCCTTTAGGCGGTTTCTTACAGTTCGGTCACAGACGTTGACTCCAGTTTCCTCCCATTCGTTCCTCATTTGTTTTGTTGTGCATTTTTCGATTTTTGAGACATATGCTTTAAGTTTTCTGTCTTGACGCTTTGATGTCTTCCTTGGTCTACCAGTATGTTTGCCTTTAACAACCTTCCCATGTTGTTTGTATTTGGTCCAGAGTTTAGACACAGCTGACTGTGAACAACCAACATCTTTTGCAACATTGCGTGATGATTTACCCTCTTTTAAGAGTTTGATAATCCTCTCCTTTGTTTCAATTGACATCTCTCGTGTTGGAGCCATGATTCATGTCAGTCCACTTGGTGCAACAGCTCTCCAAGGTGTGATCACTCCTTTTTAGATGCAGACTAACGAGCAGATCTGATATGATGCAGGTGTTAGTTTTGGGGATGAAAATTTACAGGGTGATTCCATAATTTTTTCCTCAGAATTGAGTGATTCTATATTTTTTTCCTCTGCTTGGTCTAAAAAAGTAACCGTTACTGACTGCCACAATCTTTTTTTCTTGATTTCTTATAGTGTTTCTTAAAGCCAGAAAGTTGTCATTTGAAATGACTTTAGTTTTGTGTCATGTCTGTGATCTGCTTTTTTTTCTACAAAATTAAACAACTGAATGAACATCCTCCGAGGCCGGTGATTCCATCATTTTTGCCAGGGGTTGTACATATTTGTTTAATATGCACATTGAATGACATATCCTGATCAAAAATGACTCCAAGATTTCTCACAGTATTACTAGAGGTCAGGGTAATGCCATCCAGAGTAAGGATCTGGTTAGACACCATGTTTCTAAGATTTGTGGGGCCAAGTACAATAACTTCAGTTTTATCTGAGTTTAAAAGCAGGAAATTAGAGGTCATCCATGTCTTTATGTCTGTAAGACAATCCTGCAGTTTAGCTAACTGGTGTGTGTCCTCTGGCTTCATGGATAGATAAAGCTGGGTATCATCTGTGTAACAATGAAAATTTAAGCAATGCTGTCTAATAATACTGCCTAAGGGAAACATGTATAAAGTGAATAAAATTGGTCCTAGCACAGAACCTTGTGGAACTCCATAATTAGCCTTAGTCTGTGAAGAAGATTCCCCATTTACATGAACAAATTGTAATCTATTAGATAAATATGATTCAAACCACCGCAGCGCAGTGCCTTTAATACCTATGGCATGCTCTAATCTCTGTAATAAAATTTTATGGTCAACAGTATCAAAAGCAGCACTGAAGTCTAACAGAACAAGCACAGAGATGAGTCCACTGTCTGAGGCCATAAGAAGATCATTTGTAACCTTCACTAATGCTGTTTCTGTACTATGATGAATTCTAAACCCTGACTGAAACTCTTCATATAGAACATTCCTCTGCAGATGATCAGTTAGCTGTTTTACAACTACCCTTTCAAGAATTTTAGAGGTCCGGACAGGACCAGACTTTTACAGGTGATGGACTTGGACACTAGGGAGCAAGAATCAGAACAGGTTGTGAACAAAAAGAGCTTTATTTACAGTAATAAATAACTGAGGTGAGCTGGAGGAAGTCTGCTGAGCTGAGACCGGGCCCACATATAGTGGTGGAAGTTCGGGAGACGCAGTGCACACAGAGACAGAGTTGGGAGTCTGAGAACGAGTTGGAGTCCTGAAGTATACTGAGCTGGAACCGGGGCCAGGTGGGATGCAGAGAGCTGAGGATGAGGAACTAGGAGGATGGAGGTGAACAGAGGTGAGTGATTGTACTCGTAACACTGGAAGCCGTCAGCGCAACAGTTCACTGTAGGCTTAAGGCAGGAACATTCACAGTTCATGAACTGTCCTCAGAGGTCAGCTGCTGCGCATCTTGTGACACAGTTCCAATCAAGCTGGACTTGACTTTAGAAATTACTTGGAAAGCTCTTAGTGGTTCTGCATCAGAGCTCATTCAGTTCTTGGAAAACAGTTCTTGGAATTAGTTCTTGGAAACAGTTCTTGGAAAGAGTTCTTGGTCATGCACAGTCACAAACAGGAGCAGTGTGACAATGAGATTTCACATACATGCAGGAATTTAGCTGAACATGGCAGAGCTATGCGCTCTGAGGCTGAGAGCAGATGAGTTCCAAAGTGATGTTGTGCAGAAGGTGGCGTAGGAGCCAGGAGCATGCAGCGTGGGAACCGTGCAGGAAAGCATCTGGAAACACCAAAAGATCAACGAGCTCTAATACAGAAATTAGAGGTGCCCAGGTTACCTTGAGATGAGCTGTGGGAAGCTCAGACGTCAGTGCGCATGGAAGCATCAGCATAGACAGGGTCATGAATTTCTCATGGAAGGCTCACATAGTATCATTGAAAGTCACGGAAGACTCTCGCGTGTCAGGGTCACAGAGACTGTGGCAAAGACTGAGCTCAGAGCCGAGGTTTAAGTAGCCAGCTCATGATCAGGAGCTCATGGGTGTCAGGTGTGTGGTGATGAGGAGCTGCAGGTGTTCCTCGGCTCTACAGCACGCCACCTGAAGAGAAAACAGGCAAACTACACACAAGAGGTTAAAAATGACAAGGACAAAGGCAGACCATGACATACATTCCATATCTGACCTGAACACAATTTTGGCATTGACCTATGATCTTGATGTTTGATCAAAAGTTTACATACTCTGGCAGAATTCTTAATTTTATTTTATTTCATTTATTTATTTTTGGTTTGCCAAAAAGCACCTGAAGGACTCTCAGACCATGAGAAACAAAATTCTCTAGTTGGATGAGACAAAGATTGAACTTTTTGGTGTGAATGCCAGACATCATGTTTGGAGGAAACCAGGCACCATCCCTACATTGAAGCATGGTGGTGGCAGCATCATGCTGTGGGGATGTTTTTCAGCAACAAGAACTGGGATACTAGTCAGGATTGAGGGAATGATGAATGCAGCAATGTAGAGACATCCTGGATGAAAACCTGCTCCAGAGAGCTCTTGACCTCAGACTGGGGCGATGGTTCATCTTTCAGCAGCAAGAATCAGAACATTAACCCTCTGGGTCTGATGCCATCGATTTACCTCACGTGAAAAGCCAAAGATCGTTTTCAGGAGTGATATGTTACTAGTTGGCCCGTTTGAATAGCCCCCTGGGTGCTCCAATGAGTACATACTGTTGGTCTCCATGCTCCCTGCGCCATTACGCACAGTGATCAGCGAAGCAGACGGAGAGCCTCTGATGACAATCTCACGTGCTCAAACAAAGAGTGTGTAACTATCAGGATTGCTCCACTAGTTTGCATGTGAATGTTACTGGATAACTCTGTTGCTTTCTTATTGTCGTGAAACACTGTTTACCATATCAATGGGGGAGGGCCGCTCCTCAGACTGTAAGGAGCCAAAGTAGGCCAAAGTGTGAATGAAAGCTGCTTTGAGCAGCACAGAACACTTCAAAACACAGTAAAATTAGAGGTTTGTGATTTAACCTTTGTGTAATAGCAGACAGAAATTGCTTTGAGATGAAGACAACAAAATGCATACACCATTTTGTATATATTGTTCAAAATGTGCATTTGTGTTTATTGTTTGACCCTTTTTGTTGTTCAGTCTTTCACACAAGACCTCAAATTCCCTTTATAAAGTGTCAAAACAGTTGTTTATTATAGTTTGTTGTGTGTTTTGAATAAATGTGTGTGGAAAATTATTTTTCGCTTTACTTTTTCCTTCCTTATTTTTGATTGTAAACCTTTATTACACTTATAAAACACAAGAGCATATATATTATGAAAGCACACGTTGTCCTGAAAAAAGAGACATAAAACTTGATT
Organism: Thalassophryne amazonica; assembly: GCF_902500255.1. Lineage (NCBI taxonomy): Eukaryota > Metazoa > Chordata > Actinopteri > Batrachoidiformes > Batrachoididae > Thalassophryne > Thalassophryne amazonica. Next base: position 18,292,449 of record NC_047121.1, on the reverse strand, counting down.
GTGGGATGCAGGGAGAGCTGTTAACAGCAATAATAACACATTTATGCCAGGCGAGTGAACTGTCCAAAAAATGCCCCCAGACCCCAGAGGGTTAAAGATATTTAACTATTCAGGGATGTCTGGGATAGCCTCCAGCTCCCCCGCAACCCTTAATTGGACTAAGCGGTTGAAGATGAGTGTGTGTGAGTGTGTTGTTCTTCAGGCTAATGTGTGACATTTTAGAGCAGTTTTTAAGACAACATTGATCATGAAATGTGAATATAAAATAAAGACAGTTTGCCGTTTCCCTGAACTAGAGACATCACGTGACTTCAAGTAAAACAGTGATTCTAACATTCAGTCTGTTGTACAAAAGAAGGCAGACAGACATAAGAATTAAGACATGGCTGCTGTAAGATCTTCTGATGCCAAGGTTTCTCATAGTGATTGTATTTATTTATTTTTTATTTTTTTACCCAATACATGAAGTCCCTCAGCCCCACGCTTTTTTTTTTTTTGTATTCCCATCGCGAAATGAGTCACATTTTCGTGACGTTTTTTATGTTATTATTTCTTCCCCTAACCCCTAACCTTTTGTGCTCCTGTCACAAAAATGTGGCACTTTTCATGATGGGAGCATGAACAAATAGATTTATTTATTTTTGTGATGACATCATGAAATGGCGTGTGATTGGGTTGCATCCCTCATGATTTTGGAAGCATGTTTTATTTGAAAATCTGTTTGGATCTTTCACCTACCTACATGCCAGCATCACTCTGATGGCCCACACACTCAACATGTCTGTGTGTGCTCCAGTGTCTGACCATAAGAGAGCTAAGTGATGTTTGGACCTGAGAGTGAAACTACCAGTACATTAGCAAGCACTCAGATCAATAATGCAGAAGTGCAAAGCTGCAGGTATCAGGCCACTTATCCATGCTGTATCGCTGATATTTGTCTTGCTTGCTCTTCCATTCGGTAACACAGATTGGGGAATATCAGTTATTTAGTTGTAAGCGATTAATTACAAATACTCTAATATGCATTTTGTCACACACCAGTTAAGCCACTTTCATTATAAAAGTTGTGCAGCCTCTCCTTTGTTTCTTGGAAATGTAATTTTTCTCAGTCTGAATTCGAATCAGGACAATTCCAGATGGATGAAGTGCTCTCTTTCTCATTCTTGGCCAAGAGCAGACAAAATGACAAAGCACTTAGGTTTGGCTCCAGCTCAAAATAACATTTTCTACCTATATCAATTTCTTGCTGATGAGTGCAAGGAGACCATAAAGTGAACAGCTTCAGCTGTCTTTCTCCTTATTGGAAAACACTTCAGGAGGTGTATTTGTTCATTTCCCATTCCACATGTGGAACTTTGAATTTTGCAGCATTTATCCAAATTCACATTAAAACAGGAGGCTGCAAGACAAAGTGTAGTGAGTCGGGACAATAAGGACATTGGTGCTGGTTAGAAAGTGCAGGTTGTGTCTCTGAGTGATGGTTGTGTAACTTTCTCGGGTGAGCGTCATTCACAAATAGCACAGACTTCTCCTATTGTGTAAAGTCCCAGGTATTTCACAATAATCAATCAATCAATCAATCAATCAATTTTATTTATATAGCGCCAAATCACAACAAACAGTTGCCCCAAGGCGCTTTATATTGTAAGGCAAGGCCATACAATAATTACGTAAAAACCCCAATGGTCAAAACGACCCCCTGTGAGCAAGCACTTGGCGACAGTGGGAAGGAAAAACTCCCTTTTAACAGGAAGAAACCTCCAGCAGAACCAGGCTCAGGGAGGGGCAGTCTTCTGCTGGGACTGGTTGGGGCTGAGGGAGAGAACCAGGAAAAAGACATGCTGTGGAGGGGAGCAGAGATCAATCACTAATGATTAAATGCAGAGTGGTGCATACAGAGCAAAAAGAGAAAGAAACACTCAGTGCATTATGGGAACCCCCCAGCAGTCTAAGTCTATAGCAGCATAACTAAGGGATGGTTCAGGGTCACCTGATCCAGCCCTAACTATAAGCTTTAGCAAAAAGGAAAGTTTTAAGCCTAATCTTAAAAGTAGAGAGGGTGTCTGTCACCCTGATCCGAATTGGGAGCTGGTTCCACAGGAGAGGAGCCTGAAAGCTGAAGGCTCTGCCTCCCATTCTACTCTTACAAACCCTAGGAACTACAAGTAAGCCTGCAGTCTGATATGGTACTATGAGGTACCTAAGATAAGAAGGGACCTGATTATTCAAAACCTTATAAGTAAGAAGAAGAATTTTAAATTCTATTCTAGAATTAACAGGAAGCCAATGAAGAGAGGCCAATATGGGTGAGATATGCTCTCTCCTTCTAGTCCCCGTCAGTACTCTAGTTGCAGCATTTTGAATTAACTGAAGGCTTTTCAGGGAACTTTTAGGACAACCTGATAATAATGAATTACAATAGTCCAGCCTAGAGGAAATAAATGCATGAATTAGTTTTTCAGCATCACTCTGAGACAAGACCTTTCTAATTTTAGAGATATTGCATAAATGCAAAAAAGCAGTCTTACATATTTGTTTAATATGCGCTTTGAATGACATATCCTGATCAAAAATGACTTCCTCTGCAGATGATCAGTTAGCTGTTTTACAACTACCCTTTCAAGAATTTTTGAGAGAAAAGGAAGGTTGGAGATTGGCCTATAATTAGCTAAGATAGCTGGGTCAAGTTATGGCTTTTTAAGTAATGGTTGGTAGGAATGGGGTCTAATAGACATGTTGATGGTTTGGATGAAGTAACTAATGAAAATAACTCAGACAGAACAATCTGAGAGAAAGAGTCTAACCAAATACCGGCATCACTGAAAGCAGCCAAAGATAACGATACGTCTTTGGGATGGTTATAAGTAATTTTTTCTCTAATAGTTAAAATTTTATTAGCAAAGAAAGTCATGAAGTCATTACTAGTTAAAGTTAAAGGAATACTCGGCTCAAAAGAGCTCTGACTCTTTGTCAGCCTGGCTACAGTGCTGAAAAGAAACCTGGGGTTGTTCTTATTTTCTTCAATTAGTGATGAGTAGTAAGATGTCCTAGCTTTACGGAGGGCTTTTTTATAGAGCAACAGACTCTTTTTCCAGGCTAAGTGAAGATCTTCTAAATTAGTGAGACGCCATTTCCTCTCCAACTTACGGGTTATCTGCTTTAAGCTGCGAGTTTGTGAGTTATACCACGGAGTCAGGCACTTCTGATTTAAAGCTCTCTTTTTCAGAGGAGCTACAGCATCCACAGTTGTCTTCAATGAGGATGTTTAGGTAGCTACTCTGCACTGTGTTGGTATATGGCATTAGGGAACATAAAGAAGGAAACATATCCTTAAACCTAGTTACAGCGCTTTCTGAAAGACTTCTAGTGTAATGAAACTTATTCCCCACTGCTGGGTAGTCCATCAGAGTAAATGTAAATGTTATTAAGAAATGATCAGACAGAAGGGAGTTTTCAGGGAATACTGTTAAGTCTTCAATTTCCATACCATAAGTCAGAACAAGAGCTAAGATATGATTAAAGTGGTGGGTGGACTCATTTACATTTTGAGCAAAGCCAATTGAGTCTAATAATAGATTAAATGCAGTGTTGAGGCTGTCATTCTCAGCATCTGTGTGGATGTTAAAATCGCCCACTATAATTATGTTATCTGAGCTAAGCACTAAGTCAGACAAAAGTTCTGAAAATTCACAGAGAAACTCACAGTAACGACCAGGAGGACGATAGATAACCACAAATAAAACTGGTTTTTGGGACTTCCAATTTGGATGGACAAGACTAAGAGTCAAGCTTTCAAATGAATTAAAGCTCTGTCTGGGTTTTTGATTAATTAATAAGCTGGAATGGAAGATTGCTGCTAATCCTCCGCCTCGGCCCGTGCTACGAGCGTTCTGGCAGTTAGTGTGACTCGGGGGTGTTGACTCATTTAAACTAACATATTCATCCTGCTGTAACCAGGTTTCTCTAAGGCAGAATAAATCAATATGTTGATCAATTATTATATCATTTACTAACAGGGACTTAGAAGAGAGAGACCTAATGTTTAATAGACCACATTTAACTGTTTTAGTCTGTGGTGCAGTTGAAGGTGCTATATTATTTTTTCTTTTTGAATTTTTATGCTTAAATAGATTTTTGCTGGTTATTGGTAGTCTGGGAGCAGGCACCGTCTCTACGGGGATGGGGTAATGAGGGGATGGCAGGGGGAGAGAAGCTGCAGAGAGGTGTGTAAGACTACAACTCTGCTTCCTGGTCCCAACCCTGGATAGTCACGGTTTGCAGGATTTAAGAAAATTGGCCAGATTTCTAGAAATGAGAGCTGCTCCATCCAAAGTGGGATGGATGCCGTCTCTCCTAACAGAACCAGGTTTTCCCCAGAAGCTTTGCCAATTATCTATGAAGCCCACCTCATTTTTTGGACACCACTCAGACAGCAAGCAATTGCAAAGTTACACACCGATTCAATGTTAATTTTAGTGACCTCCGATTGGCGTAACCGGGTGTCATTACTGCCGACGTGAATTACAATCTTACCAAATTTACGCTTAGCCTTAGCCAGCAGTTTCAAATTTCCTTCAATGTCGCCTGCTCTGGCCCCCGGAAGACAATTGACTATGGTTGCTGGTGTCGCTAACTTCACATTTCTCAAAACAGAGTCGCCAATAACCAGAGTTTGTTCCTCGGCGGGTGTGTCGCCGAGTGGGGAAAAACGGTTAGAAATGTGAACGGGTTGGCGGTGTACACGGGGCTTCTGTTTAGGGCTACGCTTCCTCCTCACAGTCAACCAGTCGGCCTGGTTTCCCGGCTGCTCGGGATCTGCCAGAGGGAAACTAATGGCGGCTAAGCTACCTTGGTCCGCACCGACTACAGGGGCCTGGCTAGCTGTAGAATTTTCCATGGTGCGGAGCCAAGTCTCCAATTCGCCCAGCCTGGCCTCCAAAGCTACGAATAAGCTACACTTATTACAAGTACCATTACTGCTAAAGGAGGCCGAGGAATAACTAAACATTTCACACCCAGAGCAGAAAAGTGCGGGAGAGACAGGAGAAGCCGCCATGCTAAACCGGCTAAGAGCTAGTAGCCGCGCTAAGCTAGCGGATTCCTAAAAACACGCAAAGTGAATAACGTGTAAATAATTTAGAGGTGATTCAGCAGAGGGAGTGCTTTAGTTAAGGCATGTGAAGATAACACTGTGAAACAAATCGTTATCTAGGTAACTAGATCAATCTAACTGCGCAGATTAAACAGCTAACAGATACAGCAAAACACCGCTGTGCTCCGGAACAGGAAGTGATACAATACCGCAGTGAGAGCCAACCACCAGTAGAGGTGATGCAATGCAAGTGACACTAATGAAAATGAAAATGTGAGTTGAAAACGTGAGTTATCTGAATTAAATTTGAATAATTTGTTCTATATGCACACAGTAAAATCACCAATCAGTGTAAAACTAACACTTAGTTTTATTAGTTTTCCACTGACAGTGTACATATGGTCCTACTCTGGCCTGAGTTTCACCATGGGACCCCCCCCCCCCCCCCCAGAAGCTCATATTATCTCATCTTCAACTGCTAATCCAGGATCGGGTCACAGGGGCAACAGCTCCAGAAGGGGACCCCAGGCTTCCCTTTCCTGGGCCACATTGACCACCTCTGATTGGGGGATGCCGAGGCGTTCCCAGGCCAGTGTGGAGATATAATCTCTCCACCTAATCCTGGGTCTTCCCCAGGGTCTCCTCCCATATTGACGTGGCTGGAACACCTCCCAAGGGAGGCGCCCAGGTGGCACTAGCCACCCTCCTGAGGAAGCCCATTTTGGCCGCTTGTACCCATGATCTACTTCTTTCTGTCATGACCCAACCCTCATGACCATAGGTGAGAGTAGGCATGATGATTGACCAGTAGATCGAGAGCTTCGCCTTTTGGCTCAGTTCCCTTTTCTTCACAACAGTACGGTAGAGCGAATGCAATACCACCCCTGCTGATTCTCCGGCCAGTCTCACGCTCCACTGTCCCTGAGGTGCTTGAACTCCTTCACTTGGGGCAAGACCTCATTCCCTACCCGGAGTAGACAATACATCGGTTTCCTGCTGAGAAGCATGGCCTCAGATTTAGAGGTGCTGAACCTCACCTCAGTCACTTCAGACTCAGCTGTGAACTGATCCAGTGAGTGTTGGAGGTTACAGGCTGATGAAGCCAACAGAACCACATCATCTGCAAAAAGCAGTGATGAGACTGTGCACACCAGAAGCTAAAAGGCAAAAAAAGAAAAATGCTTAAAAATGCAGAGGGTCTGGGGGGGCCATGCTAATGCTTCCCTGAAGCATTTGCTCAAAAAAAGTCTGAAGGACCTAAATGACATGGTGAGATGCTGAAGAGCTTCCCTCGTTCATGTCAGCGGCATATACATATTGTGCTGAAGAAGACGTGTAAGTCCCTTCGGCTGCTCCCTTGTTTGCACTCAGGGTCGCCACAGCAAATCCAAGGTGGATCTGCATGTTGAATTGGCACAGGTTTTACGCCGGATGCCCTTCCTGACGGAACTCCACATTACATGGAGAAATGTGGCAGGGGTAGGATTTGAACCCGGAACCTTCTGAACTGAAACCAAGCGCATTAACCACTTGGCCACCACCCCTGCTATTGTGCTGAAGACGTGTGATCAGTACAAATTATGGAAAAATGTTGGAGAGAATGGTAGAATTTTAATTTGGAGCCATGTGAACTGTTAGGTAATCTGAGACTAAACAAACAACACAACAGTTTGGCATTTGTGAACAGCCTGGGCATCACAAGGAGCTGGCTTCACCAAACCCAGACTCCAAGAGATGACCAGGCTGTTTTCTCCCATGCCCCAAATTAAATAAAAAATCACGGAAATCATGTAAATACTGGCTGCATTTCTCACGACACCTGTCAGCTTTTAATGACATCAGAGCTGTGACGTCATCATTTTGGAATCAGGATTTGTAAAGCAAGCTGTGACTGGCTGGAAATCTGCCTCTGACAGCCACACCCTCAAAACAGACCAATCACAGTGCATTTAGCAAATTGAAAGCAACATTTTGGAAACATTGCCACAAAACATTTTCCAAGCCATTTTCAAAATGTTTTGGAGAGTCTACACGTTAATGTTTTCAAAATGTTTCCCCACAACGTTTTGGGTATTTTGTCACAAATCATTTTGGAAATGTTGCCACAAAACGTTTTCTAAACCATTTTCAAAATGTTTTGGAGAGCCTACACTTTAATGTTTTCAAAACGTTTCCCCAAAATGTTTTAGACATATTGCCACAAAACATTTTCTGAACCATTTTCAAAATGTTTTGGAGAGCCTACACTTTAATGTTTTCAAAACGTTTCCCCAAAATGTTTTAGACATATTGCCACAAAACATTTTCTGAACCATTTTAAAAATGTTTTGGAGAGTCTACACTTTAATGTTTTCAAAATGTGTCCCCAAAATGTTTTGGGTATATTGCCACAAAACATTTTGGAAACGTTGCTACAAAACATTTTCCAAACCATTTTCTAAATGTTTTGGAGAGTCTACACTTTAATGTTTTCAAAACGTTTCCCCAAATTGTTTTAGGTATATTGCCACAAAAACATTTTGGAAATATTGCCACAAAACATTTTCCGAACCATTTTCAAAATGTTTCGGAGAGTCTACACTTTATACCCCCATCACACATAGCCAGAATCATGCAGAGTGGTGTCGGACTTATGAAATGGTGCACATCCGAAAGGTGTCGGATTTCAGTTCCAAAACGTTCTGACAGCCATCTGCGGAAGTCGACACACTTGATCAAAATCTGCCAGCGGCCCTGAGTGTGAAGCACATGTTTATAATTCTCTGGGTGTGGTCGAGATGGGACACTTACCTGACCGTGGCCCATGAGCAGTCTGAGGACCATCTAACCGCAATTTACATATTCAGATGGCGGCAAAACGCGATCCAAAATGATTTGAGCGCATATGATGGAACCTTGAGATAGATCTGGCACGGTATGCGTGCTGGTATCTGGTATGTCCTGCACGTGCCAGTATAATAATATCTGTGGAGCGCAAAGGAACTGTTGAAATGTATGTGGTACGCTTCATCTTAGCATGTCAACAGCGGCTTAACCGAAAGCTCCATGCACTGCTGCACATCCATTCCTTCCCATGAGTGATGTAAATAATGTGAACTATTGTCTCCATCATAATGCTCCGTACTGCGCAGTTACGCGTCATTGCGCGCAACAGGCTCAGCCGGACAGAACTCATGCGTTGTAATAAATGTCCACCTTCTAACTCTGAAGGAGATCTCACAAGGAGCTTGTAGCAGGCCATTACACCATTAATACAGATGCATCTTACCTCCAACAGCGGTCCAGGGGTGTGTCACAGACAAGGACATGAAGCCAGAACAGCAGCCTGCAGTTAGAATCTGTTCACCCAAAGAAAAAAATAATTCCATGTGATAATCCAACCATCACTGTGTCCAGAGATACGTTCTGGGCTGAAGTATACAAACAAGAAAAAAGAAAGTTCCTTGGAAAGGTGACAATTACAACCCCACGTGTGTGTGCGGAGTGCAGGTGTGCCACGCACACACGTGCGGATGTGTGTGTGAGGAAAACAGTGCTCTGGTCTGTCCTGCTTACTGTTGGAGATCGGGAAGACTGCAGTGCCTTTAATGGCTGTCTGACAGCAATCTGTGTCATCCACCTGCTGTCTAAACATGCTTTGGATGCCATTGTACACGTGTGGACGAGGCAGTCCAGATACCTTTGGACCACACCCCTTTTCCTCCCAACTGTGTCAGATAATGGCAATATTTGCCGTGTCAGAATGGCTCCTCCACATTCTTGCTATGTGTGATGGGGGCTTCAGGGTTATTCTTAGGAGTTTTGCCATCCTAGGTGGTATTGATATGGCCACTTTTAGGGGACTATTCCAAGGCCTTGTAATGGATATAAGTTAAACAGAATATTTAATTAAATCTTAAATTTAATTGAATAATGAAAAGGGGAACATGAACGAGAGACTAAATATGAATAGAAATTAATCAGACTAAACTTGGTTGGAATTTAGCATTGAATTTTGGGTTCACCAAATGATTTTGATTATTAAGAAAATTAAACAAAGCCACTTTGCATCACTGACTGCAAAAACCATCTATCTTGTAGAATCACTTATTTGGGTAATGTGGAGCAGTTCGGTGCGGTCTGCTTTCCTGGTTGGCTGTTTGCTGGCCTCCTTTAACAACCTGCGTTACCTCAGCGGGTCTCCCAGATGACTACAGGCATGAATGCTGCTTGTTTTCCCAGCAGGACCGAACATGGGAGTTCAGTGGCTCTGTTAATGTTACCGACCCAGGAGGAAAACTTAAATCAGACTAACACTCCTGCGATTTCCAAAACTTGTGGAAAATCAATTTAAAGTCTTTGGAAAAAAAATTAAACAGGCTTAATACTTGGCAAAGAACATGGTGGAGTAAATTCATTTGAAAAACACAGCTAGGAAATTGTCTTTGAAATTCAGGTGACTTGACTTATGCCTTAAAGTTATTTGGAAAAATTAGTGTTGTCGTTCAAAGACTGACCCTAACCCTAATCCTAACCCAATTCCAGTGAAGTTGGGACATTGTGTAAAATGTAAATAAAAACAGAATACAATGATTTGCAAATCCTCTTCATCCTATATTCAATTGAATACACCACAAAGAAAAGATAATGTTCACACTGATAAACGTTTTTGTTTTTGTGCAAATATTTACTCATTTTGAAATGGATGCCTGCAACACATTTAAAAAAAAGGCAACAAAAGACTGAGAAAGTTGATGAATGCTCAAAGAACACCTAATTGGAAACAGGTGAGTGCCATGATTGGGTATAAAAGGAGCATTCCCAAAAGGCTCAGCCATTCACAAGTAAAGATGGGGCGAGGATCACTACTTGGTGAACAACTGTGTGAAAAAATAGTCCAACAGTTTAAGAACAATGTTTCTCAATGTTCAATTGCAAGGAATTTAGGGATTACATCATGTACAGTCCATAATATAATCAGAAGATTCAGAGCATCTGTTGAACTTTCTACATGTAAGCAGCAAGGCCGAAAACCAACATTGAATGCCCGTGACCTTTGATGCCTCAGGCGGCACTGCATTAAAAACCGACATCATTGTGTAAAGGATCTTACCATGTGGGCTCAGGAACACTTCAGAAAACCATTGCCAGTTAACACAGTTCATCGTTACATCTACAAGTGCAAGTTACAACTCTACCATGCAAAGCAAAAACCATACATCAACAACATCCAGAAATGCTGCCCCCTTCTCTGGGCCTGAGCTCATTTGAAATGGACAGACGCAAAGTTGAAAAGTGTGCTGTGGTCTGATGAGTCCACATTTCAAATTGTTTTTGGAAATCATGGACGTCGTGTCCTCCGGACAAAAGAGGAAAAGGATCATCCAGATTCTTACCAGTGCAAGCATCTATGATGGTATGGGGTGTGTTAGTGCCCATGGCATGGGCAACTTACAGATCTGTAATGGCACCATCAGTGCTGAAAGGTACATCCAGGTTTGGAGCAACACATGCTGCCATCCAAGCAACGTCTTTTTCAGGGACGTCACTACTTATTCAGCAAGACAATGCCAAGCCACATTCTGCATGTTACAACAGCGTGGTTTCATAGTAAAAGAGTGCAGGTACTAGACTGGCCTGTCTGCAGTCCAGACCTGTCGCCCATTGAAAATGCGTGGCGCATTATGAAGCGCAAAATACGACAATGGAGACCCCGGACTGTTGAACAACTGAAGTCGTACATCAGGCAAGAATGGGAAAGAATTCCACCTACAAAGCTTCAGCAATTAGTGTCCTCAGTTCCCAAACGCTTATTGAGTGTTGTTAGAAGGAAAGGTGATGTAACACAGTGGTAAACATACCACTGTCCCAAATTTACAGGGAACCTTGGACAAGTTCAAAGATGGCTAACCTTGACCTATTTTAAGAGGTCAAAAGGTCATATTCTCTTTCCTATTTTTATGCTTGTACGGTTGAGGGTATTTTAGCATTGCTTTATAGTGTCTATTATACGCGTACACATTTCTATCAACCCTGCATCACTCTTAGCACTTAACTGTGGGCAGTCACTCACTATAGCAACAACAATTGAATAAACCCAGTTCCATGCAGTATAAATACAACATGTACAGCACAGTGGTGGCCTTGTTGGCCAGATACAGGCATCGCAGATTAGTTCAGTTCAAGCTATACTCTAAAACATTGCAGCTGCGTTTAGTTATGTCCACTTGTTACATCTCTTTAACCCTCTGGGGTCCGAGGGCATTTTTTGGACAGTTCAGTCGCCTGGCATAAATGTTTTATTATTGCTGTTAACAGCTCTACCTGCATCCCACAATCACGTTTTATGTCTCTTTTTTTTCAGGACAACCTGTCCTTTCAGAATACATATGTTTTTGTTGTGTTTTATAAGTGTAATAAAAGTTTACAATCAAAAACAGGCAAGGAAAAAATAAAGCGAAACATAATTTTCCACACACGTTTATTCAAAACACACAACAAACTATAATAAGCAACTGTTTTGACACTTTATAAAGGTAATTTGAGGTCTTGTGTGAAAGACTGTACAACAAAAAGCTGGGACAGTGGTAAACATACCACTGTCCCAGCTTTTTTGAAACGTCTTGCAGGCATCCATTTCAAAATGAGCAAATATTTGCACAAAAACAATAAAGTTTATCAGTTTGAACATTAAATATCTTGTCTTTGAGGTGTATTCAATTGAATATAGGTTGAAGAGGATTTGCAAATCATTGTATTCTGTTTTTATTTACATTTTACACAACGTCCCAACTTCATTGGAATTGGGGATGTATATAGTGCTTTTCCATCTGCAAGCGCTTTACAATAATGCCTCACATTCACCTCAATGTCAGGGTGCTGCCATGCAAGGTACTCACTACACACTAGGGGATTAAGGACCTTGCCCACAGGGCTTTAGCGATTTTTCAGTTAGGCTGGGATTTGAACCAAGGATCCTCTGGTCTCAAGCCCAACACTTAACCACTAGACCATCACCTCCCCATAAAAAAACAGAAAAAATTTGGAGCAAAACCTACAAAGAGGAGAAGGTAAGCTAAGCTAAGATTAAGAATAAAAGTAAGAGCTAAGAGAGGAGCTAAGAGTAAAGGGGGCTAATAATAATATAATAATAACAACTTTATTCCAGACTTATGAGTACACAGATACATGATATGTACATAGGTCCATATGTGGGCAGACTTATACAGTGAAGTTTGTATGTAACATCCGTAACCAGTGGGTCTTAATCCTGGACCTATATTATAAAATGGTGTCTAGAATAGCACATATGATGGGATTAACCGACTTGTCTAAACACTGCATGAACCAATATACCAAATTCCTGATCACACCCTGACAACACTGTATGTCAAGACTGTGCAGAGTGTACTTGTACTCTCATATTTGGAGAATCCAATGAATAATTTTAAAATGTTATGATAGGACACATACAGTTTGTTTATAGATGATTTCTTGTAGTTCCACCGAAGTTGAGTTGTATACATAGACGAGCAGTATATGGACTGCATTTATATAGACGCTCAAAGCGCTTTACAAATAATGCCTCACATTCACCCCGATGTCAGGGTGCTGCCATACAAGGCGCTCACTACATACCGGGAGCAACTAGGGGATTAAAGACCTTGGCCAAGGGCCCTTAGTGATTTTCCAGTTAGGCTGGGATTGAACCGAGGATCTTCTGGTCTCAAGCCCAACGCCTTAACCACTCGACCATCACCTCCCCAGTATAAACGAAACAAGGTTAATTTAACATCAAGATTACACATAGGAAATTTGTGTCGGATCATATTCCCTTGAGCATAGAGCTGCGTGCATTGTCTGACTATAGCAAGGTCATCACTGAGGTCATTAATGATTATGTGCCTGAGGTATCTACAGGGGTCAGCTTCTTTCAGTACTGTACCATTTCGATTAAACACTGGTAAATCTACGTCCTTTAGATAGCTGGCCCTAAGGGACATTACAGCACTCTTCTTGGGGTTGTACAGTACACAGTGGTCATCACCAAATAGCTCACATACTTTCAACAGTTTGTTGAGCCCTGCCACTGAGGGTACCATTAACATCAGGTCATCTGCATACATTAGTATGCCACTATAATGGCAGCCAACATGACATATATTTAGCCTGTAGCTCAGTTCATCCATGTAGATATTGAATAAATGAGGGGACAAAATGCCACCCTGTCTGACACCATTAGATACTCCAAAGAATTCTGAGAGATCATTCCTCCACCTGACACACATTTTCTGGTTAGCATACCATACCACCATATAATCCAACAATATAATCAGGAACTCCTCTCCTGATGACAACTTTATATAATACTGAGTGATTTACCCTATCGAAGGCTTTACTAGCATCAAGGACAAATGCAAGCATACTGCTGTTAAGCACTCTATAGGTATTGTTTTTTTCTTTCATCACATTTATACACTGATCTATGCCATGCTTCTTTTTGAAGCCAAACTGATTAGGGTTGGTACCATGTATTCAAACATGCGATTTATTAATATGATTTCCAAAACTTTGCTAACAGCTAATGCTATAGGCCGATAGTTGTAAGTGGACATGAGATTTTGTGCTTTGTCCTTAATGACACTGAAATCATAGAGTGTGAGTCCTTTGTTTAAGGTTATTTTAAAGGGGGTTGAGGGGGTTTAAAAGAGGGCTTCACACATGACCATAAACTCCACTCACTTGGCATCAGATTACTTTGACCAGAACAGACTACCTGAAATAAAATAAAATGACACATTATTATAATGCTTTTTTTTTTTTACTAACATATATCTAAATGAAAGTCGTGTTCTAAACACATCCTAGGATAACAGAAAGTGGTTAGAATATTGTGTACACAATGGAGCATTTTATATTCATTAATAATTAACAGATAACATTGAAGCATGCACCAACAGATTATGTAAAAAGGAAGACACTCATCACATGAAAATCAGCATGTCAAGGAGTAAATGGGAATATAATTCTTGGGGCAAATAACTAATTATTTTATGTGACTGCTCACTCCTTTGGTTTTGAGTTTTAGTATAGTTTCCACCAATCTCCTTCAGTGGGTATTGTGATTCCATCCCGGTATTGATCATGGATATGTCTGTTTGGTAGGAGGGAGGGCATTTTAAGATGTTCTGGATTTGGAAGTTCGCCATATTGTACAGGTTTCATTAAACTGTCTAATAAATCTTGTCTGAACCAGGGTTGACCAGAACAAGAGTGCAGGTTTGGAACAAGAGTTCTTTTGATCCTTTTGTCTAAGCTAGGGACTACTGGAGTGTCCTGAGGTGTCATGAAGTCAGCCAGGAACTTTGAGCTCATTTCAAACACTTTGTGGAAAAAGAGGGTGGAAGATTCTTGGTGCCTGGCACTGAGCCGAGTGATATACAGAGTCAGTCAGTGTAATGCATTTCGGCATTAGGATTATCTGGGCAGTCCAGTGCTTTGTTAAAAGGGGAAAAGGAAGTCAATTTTGGTTCTGAAAGAGGTCTTGGGCATCCTCACTACAGCCTAATAGAAAGTGTTTCATTATCAGTTTCATTTCATGAGTTAAGTGAATGTGGATCAGAAGCTATCAAGAAGGTGCCTATGGTTACTGTAGTTCTGAAATGGCCCAGAAAAGTAAACAATTACATTTTCAGTTTGTGTTTTGCACATTTTCCTGTCCTTTTAAAATTCGATCTACTTAGGAATAAATCACGGATTTGAATCCTTTTTCTCTAAATTCTATCACTGGGACAGTTACATTCAAATGAAAGGCCCATGGCATGCTCAGTGCTAATGTTACAGCCTTATTCCCAAATGGAGGAAATTAATTTTTCCCTCAAACCTCTGCTCACAACACCCATTATGACAATGTGAAAAAGTTTTTTTTTGTTTGTTTGTTTGTTTTTTAATTTTTGCAAATTTATTAAAAATAAAAAAATTAAGAAATCAAACATACATAAGTATTCACACCCTTAGCTCAATACTTTGTTAATGCACCTTTGGCAGCAATTACAGACTCAAGTCTTCTTTAATATGATGCCACAAGCTTGGCGCACCTATCTTTGGGCAGTTTTGTCCATTCCTCTTTGCAGTACCTCTCAGGCTCCATCAGGTTGGATGGTGAGCGTCGGTGCACAGACATTTTCAGATCTCTCCAGAGATGTTCAATCAGATTTAGGTCTGGTCTCTGGCTGGGCAGAGGACAGAGTTGTCCTGAAGCCACTCCTTTGATATCTTGGCTGTGCTTATGTTGTGTGTTGGGGGGGTGTGGCTGGACATTTTGGTGTTCTTTTCTTTTCTTTGCTCTCCAGGTGGTATGAAAACTGATTTGTCTGTGGAGAAGGTGCTGGCTGAAGAGTCCTTCACCCTCTTCAACGTTATGTGCAGCACCTGTGGATGGTGCTCACATGCAACCTTAAAGACTTTCAGCTGAAGCAGATAATTAGATGGCGTTCTGCATTTAAGCCATGTGTGATTCAAGCAGAATTGCCGGGAACTCGACCTTGTGGTGTTCGTTTGTGAGACGCTGAGGACCGCGCCTGGGTTTGACATCGTGCCTGTGAAGGAAGAAGGGTGAGGGACACATGCTGTCAGCACACATCAGAGGTGAATAATTGTTTGACTAATTGTTGATAGTAACTTGGTATTTTGTTACGCAGTATATTTGAATTGTGATGAGAATTGTGCAGCTCGCTTCTCACTGCCGTGGCGTGCGGACAACTGATCCTCCACCTGTTGTGAGAAGCTGCTCATTTACATAAAGCTTAAATACAGACCTGAATGTGTTGCTGATAGTGTGTGCCTTTTGAAGGATATTGCTTGTAACTGCTGACTTACCTCACCTCTTCTATCCTTCGCAGAGAGTCGGTTTGTCGTGTCCACCTGGGGGGTGTTTGGCGGTAAAAGTGAGTCCAGAAGCGCCGGGCCTCGATCCTTTTGGGCGCTGGAGAGCGTGCCAGCCTTCACTCCACCAGACTGACGCTGTTTTAGTTTGTACACGTTGTTATGCACCAAAGGGTGGAAGAAATAAATTGTTTTGTTATTGGAACCGCTTTCTGGTTATTTTAGCGCTGGGTTCCGTCAGATGCAGGTCCGCTCCTCAACCCGCGTCGACACATAACAGTAGTTCCCGGCCATTCCATAATGGACCCAGCGGCAGAGGCGGTTCTTTTCGCCGAAAGAGTTCAAGAACACTTGGAGAAAATATGGGAGCAATTACTGCATCTCGCAAACCAAATTAAACCAACAGACGCCCGTGTTACGGAGCTTGCAGCGCAAGCCATTCCGCTTCCTGCTGCTCCAGCTGCGGCACCATCGATACCGGTGCAGATAACTCCGTCTCCCAGAGATTCAGCGTCCGAACTGATTATTTGTCATCCGGAGCCTTATGCAGGAGACGTTGAAGCCTGTGCTTTGTTTTTGATGCAATGTTCTCTGGTGACGTATCTCCAGGTGTTCTGGGACAGGCGAAATAATACACAAAAAAAAAAAAAAAAAAAAAAAACTTGGGTTAATGTTTTATTTCTTTGAATAGGGGTTATAATTTGTTTGGGGAGTCAGAGGCGTGTCTGGTGGAGTGAACGATAGGCGGTTAGAAGCCCGTCTGGACTCACTTGATCGTTGTTTTTTTTATGTGTATTTAGGTATTTCTGTTTGGGTCTGGGGTCGTTTTGTTTTGTTGTTTTTTATTTCCCTACTTCCCTAACCCCAACTTCACTTGCCCCAAGTCCGTTCGTCTTGTGGGTTGTGGGGTGGTGCAGGTTGGTCACGCTGAGCATTCTCAGAAGACCTCTGCACCTAGGGGGGGGTTGTTAGGGGCGTTTTTCTTGGTTTGGTTAGGGCCCGGTTCCACTCCAGCCTCGGTGGGCCTTTGTACCGTTCGTCATCGGTGTTGCCGGGGTGTGGTGCAGTGGGGACATACCTCAGTCGGAGGGGTGGGCCGATCTGTTGCCGTTCGCCATTTCGGTAGTTCCACCCCTCCCGAGAGGCTGGGGTATGGTCGAGTTGGGGCACCGGATGTATTTCCGGTTTTCCGCTGCGCCTAGGGGTTGGGGCTGGGTTAGTTTTTCCTGTTCCCTTCCCCGGCTTGATGTTTTGTGCCGTTCGCCAAAATTGAGCCGCCGAGAGGCTCTGGGAGGGACCTGGGGTCTTTCGGGGTGCCGGGGAAGGTAACAGGGTTTAACGGTTGTTTTATTTGCCCCCAGGGTTGTTTAGGGTAGTCCTCCAGGGGTTGGATTTTGATTTTGTTTTGTTTCCTTCCGGGTTCCACCTCCAGGGTTGATGGAACGGTCCTCTGGGGGGGAATTGGTTTGTGGGGCCGACTAGCCAGGTGTGGCCGGGTCTGGGGTTCCGGGGTTGTGGGGAGGGTGCCTCCTGGGGTTTGATGGTACGGTCCTCTGGGGGGCGCCGTTTGCTCCATGTGTACCTGGGGACCTTTGTAGGATTCCGGTTCTGGCTATTCCTCCTGGAACCGGCGGTAAAGGCCTTCTGGGGGTGTTGGGCTCTGCAAGTCGTTCTGGGAGGGTTGTTTGTTATTTTTCTTTTATGCATTTATGTTTGTATTGTGTTTTGTGGGGCTGTGTTGGGTTTTTGCATTTGGGAGTTTTTCTTTTCTTCCCGGGGTTGGATGGGACGGTCCCCTGGGGAGGTTTTGGGTGGGTTTTATGTTTTTTCTTGTATGTTGGATTGTATTAGGGACTGTTTTGGGGTTTTTGTTGATGCCAGCCGGCCTTCCAGCTGCGTTGCCCTGTCCTGCTGTCTGTGGTGGACCTTGGGAGCGTTATGCTGTCTGCTTCCTAACGAGGACCCCGGAGGGAGGTGCTATTCTCGGACCTGGTTTGTTCGGTCGCCGGGAAGCTTCCCGTTAAAGGGGGGGGTACTGTTGTATGTTGGGGGGGTGTGGCTGGACATTTTGGTGTTCTTTTCTTTTCTTTGCTCTCCAGGTGGTATGAAAACTGATTTGTCTGTGGAGAAGGTGCTGGCTGAAGAGTCCTTCACCCTCATCAACGTTATGTGCAGCACCTGTGGATGGTGCTCACATGCAACCTTAAAGACTTTCAGCTGAAGCAGATAATTAGATGGCGTTCTGCATTTAAGCCATGTGTGATTCAAGCAGAATTGCCGGGAACTCGACCTTGTGGTGTTCGTTTGTGAGACGCTGAGGACCGCGCCTGGGTTTGACATCGTGTCTGTGAAGGAAGAAGGGTGAGGGACACATGCTGTCAGCACACATCAGAGGTGAATAACTGTTTGACTAATTGTTGATAGTAACTTGGTATTTTGTTACGCAGTATATTTGAATTGTGATGAGAATTGTGCAGCTCGCTTCTCACTGCCGTGGCATGCGGACAACTGATCCTCCACCTGTTGTGAGAAGTTGCTCATTTACATAAAGCTTAAATACAGACCTGAATGTGTTGCTGATAGTGTGTGCCTTTTGAAGGATATTGCTTGTAACTGCTGACTTACCTCACCTCTTCTATCCTTCGCAGAGAGTCGGTTTGTCGTGTCCACCTGGGGGGTGTTTGGCGGTAAAAGTGAGTCCAGAAGCGCCGGGCCTCGATCCTTTTGGGCGCTGGAGAGCGTGCCAGCCTTCACTCCACCAGACTGACGCTGTTTTAGTTTGTACACGTTGTTATGCACCAAAGGGTGGAAGAAATAAATTGTTTTGTTATTGGAACTGTTGTATGGCTGGGGGTGCCTGGCTGCCTTTTGTTTCTGTCTTTTGTTCTGTCTTTTGTTTTTCCTTCCAGGTGGCTTGCATTTAGGACTGAGTGGCTGTGTGGCTGAGTTATCAGGACCTCACCCTGATCACCTGAAGCTTGTTATGTGCAGCTCGTCAGGACTCACAGCTGTGGTGCATCTACATGGATTGGAGCATGGTTGCATTTAAGTCTGGAGTACACAGTGTGTATTTGCCAGAGACTCGTCC
Source organism: Thalassophryne amazonica (assembly GCF_902500255.1). Taxonomy (NCBI): domain Eukaryota; kingdom Metazoa; phylum Chordata; class Actinopteri; order Batrachoidiformes; family Batrachoididae; genus Thalassophryne; species Thalassophryne amazonica. The sequence continues at coordinate 18,273,406 of NC_047121.1, read as the reverse complement.
TTGTGACCAGACGGGTGAGATCGTTGTCTCGAGAGCCATCTCATCATCATGGATGCAGAGACCGTACCAGGTTTGGAAGCCATGGTCTGTGAAAGAGGAGGGGGTGAGGTCTCACGCTCGTCAGAACACTTCCTGAGGTACGTTAGGTTTTGTGACTAACATTAGTACAGTCAGTAAATGTGGTGTCCCTCACACCTTATTATATTGAGCTGTTATGTTAGTCGTTTAATCAGCTTCCACTGCAGTGAAGCATGTGAACTGGGTGTTCCATGCCTGCAGGGTGGGAAGCTGATTAGTGATTAAGCCAGGAAGTGTTTGCTGTTTATGTACACCTTTGAGTGGTCTCTCTGTGTGTGGAGTGTGTACTCACATGATGGTTTCTTCTTTCACAGACTTGGTTTGTCGCGGCCACCTGTGGGGTGTCGGCGGGGTCCTTGGGTCCGAATTGTTTCTGGCTCCGGACCGTTTGTGCTGCCTGGAGCGCACCGTATTACCACCTTACCAGACCGCGCACTCATTTGTTTGTAATTATCACACCACTGTTATGTTATTAAATTCAGTTATCCTTTGTACCGTGCTCTGCTTATTTTATACTGGGTCCTTCAAACGATGGTCGGTTCTCCGTCCTGCGTCCGACACATAACAGGAACCGCTTTCTGGTTATTTTAGCGCTGGGTTCCGTCAGATGCAGGTCCGCTCCTCAACCCGCGTCGACACATAACAGCTTAGGGTCATTGTCCTGCTGAAAGATGAACCGTTGCCCCAGTCAAAAGCGCTCTGGAGCAGGTTTTCCTCCAGGATGTCTCTGTACATTGCTGCATTCATCTTTCCCTCAATCCTGACTAGTCTCCCAGTTCCTGCTGCTGAAAAACATCCCCACAGCATGATGCTGCCACCACCATGCTTCACTGTAGGGATGGTGCCTGGTTTCCTCCAAACATGACACCTGGCAAAGAGTTCAATCTTTGTCTCATTAGGCCAGAGAATTTTCTTTTTCATGGTCTGAGAGTCCTTCAGGTGCCTTTAGGCAAACTCTAGGTGGGCTGCCACGTGCCTTTAACTAAGGAGTGGCTTCTGTCTGGCCACTCTACCATACAGGTCTGATTGGTGGATTGCTGTAGCGATGGTTGTCCTTCTGGCTGGTTCTTCTTTCTCCACAGAGTAATGCTGGAGGTCTGACAGAGTGACCATCAGGTTCTTGGCCACCTCCCTGACAAAGGTCCTTCTCCCCCAATCGGTCAGTTTAGACCGGTGGCCAGCTCTAGGGAGAGTCCTGCTGGATCCGATCGTCTTCCATTTATGGATGATGGAGGTCACTGTGCTCATTGGGACCTTCAAAGCAGCATAAATGTTTCTGTACCCTTCCCCATATTTGTGCCTCGAGACAGTCCTGTCTCAGAGGTCTACAGACAATTCCTTTGACTTCATGCTTGGTTTGTGCTCTGACATGCACTGTCAACTGTGGGACCTTATATGTAGACAGGTATGTGTTATGGTCTGGATGCAGGTTGAGGAGCGGTCCAGCGTCTGACTGAACCCAGCACTAAATAACCAGAAGCAGTTCCAAAAGAAACAAATGTATTTTTCTCCCCACTGTGCTATACACAAAATACAAATAAATGAGTCTGGTGGAGTGAAGAGGCGGCGCGCTCTCCCAGCGCCTCAACGGATCAGGGCCCGAACGTTCTGGACTCAGGAGTTCCGCCAACACCCCCCCAGGTGGCTTTTCCCAAAACTGTACTCTGTGAAGGAGCAACAGAGGTGAGGTTATTCAGTACTTATATCAAGAAACACTATTTAGAGGCACACTTATCAGCAACACGTTCAGGACTGATTCAAAAGAACAGCTGCTCACAGCTTGTGGAGGATTATCAATCCGCACGCCACAGCCGCGAGGAGCAAACGAGCAATTCTCTTCAATACTTAAATTTAGCTGCGCAACAACGCCACATTATATTCACAGATAAGCTTTTAAGGATAATCACCTCTGACGTGTGCTGACAGCGCTTGCCTCTCACCCTCGTCCTCCTTCACATGCCCAATCTCAGCTTCTGGAGCGGCCCTCAGCATCCTCAAACGATTGTCACATGGTCGTATTCTCCGGCCCCTAAGCCCAGATCACTGCTGGCTTAAATGCAGTTCTTCATTTCTTCATTGGTACCAGCTGAGAGTCCTTAGAACTGCACGCGAATGTCACAGGTGTCATAAATCGTCACGATTAGAGAATTGCACGTGAGTGCAACAGGTGCAGCAGATCACCGTGAGAGACTCTTCTGCAGCACATTCTCCCCAGAGATCAGCCTCAAACCACCTGGGAAGGAAAACAAACACAAAAACCGCAAAACAGTGTCCAGCCAAGCCCCCCAACACACAATCAATCAATCAATCAATCAATTTTTTTATATAGCGCCAAATCACAACAAACAGTTGCCCCAAGGCGCTTTATATTGTAAGGCAAGGCCATACAATAATTATGTAAAACCCCAACGGTCAAAACGACCCCCTGTGAGCAAGCACTTGGCTACAGTGGGAAGGAAAAACTCCCTTTTAACAGGAAGAAACCTCCAGCAGAACCAGGCTCAGGGAGGGGCAGTCTTCTGCTGGGACTGGTTGGGGCTGAGGGAGAGAACCAGGAAAAAGACATGCTGTGGAGGGGAGCAGAGATCGATCACTAATGATTAAATGCAGAGTGGTGCATACAGAGCAAAAAGAGAAAGAAACAGTGCATCATGGGAACCCCCCAGCAGTCTACGTCTATAGCAGCATAACTAAGGGATGGTTCAGGGTCACCTGATCCAGCCCTAACTATAAGCTTTAGCAAAAAGGAAAGTTTTAAGCCTAATCTTAAAAGTAGAGAGGGTGTCTGTCTCCCTGATCTGAATTGGGAGCTGGTTCCACAGGAGAGGAGCCTGAAAGCTGAAGGCTCTGCCTCCCATTCTACTCTTACAAACCCTAGGAACTACAAGTAAGCCTGCAGTCTGAGAGCGAAGCGCTCTATTGGGGTGATATGGTACTACGAGGTCCCTAAGATAATATGGGACCTGATTATTCAAAACCTTATAAGTAAGAAGAAGAATTTTAAATTCTATTCTAGAATTAACAGGAAGCCAATGAAGAGAGGCCAATATGGGTGAGATATGCTCTCTCCTTCTAGTCCCCGTCAGTACTCTAGCTGCAGCATTTTGAATTAACTGAAGGCTTTTTAGGGAACTTTTAGGACAACCTGATAATAATGAATTACAATAGTCCAACCTAGAGGAAATAAATGCATGAATTAGTTTTTCAGCATCACTCTGAGACAAGACCTTTCTGATTTTAGAGATATTGCGTAAATGCAAAAAAGCAGTCCTACATATTTGTTTAATATGCGCTTTGAATGACATATCCTGATCAAAAATGACTCCAAGATTTCTCACAGTATTACTAGAGGTCAGGGTAATGCCATCCAGAGTAAGGATCTGGTTAGACACCATGTTTCTAAGATTTGTGGGGCCAAGTACAATAACTTCAGTTTTATCTGAGTTTAAAAGCAGGAAATTAGAGGTCATCCATGTCTTTATGTCTGTAAGACAATCCTGCAGTTCAGCTAATTGGTGTGTGTCCTCTGGCTTCATGGATAGATAAAGCTGGGTATCATCTGCGTAACAATGAAAATTTAAGCAATACCGTCTAATAATACTACCTAAGGGAAGCATGTATAAAGTGAATAAAATTGGTCCTAGCACAGAACCTTGTGGAACTCCATAATTAACTTTAGTCTGTGAAGAAGATTCCCCACACAACAGTATGTGCCTTTCCAAATCATGTCCAATAAATGAATCTACCCCAGGTGGACTTCAATTAAGCTGTAGGAACATCTCAAGGATGATCAGTGGAAACAAGATGCACCTCACCTTAATTTTGAGCTTCATGACAAAGGCTGTGAATACTTTATATACTTGTGATTTCTTGTTGTTATATTTTTATATTATTTGGAAAAATGTCTCAAGAAAAACTTTTTCACATTGTCATTATGGGGTATTGTGTGTTGAATTTTGAAGGGAAAAAATGAATCATCCATTTTTGAATAAGTCTATATAAGATAACAAAATGTGGAAAAGGTGAAGCGCTGTGAATACTTTCCGGACGTACTGCATGTCAGGTGTTCAGTTCTTTTTTTAAGTATCGTCATTCGTTACTTATCTTATAGTTACAAAGTGTTGTTTACTTGTTTTTATGGAGTGCTGATCAGCTGGTTGCACTTACTGTAACTTATGGTGAGGTCAAGAAAGTTGTATGACTTGGTATGGCGTTTAAGTGCTGTTTCCAGAGGATTACTGTTTAGTTCCACATAACCAGTGTGAAACGGAATCCTGATGAACTTATGTTATTATCACATGGCACAGATGCTGGGATGTGTCATAAGGACCAGGAGAACAGACCCAACCCCAAGACCACAGATAGAACAATACTGAGGTCTGTTACAGGAGCAGGGATGATGCAGTATCAGGAAAAGACAGATTATCAGGGGCCTTAATACAGACAGAAGGCTGCAGTAAACGAGCAGACATTGTTCTTCATCACGGCCTGCCACAAACATCTTTTGAGCAAGTACCAGGTGTCCAAGGCTGTATTTTCTGATCCTTGGGTGAACGTTTGGAAAGGATGGCACCCAGGTCCACATCGGCGGTGTCAGCTTCAACAACAAACTGACTGTCAGGGACTAACTAGTGCACAATTTCGCCAATCACAGTCACATAAACCCATAACTTCTCCTGGGTTGTCTGGGTGTCTTGGTGGCTTTCCTCACTCTTCTCCTTCTTGCAAAGTCACTCAGTTTTTGAGAACTGTCAACTCCATGCAGATTTACCATAAAGTGCCATACTGTTAGTATTTCTTTGTAATTAATGTAAATAAAGTCCAAGACATATTCAGTGGCAGCTTTACCATCAGAGAGCCTCGTCCAAAACTACCACAAAAGACTCCAAGCTGTCGTTGATGTTAAAGGGACGATGCACAGTATTAAGAACAGGGAAATGTAAACTTTGGATCAGGGTCATTTGGGTATTTCTCTTGTCATTTTGATTTAAAAAGAGGAAACACAGTTGTTTGACAATAAATGGCTTCACCCAACCACTAACCATCAGTGAAAAAAAAAGTTTTTGTGTTGTCATTCATATTCTTTTAAAAATGGCCAAAAAAGCAAAAATTCTGCCAGGGTATGTAAACTTTTGAGAACAACTGTATGTATGCTTCACATATTTTTTGCAGACTGTTTATATGGTTTAATGTTCTTTCAAGAGTTTCACATTATACAGTTAAAACTACTGAAACACTGATTAATTACTGTTACCACTGACACTGTCCATTTCTTCACCACCTGCTCATTCACATCAGTTATTTTTCCAGCTCAAAGGACGACTCATATGGATAAAAATAAGGTTATAGTTCATTGTCTACCGCCCTGAGGTTAGAAACTAGTGTTGTTTGTTTTTCTAGAATGCTTCTCTTAAGATTATTGAGCTGTTTACTGGAGGGGGAGGTTTCTGTCCTCTGTGAGTTTGACGCCTTTATTACCGTTTGACAGGTGGCCCGTCCCAGTCAAACTCCACACCTGTCACTGTCCCTGGAGCGGGACACACCCAGCGGGGCCAAGTGCGTCACACCAGATGCAAGAGCTGCTCATATCACCTCCCTACCGCACCAGTTGTAGTGACGCCCCCACCACCAAAAAAAATAAAAATAAAAATTATTTTTGCGGTGATCGGGTTTGCGATCAAGATTTCCTGCAGTAATTGATCTGTACGAGGGCTGTCCGTAAAGTATAGGTCCTTTTTATTTTTTTCAAAAACTATATGGATTTCATTCATATGTTTTTACGTCAGACATGCTTGAACCCTCGTGCGCATGCGTGAGTTTTTCCACGCCTGTCGGTGACGTCATTCGCCTGTGAGCACTCCTTGTGGGAGGAGTCGTCCAGCCCCTCGTCGGAATTCCTTTGTCTGAGAAGTTGCTGAGAGACTGGCGCTTTGTTTGATCAAAATTTTTTCTAAACCTGTGAGACACATCGAAGTGGACATGGTTCGAAAAATTAAGCTGGTTTTCAGTGAAAATTTTAACAGCTGGTGAGAGATTTTGAGGTGATTCTGTCGCTTTAAGGACTTTTCACAGTGCGAGACGTCGCGCAGCGCTCTCAGGCAGCGTCATCAGCCTGTTTCAAGCTTAAAACCTCCACATTTCAGGCTCTGTTGATCCAGGACGTCGTGAGAGAACAGAGAAGTTTCAGAAGAAGTCGGTTTCAGCATTTTATCCGGATATTCCACTGTTAAAGGAGATTTTTTTAATGAAAGATGTGCGGACGGGTCCGCGCGTCGGGACGCAGCCGCCGTGACGCTCCGTCACAGGAAAAACACCTCTGTTGGAAGCCTTGAGGACAAGTTGGCACATCTCCAGCTGATAAACAATTTCTCATATACTCACTCCACTGAAAGCCATCAAAAGCCAACTGGATTTTAACAAATGGTTATCAACACGGAGGTGTTTTTCCTGTGCCGCCGCGCCGCGTCGGCTGCGTCCCGACGCGCAGACCCGTCCGCACGTCTTTCATTAAAAAAATCTCCTTTAACAGTGGAATATCCGGATAAAATGCTGAAACCGACTTCTTCTGAAACGTCTCTGTTCTCTCACGACGTCCTGGATCAATAGAGCCTGAAATGTGGAGGTTTTAAGCTTGAAACAGGCTGATGACGCTGCCTGAGAGCGCAGCGCGACGTCTCGCACTGTGAAAAGTCCTTAAAGCGACAGAATCACCTCAAAATCTCTCACCAGCAGTTAAAATTTTCACTGAAAACCAGCTTAATTTTTCGAACCATGTCCACTTCGATGTGTCTCACAGGTTTAGAAAAAATTTTGATCAAACAAAGCGCCAGTCTCTCAGCAACTTCTCAGACAAAGGAATTCCGACGAGGGGCTGGACGACTCCTCCCACAAGGAGTGCTCACAGGCGAATGACGTCACCGACAGGCGTGGAAAAACTCACGCATGCGCACGAGGGTTCAAGCATGTCTGACGTAAAAACATATGAATGAAATCCATATAGTTTTTGAAAAAAATAAAAAGGACCTATACTTTACGGACAGCCCTCGTATACTGAAATCCATAAACTACTTTAAATGAAAAAAATATTTACTGTATATCATGAATGATATTCAAGTTTGCAAGACCCGTGCTCACGTTTTGTGAGACTCACGTTCACGTTTTGGGAGATATTTTTTCAGTATTCACATTTTGCAATTAATGGTTTGCGAATCATTCACATTTTGCGGCTGATTCAGGTTTTGGGGTTAACACACGCCCACACGAGTGACCAAGATAAACCAGCCACACACATTCCCCCATCACACGCCCACATACATGCACACGTGGGAAGACAGGTACAGGAAGAAACCACGTCTGCACACACACATGCTCACACTTACAAACACATTCATCCACACCGAGACAACAACTCATACACACACACACACACAAGACAGAGAGACACAATGAGGATCACTTCGACATGTGGGGACTCAGACATGACAGGAGACAAACAGACATAAAGAGAACACAGAGACACCTGACCCCCAACAGGAAACATTTATTCCCACTGTGGTCTATTTAAAAATCAAATGACAAAATAGAAACAATAATCAAGTAAACTAATTGTTAGAGTTTTGTTCTGGCTGGGTTTTTTGTGAGTTTCCCCAGTGTCCCTTCTCCTGTCTCCCTGCACCTGTCTTGTTTGCCCTCCTCTTCTGTGTGTGACTATGTGCGTGGATGTGAATATGCACGTGTGTGTGTGTGTGTGTGTGTGTGTGTGTGTGTGTGTGTGTGTGTGTGTGTGTGTGTGTGTGTGTGTGTGTGTGTGTGTGTGTGTGTGTGTGTGTGTGTGTGGATAGATAAAGCTGGGTATCATCTGCGTAACAATGAAAATTTAAGGAATGGCGTCTAATAATACTGCCTAAGGGAAACATGTATAAAGTGAATAAAATTGGTCCTAGCACAGAACCTTGTGGAACTCCATAATTAACGTTAGTCTGTGAAGAAGATTCCCCATTTACATGAACAAATTGTAATCTATTAGATAAATATGATTCAAACCACCGCAGCGCAATGCCTTTAATACCTATGGCATGCTCTAATCTCTGTAATAAAATTTTATGGTCAACAGTATCAAAAGCAGCACTGAGGTCTAACAGAACAAGCACAGAGATGAGTCCACTGTCTGAGGCCATAAGAAGATCATTTGTAACCTTCACTAATGCTGTTTCTGTACTATGATGAATTCTAAAACCTGACTGAAGCTAAGATAGCTAAGATAGCTGGGTCAAGTGATGGCTTTTTAAGTAATGGTTTAATTACTGCCACCTTAAAAGCCTGTGGTACATAGCCAACTAATAAAGATAGATTGATCATATTTAAGATCGAAGCATTAATTAATGGTAGGGCTTCCTTGAGCAGGCTGGTAGGAATGGGGTCTAATAGACATGTTGATGGTTTGGATGAAGTAACTAATGAAAATAACTCAGACAGAACAATCGGAGAGAAAGAGTCTAACCAAATACTGGCATCACTGAAAGCAGCCAAAGATAACGATACGTCTTTGGGATGGTTATGAGTAATTTTTTCTCTAATAGTTAAAATTTTATTAGCAAAGAAAGTCATGAAGTCATTACTAGTTAAAGTTAAAGGAATACTCGGCTCAATAGAGCTCTGTCTCTTTGTCAGCCTGGCTACAGTGCTGAAAAGAAACCTGGGGTTGTTCTTATTTTCTTCAATTAGTGATGAGTAGTAAGATGTCCTAGCTTTACGGAGGGCTTTTTTATAGAGCAACAGACTCTTTTTCCAGGCTAAGTGAAGATCTTCTAAATTAGTGAGACGCCATTTCCTCTCCAACTTACGGGTTATCTGCTTTAAGCTGCGAGTTTGTGAGTTATACCACGGAGTCAGGCACTTCTGATTTAAAGCTCTCTTTTTCAGAGGAGCTACAGCATCCAAAGTTGTCTTCAATGAGGATGTAAAACTACTGACGAGATACTCTATCTCACTTACAGAGTTTAGGTAGCTACTCTGCACTGTGTTGGTATATGGCATTAGAGAACATAAAGAAGGAATCATATCCTTAAACCTAGTTACAGTGCTTTCTGAAAGACTTCTAGTGTAATGAAACCTATTCCCCACTGCTGGGTAGTCCATCAGAGTAAATGTAAATGTTATTAAGAAATGATCAGACAGAAGGGAGTTTTCAGGGAATACTGTTAAGTCTTCAATTTCCATACCATAAGTCAGAACAAGATCTAAGATATGATTAAAGTGGTGGGTGGACTCATTTACATTTTGAGCAAAGCCAATTGAGTCTAATAATAGATTAAATGCAGTGTTGAGGCTGTCATTCTCAGCATCTGTGTGGATGTTAAAATCGCCCACTATAATTATCTTATCTGAGCTAAGCACTAAGTCAGACAAAAGGTCTGAAAATTCACAGAGAAAGTCACAGTAACGACCAGGTGGACGATAGATAATAACAAATAAAACTGTTTTTTGGGACTTCCAATTTGGATGGACAAGACTAAGAGTCAAGCTTTCAAATGAATTAAAGCTCTGTCTGGGTTTTGATTAATTAATAAGCTGGAATGGAAGATTGCTGCTAATCCTCCGCCTCGGCCCGTGCTACGAGCATTCTGGCAGTTAGTGTGACTCGGGGGTGTTGACTCATTTAAACTAACATATTCATCCTGCTGTAACCAGGTTTCTGTAAGGCAGAATAAATCAATATGTTGATCAATTATTATATCATTTACTAACAGAGACTTAGAAGAGAGAGACCTAATGTTTAATAGACCACATTTAACTGTTTTAGTCTGTGGTGCAGTTGAAGGTGCTATATTATTTTTTCTTTTTGAATTTTTATGCTTAAATAGATTTTTACTGGTTATTGGTGGTCTGGGAGCAGGCACCGTCTCTATGGGGATGGGGTAATGAGGGGATGGCAGGGGGAGAGAAGCTGCAGAGAAGTGTGTAAGACTACAACTCTGCTTCCTGGTCCCAACCCTGGATAGTCACGGTTTGGAGGATTTACGAAAATTGTCCAGATTTCTAGAAATGAGAGCTGCTCCATCCAAAGTGGGATGGATGCCGTCTCTCCTAACAAGACCAGGTTTTCCCCAGAAGCTTTGCCAATTATCTATGAAGCCCACCTCATTTTTTGGACACCACTCAGACAGCCAGCAATTCAAGGAGAACATGCGGCTAAACATGTCACTCCCGGTCCGATTGGGGAGGGGCCCAGAGAAAACTACAGAGTACCACATTGTTTTTGCAAAGTTACACACCGATTCAATATTAATTTTAGTGACCTCCGATTGGCGTAACCGTAAGCCATGAAGATTACACTGTGAAATAAATCGTTATCTAGTTATCTAGATCAATCTAACTACACAGATTAAACAGCTAACAGATACAGCAAAACACCGCTGTGCTCCGGAACAGGAAGTGATACAATACCGCAGTGAGAGCCAACCACCATATCTACCGACATTGTTTTTGCAAAGTTACACACCGATTCAATGTTAATTTTAGTGACCTCCGATTGGCGTAACCGGGTGTCATTACTGCCGACGTGAATTACAATCTTACCAAATTTACGCTTAGCCTTAGCCAGCAGTTTCAAATTTCCTTCAATGTCGCCTGCTCTGGCCCCCGGAAGACAATTGACTATGGTTGCTGGTGTCACTAACTTCACATTTCTCAAAACAGAGTCGCCAATAACCAGAGTTTGATCCTCGGCGGGTGTGTCGCCGAGTGGGGAAAAATGGTTAGAAATGTGAACGGGTTGGCGGTGTACACGGGGCTTCTGTTTAGGGCTACGCTTCCTCCTCACAGTCACCCAGTCAGCCTGCTTTCCCGGCTGCTCGGGATCTGCTGGAAGGGAACTAACGGCGGCTAAGCTACCTTAGTCCGCACCGACTACAGGGGCCTGGCTAGCTGTAGAATTTTCCACGGTGCGGAGCCGAGTCTCCAATTCGCTCAGCCTGGCCTCCAAAGCTACGAATAAGCTACACTTATTACAAGTACCATTACTGCTAAAGGAGGCCGAGGAATAACTAAACATTTCACACCCAGAGCAGAAAAGTGCAGGAGAGACAGGAGAAGCTGCCATGCTAAATCGGCTAAGAGCTAGTAGCTGCGCTAAGCTAGCGGATTCCTAAAAACACACAAAGTGAATAATGTGTAAATAATTTAGAGGTGATTCAGCAGAGGGAGTGCTTTAGTTAAGGCACGTGAAGATTACACTGTGAAACAAATCGTTATCTAGTTAACTAGATTAATCTAACTGCGCAGATTAAACAGCTAACAGATACAGCAAAACACCGCTGTGCTCTGGAACAGGAAGTGATACAATACTGCAGTGAGAGCCAACCACCAGTAGAGGCAAGCAAGAGTAATGAGATTATTGTTCAGTTTTCACAACCACGCAGTAAGACGAGACATATGTGATGATTTCTCGACCCTTCTCCTCTCCTTTCCCTGTCGCGTACGGTTGCCATGGTTTATGGTCAACCGTGTGCGGCACCTGTTTGTTACCCACAGGTCTCGAGGGGCCCTGCGTCTCATGATCCATCTTGGTTCTTGTTTCTTGTATATCTCATGTTAAACTGTGAGGTGTTGCACCGACCTGTTGTTCAGCGTTCTATTTTTAGACGTTTAACATTCACTTGTTGCTTCTGGACTGGCCGCGTCGGGTGTCGGGGAAAGCCTTGTGGCATTCTGACAGCTGTCATGCAAGGACCCCACCCCTCATTCATGTAGTGTTTGTATTCCTGGTGATTTTGTTTCTTATATTCTTTTCAGCATTTTTTATGTTTGTTGTTCACTTATGTTCGTTCATCATCAGCTTTTGTTCTGTTCTTCTCAAGTTGTCTGTTTATTTTCTCTTCATTGTGCACTGACTTGATATCCTCCCATGTGCCCCCTCTGTTCCGGTCATTATGTCCACACCTGTCCCTCGTTAGTTCTGTTTGGTATTTAAGTCACTCCAAGTCACTCCCTCACTGCAGGTTCTTTAGTTCATTTCTGGTCTATGATGTTCCAGCCTACTCTTTATCGTATCTCCTGTCATACACCTCCTATCCCCTTGGTTTGTGAGTACCATTGTCTCATTTGGACACCTGTCTTTCTGTTTGGATTTTCACCTATTTTCTATTCATCCCGTTGATTGAAAGATTTTTGGATTTTCACCTTTTGTCTGTTCATTTTGTTGTTTGAAGGATTTTGGATTTTCAACTTGTTGATTTGTCACTTTATCAACTGAAGGATTTTGGACTTGTTAATTAGTTGTGCTTTTCTGTCTCCTTCACTAAAGATACTGTCTGCATTTTTCGGGATTTGGATTATTGGAGTCTTTGTTGTACCACGGCAACGTTTTGGAATCATTAAATACCTTTATTTTTGCCTTTACCTGCTGCTTTTTGGTTTCCTGCATCTTGGGGTCCAATCCTGTCTCACTTAGAGGTATCATTCATAACACTACACTATTAATACTACTACTAATAATAATAATAGTAATAATAATAATAATAATAGTGTGTATATGATAAGAACCTAAACAATTTATACATACATTAAGACAGTAAATTAACATAAAAAATTCCTTAATTAACAGGAAATAAAAGGATTGAGCTCTTCCTCTAAAAACTGTTGAGGTCTAAGGTTCTAAAAACATTCTGGACTCACAGCATTCCAACACATTATAGAAACTTTGCATAATTTGTTACCACTCTTGAAAAATGTCATCTACCTATTTTATAAACACTGCCCAATCTGGAGCCCATGGATCCCCACAGGCAACACGCTAGTTTTACTAAACAGTTAACCACTGGTTCTAGCCCAAACGATGCACTGTAATGACTAGGGTTGGGTATCGAGAACTGGTTCTTTTTGGGTATCGTTAAGAAATGATTCGATCCACCGACATCAATAGCCTTTTTGCTTAACGATTCCCTTATCAGTCCTTCAGAGCAGCTGTTGTTTTGGGGCGTGTTTGTCAGGAAAATGATGTCTCTACGTTGATTACAGAACCCCTGCAGGGTCTGCAGGGTCTGTAATCAACCGTTTCTGCAGCGCAGCTCTTCTTTGAAGCTTGAAGCAATGAAGAATTGATCAAAATGGTGTATCTCCAAGGTAACAATGAATTCTATTACATCACACCAATGGCCCCTATGCACCTCCAGACTGTACGCTAGAGGTCACCTAGATAGGGCCAAATGTTTGTACAGTATGGCATATGAAATATATATACGAGGTCTGTCAATAAAGTATAGGTCCTTTTTATTTTTTTCAAAAACTATATGGATTTCATTCATATGTTTTTACGTCAGACATGCTTGAACCCTCGTGCGCATGCGTGAGTTTTTCCACGCCTGTCGGTGACATCATTCACCTGTGAGCACTCCTTGTGGGAGGAGTCATCCAGCCCCTCGTCGGAATTCCTTTGTCTGAGAAGTTGCTGAGAGACTGGCGCTTTGTTTGATCAAAATTTTTTCTGTCGCTTTTTTCTGTCGCTTTAAGGACTTCCCATGGTGCGAGACGTCGCGCAGCGTTCTCAGGCGCCGTTGTCAGCCTGTTTCAAGTTGAAAACCTCCACATTTCAGGCTCTATTGATCCAGGTCGTCGTGAGAGAACAGAGAAGTTTCAGAAGAAATCGGTTTCAGCATTTTATCCGGATATTCCACTGTTAAAGGAGATTTTTTTAATGAAAGACGTGCGGGTGGATTACAGCGTCGGCTCGCAGCCGCTGCGATGCTCCGCCACAGGAAAAACACCTCTGTTGGAAGCCTTAAGGACAAGTTGGAACATGTCCAGCTGTTAAACAATTTCTCATATACTCACTCCACTGAAAGCCATCAAAAGCCGCCTGGATTTTACAAATGGTTATCAACACGGAGGTGTTTTTCCTGTGCCGCCGCACCGCGCCGGCTGCGTCCCGACGCGCGGACCCATCCGCACGTCTTTCATTAAAAAAATCTCCTTTAACAGTGGGATATCCGGATAAAATGCTGAAACCGACTTCTTCTGAAACTTCTCTGTTCTCTCTCTCTGTTCTCTCTCTCTCTCACCAGCAGTTAAAATTTTCACTGAAAACCAGCTTAATTTTTCGAACCATGTCCACTTCGATGTGTCTCACAGGTTTAGAAAAAATTTTGATCAAACAAAGCGCCAGTCTCTCAGCAACTTCTCAGACAAAGGAATTCCGACGAGGGGCTGGACGACTCCTCCCACAAGGAGTGCTCACAGGCGAATGACGTCACCGACAGGCGTGGAAAAACTCACGCATGCACACGAGGGTTCAACCATGTCTGACGTAAAAACATATGAATGAAATCCATATAGTTTTTGAAAAAATAAAAAGGACCTATACTTTATTGACAGCCCTTGTATAAAGACAATGTGGAGAAAGTGGTTAAAATGAAAGTTTTCACAGCGTAACTTTGCGTTAATGAGATGAAAATGTGGAATACGAGGTCTGTGATAAAACTAACGTACCTTTTTATTTTTTTCAAAAACTATATGGATTTGAATCACGTGCGATTACATCAGACAACCTTGAACCCTCGTGCGCATGCGTGAGTTTTTTCACGCCTGTCGGTTACGTCATTCGCCTGTGGGCTGGCTTTGAGTGAGGAGTGGTCCACCCCTCCCGTCGGAATCTCTTTGTCTGAGAACTTCCTGAGAGACTGACGCTTTGCTTGATCAAAATTTTTTCAAAAACTGTGAGGCACATCGAAGTGGACACCATTCGAGAAATTCAGCTGGTTTGCTGTGAAAATTTTAACGGCTGATGAGAGATTATGGACTGTTGCTGTCGCTTTAAGGACTGCCCACGGAGCGGGACATCGCGACGCGCCCTGAGCCGCCGCTGTCTGCCTGTTTCGAGCTGAAAGCTTCCAAATTTAAGCCTCTGTTGACCCAGGACGTCGTGACAGAACAGAGAACTTTCAGAAGAGGTCGGGATCAACAGTTTATCCGGACATTCCACTGTTAAAGGAGATTTTGTAATGACAGAAAGTGCAGACAGATCCGCGCGTCGGCACCCAGCCGGTGCCGCGCACGGCCACAGGAAAAACACCTCCGTTGGAAGCCTTAAGGACAAGTTGGAACATGTCCAACTGTTAAACAATTTCTCAGATACTCACTCAACTGAAAGCCATCAAAAGCCGCCTGGTTTTTACAAATGGTTATCAACACGGAGGTGTTTTTCCTGTGCCGCCACACCACGCCGGCTGCGTCCCGACGGACCCGTCCTCACGTCATTTCATTTCATATTTTGCGACGTCCCGCTCCGTGGGCAGTCCTTAAAGCGACAGCAACAGTCCATAATCTCTCATCAGCCGTTAAAATTTTCACAGCAAACCAGCTGAATTTCTCGAATGGTGTCCACTTCGATGTGCCTCACAGTTTTTGAAAAAATTTTGATCAAGCAAAGCGTCAGTCTCTCAGGAAGTTCTCAGACAAAGAGATTCCGACGGGAGGGGTGGACCACTCCTCACTCAAAGCCAGCCCACAGGCGAATGACGTAACCGACAGGCGTGAAAAAACTCTCGCATGCCCACGAGGATTCAAGCTTGTCTGATGTAATCGCACGTGATTCAAATCCATATAGTTTTTGAAAAAAATAAAAAGGTCCAATACTTTTCTAACAGACCTCATATATAGTGCATGTGAATATCAAAGCACTTAATGGCTATGCCTCACATTTCCACTGATGTCAGTGTGCTATTATTTTTAACCATATGAGTGTCCAGGCATTCAGCAGTACACTGGGATTAAGCTATTTTCCTGGTCTGGTGAGGATTTAAACCAAGAACATTCTGTTCTTAAACCCACTGCTTTAACCACAAAACTATCCGTGATTCTAGTTATGTAAAGTTTTTTCATGCAGTTACTACATGCACATCTTGTACATAGGCCTATGTGTTTCCACTACATACAGTCATTGGAAGATGTGACTAATAGCTTGTACTGTGCCTTTAGTTATCCACATTTCTAATTCACTGGTATTAAATTAGACTGAAGTGCACAGACAGGGCAGCTACATGGCACAATATCACTCTTGTTCTTCCAGAATAAAGAACATCACTCAGATTTCAGCCAAGATTCTTCTTCAGCAATACCATCATTATTCATGATGCAGAAGTGTGTGTGTGTGTGTGTGTGTGTGTGTGTGTGTGTGTGTGTGTGTGTGTGTGTGTGTGTGTGTGTGTGTGTGTGTGTGTGTGTGTGTGTGTGTGTGTGTGTGTGTGTGTGTGTGTGTGTGTGTGTGTGTGCCTGCAAATATTGAAGACCAGCGCCATGCAAAAGGTTTAGGCACCTTATAATATTCCTATTCCAAAAAAATATCAAACATGATATGTTTTATATTTCATGAAAGAAATAAACATACATATATATATATATATAGCTTCCAATGAGAGTCTGGATTCTGGTTGAAGGTATTTTGGACCATTGTTCTTTACAAAACATCTTAGGTTTGTTAGTTTCTGAGCATGGACAGCCCACTTAAAATCACACCAATATTCAGGTCTGGGGACTGAGATGGTCATTCCAGAACATTGTACTTGTTCCTCTGCATGAATGCCTTAGTAGATTTTGAACAGTGTTTAGGGTCGTTGTCTTGTTGAAAGATCCAACCCCGGTGCAACTTTAACTTTGTTACTGATTCATGAATATTGTTCTCAAGAATCTGCTGACTGGAATCCATGTGACCCTCAACTTTAACAAGTTTCCCAGTACCTGCACTGGCCACACAGCCCCACAGCATGATGAAACCACCTCCAAATTTTACTGTAGGTAGCAAGTGTTTTTCTTGAAATGCTGTGTTCTTTTTCTGCCATGCATGCTGCCCCTTGTTATGTCCAAATAACTCAATTTTAGTTTCATCAGTCCACAGCACCTTATTCCAAACTGAAGCTGGCTTGTCCAAATGTGCTTTAGCATACCTCAAGCAACTCTGTTTGTGGTGTGTACGTAGAAAAGGCTTCCTCTGCATTACAGCATCATAGAGCATCTCTTTGTGCAAAGTGTGCTGTATAGCTGAACGATGCACAGAGACACTATCTGCAGCAAGATCATGCTGTAGGTCTTTGGAGCAGGTCTGTGGGTTGACTATGACTGTTCTTCTTGCCATCCTTCACTTCAGCTTATCTGAGATTTTTCTTGGCATGCTACTTCGGGCCTTAACTAGTACTGTGCCTGTGGTCTTCCATTTCCTCACTATGTTCCTCACAGTGGAAACTGACAGCTGAAATCTCTGAGATAGCTATTTGTATCCTTCCCCTAAACCATGATGTTGAACAATCTTTGTTTTCAGGTCATTTGAGAGTTGTTTAGAGTCTCCCATGTTGCCACTCATTAGAAGAGATGCAAAGAGGAGAAACATTTGCAAATGACCACCTTAAATACCCTTTCTCATGACTGGATTCACGTGTGCAAGGCAGTCAAGGGTCATTGAGCTTACCAAACAATTTTGTGTTCCAATAATTTGTGCTAAATGTATTCAAATCAATAGAATGACAAGGGTGCCCAAATTTATGCACGTGCCTAATTTTGTTTAATGTTGTTAATGTTTGTTTATTGCACACTTTCTCTAAATACTAGAAACTTCATTTCACTTCTCAAATATCACTGTGTTATATGATATATTTAACTGAAAATTCTGATCCAGACAACTATATATATATATATATATATATATATATATATATATATATATATATATATATATATATATATATATATATATATATATATATATATATATATATATATATATATATACAGGCATACATAACTGGTACTCATGGTGCTTGTGCATGCTAAAAATAAATGATGTGCAGCAGAAAAAACAAAGGAAGAACTTCATAGGATGAAAGCAATGGTATATATATATATACCATTGTTACCATATATATATATATATATACACACACACACACACACACACGCACACACACACACTGTGGGTGTACATTTTCTTCTTTTTTTTTCTATTTAGCAATGTATTAGCACTGTTCAACAGCTCATGAAACACATATTACTTAAGTTATAATAAGTTTTAATGGCTGTCTGATGTTAGTCTATATGTCACATGTCTATATGATCTGTCACCTTTTTTGTTGTTCTTTTTGTTTTAATTAAAGGGGAAGTTTGATATTTTTCAATAAGGGCTCAATTTTAAGAAGTTCTAGAGTTAATCTTTTCACTCTGGAAAAATGTTATCAGCGCATTCTTGATTTAGAATGCAAATGCCATCCTAGGCTCACTAGCTATGTAATGAGAGGCTCATTTTGTAAGATGAAGTCCCTCATCGTCAGTCAGCTTGTACTTACTTGCTGGACAGTAGAGCTGCTGGATGACTATGACTATGAGGCTAAGGTAAGCAGCTTACTCTATAATCAGTAATCTTAGAAAGTTGAACATGCAAAATCTTCCACATCCTAAATGTCAAAAACTGTAAAATTCTCAAAAATCAAAATTTTTATACATTAATACTGGGAGGACAAACATATGCTTGCAAAAAAAACACACACACACACACACATTTCTGACATTTATAAATGTTTCTTTTTTCACTGTATTTTGGGTTTAAAGTAGAAAATTAAAAAAGAAAATTGAACAGTTAAAAAAATATACATCACAGATTTTGCAAATGTTACCCCATAATACCCAGTACAGTGTTTGCATTCTAAATCAACAGGACAGTGAAATTAAATTAAAAGCAAAATTCAGTCAATTTTTCCCAAGAGTGAAATCATGGACCCCAACTTCTAAAAATAGAGGACAGGTTGAAAAATGTTGAACTTCTTTCTGTGTTACCGAGTTTCGGTGGAGCTCACGTGTGTCCCAGCGGTCACACAGAGAGAGAGGCAGGGCCACAAACAAGGGTGATTCTTTAACTACGGGCACTATTGGCCTTGTAAATGTAATTTCCACCACACCATTGCCTTACAATATAAAGCACCTTGGGGCAACTGTTTGTTGTGATTTGGCGCTATATACATGTGCTCTGATGTCACTGTTTATCTCCATAGAAACTACCCAAACAATCTTTCATACAAACTGTTTAAAGGGACATTAGTGTTGTGGTGGAAATTACGGCAATAGTGTGGGACAACTACATTTTGTTTAAAAAAATCACAACAGTTGTATGACACTGAATACCCCAATTATGTTTTGATTATTTTACTTATATTTTATTCAGAGATATTTTAAAACATTAGAAAAAAAACGTTTCTTTACCATTCATTTTTATCATTGAAGATCAAAAGTCTTGGTGTGGGACATGTTGTGTGGGCCGCTGAAGAGGAGGTACTGCTGGCCCACTACCACCAGAGGGCACCCTGCCTGGAGTGCGGGCTCCAGGCACCAGAGGGCGTTGCCACCTCACAGGAGCAGCCGGGTGACAGCTGTCACCTACGACAGCTGTTACCAATCATCTGATCCGCAGCGGTATATCTGCAAGACGTCATCTCCACTTCTTTGCCGAGATATCGCTCTACCGAGGAGGTAACGTATCCAGCCAATCATATTGTCTTTTGACCATAAATACTTTTTTGCCTTCACGCAGAGAGTGAGTAAAACAGCAGGAGACTGTATTGGACCCCTTTTGGATAAGTACTCACATTCCTGCACTAACAGTGTTTTCCTGACGAGAGGTGGAGGTGGTTTTCCACCATACGTGTTGCTGGGTGCAGGCGCACCCACATCTGACTGTTTCTGTTCCTCGCCAGCAGTACCAGATCCGACAAGCGGAGGCAGTGGCCACCTGGGAGTTCGGGACTTGGCGGCTCCAGTATTCCCGGGGTTCGGTGGCGGAGGAAATCGTGTGGTTCCGGTTCTGCTTTGGACAGACGTCTCCTATCTTCGAGCCTGCCCACATGACACCTTTGTGATTCGACTTTATTGTCTATTATTGTAATCGGTTGTGTTTGTTGTGCTTATTTCACAACAGTAAAAGTGCTATTTGACTTCCTCCATTGTCCGTTCATTTGCGCCCCCTGTTGTGGGTCCGTGTTTCTACACTTTCCCAACAGGATATCTCGGCCAACGTCATGGATCCCGAGGGGCGTCAACCGGCTGTTGAACGGCCAATGGAAGAACAGGGCGCACAGGCGTCCGCAGGAGGAATGATCGGTGAGTTGCAGCGAATCCTCACCGCTTTCACGGCTCGGTTGGATCTAATGACCGAGCAGAACGTCCTCCTTAACCGCAGGGTGGAGGCTCTCGCTGCGCAGGTGGAAGCGCGCCCTCAGGGCGTTGCTGCGGCTCTCCCTCCTGTCGACCCTGTGCGTAACAGTGACGTTCCACAGGTCGTTCAACGACCCCTCCCACTTCCCCGGAAGCATACATAAGCCCTCCAGAGCCGTACGGAGGTTGTGTGGAGACGTGCGCGGACTTTCTTATGCAGTGTTCGCTCGTCTTCGCACAACGTCCCGTCATGTACGCGACTGATGCCAGCAAAATAGCTTATGTGATAAATCTGCTTCGCGGTGAGGCACGCGCTTGGGCTACAGCGCTCTGGGAGCAAAATTCACGGCTCCTTCAGACATATGATGGGTTTGTGAGGGAGTTCAGAACAGTGTTCGATCACCCAAATAGAGGAGAGACCGCTTCAGCCGTGCTGCTGTCAATGAGACAGGGGTGCCGGAGCGCAGCTGCTTATGCAGTCGACTTCCGCATCGCGGCTGCGAGGTCCGGCTGGAATAGCACTGCCCTCCGCGCCGCCTTCGTAAACGGACTGTCGTTGGTCCTAAAGGAGCACCTGGTGGCTAAGGACGAACCGCGGGATTTAGATGGGCTTATTGATCTCGTTATACGATTAGACAATCGGTTAGAAGAACGCCGTCGGGAACGAGACGAAGGGCGTGGCCGGGCACGCGCCGTCCCTCTCCCTTCCAGCTACGACCGAGCTCCGCCCTCCCCACGCTCCACGGCCCCTATGCTCCGTGTGGTTACAGCTCCCCCTGCTGATGAAGCTATGGACACGAGCAGGGCCACATTTAGACCCCCGGATAGACAGAGAAGGCTGGTCTGCGGAGCGTGCTTTGTTTGTGGCTCGATAGAGCATCAGGTGAGGGACTGCCCCGAGCGGTTAAACACCAACGCCCGCCCCTAGAAACTGGGCTAGGGGTGGGCCAAGACATTCACGTGGGACACACCCATATTGCCACACGACTCCCGGTTACAATCCTTTATGAGGATTTAACCCTTCAGGCCCCAGCACTGGTGGACACGGGCTCTGAAGGGAATTTGCTAGACAGCAAATGGGCCAGGGAGGCAGGGCTCCCTCTGGTGGCACTTACTTCACCTGTGCAAGTACGGGCACTAGATGGCTCCCTACTCCCTTTAATCACACATAAGACACCTCCAGTAACTCTGGTGGTGTCAGGGAACCACCGGGAGGAGATCGAGTTTTTTGTGACTCCTGCCACCTCCCCTGGATGTTAAAACACAATCCCCGGATCGATTGGCCATCGATCCGGGGTAGTGGTTCAGTGGAGCGAGACCTGCCATCGGGTATGTTTAGGTTCCTCGGTTCCTCCCGGTTCCCAGGCTAAGGAGGAGGTCAGAGTCCCGACCAATCTTGGGACAGTGCCGGTGGAGTACCATGACCTTGTGGACGTGTTCAGCAAGGATCTGGCGCTCACCCTTCCCCCGCACCACCCGTACGATTGTGCCATTGATTTGGTTCCAGGCGTTGAGTTTCCATCCAGCAGGCTGTACAACCTCTCATGACCTGAGCGCGAATCAATGGAGACCTACATCCGGGACTCTTTAGCTGCCGGGTTGATCCGGAATTCCACCTCCCCGATGGGTGCAGGTTTCTTTTTTGTGGGGAAAAAGGATGGCGGACTACGTCCATGCATTGATTACAGGGGGCTTAACGAAATCACGGTTCGTAACCGATACCCATTGCCCTTGTTGGATTCAGTGTTCACGCCCCTGCATGGAGCCCAAATGTTCACTAAGCTAGATCTTAGAAATGTGTATCACCTGGTTCGGATCCGGAAGGGAGACGAGTGGAAGACGGCATTTAACACCCCCTTAGGTCACTTTGAGTACCTGGTCATGCCGTTCGGTCTTACAAACGCCCCCGCGACGTTCCAAGCATTGGTTAATGATGTCTTGCGGGATTTCCTGCACCGATTCATCTTCGTATATCTGGACGATATACTCATCTTTTCTCCGGATCCTGAGACCCATGTCCGGCATGTACGTCAGGTCCTGCAGCGGTTGTTGGAGAACCGGCTGTTTGTGAAGGGCGAGAAGTGCGAGTTCCACCGCACTTCTTTGTCCTTCCTGGGGTTTATCATCTCCCCTAACTCCGTCGCTCCTGATCTGGCCAAGGTCGCGGCGGTGAGAGACTGGCCCCAACCCACCAGCCGTAGGAAGCTGCAACAGTTCCTCGGCTTTACTAATTTCTACAGGAGGTTCATTAAGGGCTACAGTCAGGTAGTTAGCCCCCTGACAGCCCTGACCTCACCAAAAGTCCCCTTCACCTGGTCGGATCGTTGCGATGCCGCGTTCAAGGAGTTGAAACGGCGCTTCTCGTCTGCACCCGTTCTGGTGCAGCCCGATCCTAGTCGCCAGTTAGTGGTTGAAGTGGACGCCTCGGACTCAGGGATAGGAGCTGTGCTTTCCCAGAGCGGGAAGACCGATAAGGTCCTTCACCCGTGTGCCTATTTTTCCCGCAGGTTGACCCCGGCCGAATGGAACTATGACGTCGGCAATCGAGAACTCCTTGCAGTGAAAGAGGCTCTTGAAGAGTGGAGACATCTGTTGGAGGGAACGTCCGTGCCATTCACGGTTTTCACTGACCACCGGAACCTGGAGTATATCAGGACCGCCAAGCGGCTGAACCCCAGGCAAGCCCGCTGGTCACTGTTCTTCGGCCGTTTTGACTTCCGGATCACCTACCGTCCCGGGACCAAAAACCAGAGATCGGATGCCTTGTCCCGGGTACATGAAGATGAAGTCAAAGCGGAGTTGTCGGATCCACCGGAACCCATCATCCCGGAGTCCACTATCGTGGCCACCCTCACCTGGGACGTAGAGAGAACCATCCGGGAGGCCCTGGCACGAAGCCCGGACCCCGGAACTGGGCCGAAGAACAGACTCTACGTCCCACCAGAGGCTAGGGCTGCAGTCCTGGACTTCTGTCACGGCTCCAAGCTCTCCTGTCATCCAGGGGTGCGAAGAACCGTGGCAGTTGTCCGGCAGCGCTTCTGGTGGGCGTCCCTAGAGGCCGACGTCCGGGATTATATCCAGGCCTGCACCACCTGCGCCAGGGGCAAGGCTGATCATCGCAGGGCTTCGGGACTGCTCCAGCCGCTGCCCGTGCCTCATCGCCCCTGGTCCCACATCGGCCTGGATTTTGTCACGGGCCTCCCGCCGTCCCAGGGCAACACCACCATCCTCACGATAGTGGACTGATTCTCCAACGCGGCCCACTTCGTGGCCCTCCCGAAGCTCCCGACTGCCCAGGAGACAGCGGACCTCCTGGTCCACCACGTCATCCGGCTGCATGGGATTCCAACAGACATCGTCTCCGATCGCGGTCCCCAGTTCTCCTCGCAGGTCTGGAGGAGCTTCTGCCGGGAACTGGGGGCCACAGTGAGTCTCTCATCCGGGTATCATCCCCAGACCAACAGGCAAGCAGAACGGGCCAATCAGGAGGTGGAACAGGCCCTGCGTTGCGTGACGGCCGCGCACCCGGCGGCCTGGAGTACCCATTTGGCCTGGATCGAGTATGCCCATAACAGCCAGGTGTCGTCAGCCACCGGCCTCTCCCCTTTTGAGGTGTGTCTGGGGTACCAGCCTCCTTTGTTTCCGGTGGTTGAGGGAGAGGTCGGTGTGCCCTCGGTCCAGGCCCACCTGCGGAAGTGCCGTCGGGTGTGGCGTGCCGCCCGTTCTTCTTTGCTGAGGGCCCGGATGAGGACGAAAGCCCATGCAGACCGTCGGCGGACCCCGGCCCCTACGTATCGGCCAGGGCAGGAAGTGTGGTTGTCAACAAAGGACATTCCCCTCCAAGTGGTCTCACCTAAACTGCAAGATCGGTACATTGGTCCATTTAAAATCCTCAAGGTCATCAGTCCAGCCGCGGTGAGGCTTCAGCTTCCGGCCTCACTGCGGATCCATCCCGTTTTCCATGTGTCCCGGATTAAGCCACATCACACCTCACCCCTCTGTACTCTGGGTCCGGCACCACCTCCTGCCCGGATCATCGATGGCGAGCCGGCTTGGACTGTGCGCCGGCTCTTGGATGTCCGTAGGATGGGCCGGGGCTTCCAGTATTTGGTGGACTGGGAGGGGTATGGCCCCGAAGAACGCTCCTGGGTGAAGAGGAGCTTCATCCTGGACCCGGCCCTCCTGGCCGATTTCTACCGCCGCCACCCGGACAAGCCTGGTCGGGCGCCAGGAGGCGCCCGTTGAGGGGGGGGTCCTGTTGTGTGGGCCGCTGAAGAGGAGGTACTGCTGGCCCACCACCACCAGAGGGCACCCTGCCTGGAGTGCGGGCTCCAGGCACCAGAGGGCGCTGCCACCTCACAGGAGCAGCCGGGGTGACAGCTGTCACCTACGACAGCTGTTACCAATCATCTGATCCACAGCGGTATATCTGCAAGACGTCATCTCCACTTCTTTGCCGAGATATCGCTCTACCGAGGCGGTAACGTATCCAGCCAATCATATTGTCTTTTGACCATAAATACTTTTTTGCCTTCACGCAGAGAGTGAGTAAAACAGCAGGAGACTGTATTGGACCCCTTTTGGATAAGTACTCACATTCCTGCACTAACAGTGTTTTCCTGACGAGAGGTGGAGGTGGTTTTCCACCATACGTGTTGCTGGGTGCAGGCGCACCCACATCTGACTGTTTCTGTTCCTCGCCAGCAGTACCAGATCCGACAAGCGGAGGCAGTGGCCACCTGGGAGTTCGGGACTTGGCGGCTCCAGTATTCCCGGGGTTCGGTGGTGGAGGAAATCGTGTGGTTCCGGTTCTGCTTTGGACAGACGTCTCCTATCTTCGAGCCTGCCCACATGACACCTTTGTGATTCGACTTTATTGTCTATTATTGTAATCGGTTGTGTTTGTTGTGCTTATTTCACAACAGTAAAAGTGCTATTTGACTTCCTCCATTGTCCGTTCATTTGCGCCCCCTGTTGTGGGTCCGTGTTCCTACACTTTCCCAACAGGACAAGCACAAAACGGCAATATTTGCATATAATGATACTGAAAAAAGGTGAAAAAGTCATCATAGACTACTAGAACAAATTTCTTAACACACTTTCATTGTAAAGATAACTATAAAAGTATGAAATTTCCCCTTTTTTCTGTTTTTCATACAATATGATCAAAGGACATAATAAGTGCCCGTAGTCTAAGAATCACCCACAAACACACTCGTCATCAGTTTAAAGTTTTGTTTTGTGTTTGTGATCACCTTTGAATTTTTCCAGCAGCCCCTGCGGTGTTTCAACTCAAAACTGGCTTATCAGTGTACCGAGACAATTCTAAAAGTTAGTGGTTACCAGTAACGTCCACTAAATTTTTTAGCAGTTTACCATTTTAGTGTTAGAAAAGTGAACTTTTCAGTTAGTGGTTTAATGGTTATCGAAGCTAATTTTTGGGTTAGCTGTGCCCACCACTGACCCCAATTTGAGATGGTTTCTGGTGTTGTTGTTGTCAATAACAACACCAGAAACCATCTCAATTTGGGATACATGTGGTGACCTTAGCTGGAGCACCTAGAGGGAACACACACAAACACGAGGAGAACATGCAAACACACAGAAAGGACCAGGTGGGAAGCGACTCCGTGACCTTCTTGTTTTGAGGCAACAGTATGACCCACAAAGCCACCGTGCTGCCGTCATCAAGCTTATCCCCAAAATAATTAACTCTTCTGTACAAACCTCAACCAAAGTGATCATGACCCTAGTCATTAGTATTCAATTATTTAAAAGATCAGAAGGCTTCTATAAAAGCTCAAGTGTAAAACAAAACCACCAAGTCCAGTTTCAGTCTCATTACATTTGCTTTAAAAGAGTTTATCCCCCACAGTGTTATTTTAAATGTGAAACGCAAAGTGTACGGTCATTTTTTAAAAATTATAATCAAAAAATAGTGCATGTAGTTTTGTGAAAAGGTCAGGTGGGGACCCATGTGTCGTATAGTTTTACAGCAGCAGCAGCAGTGGTTGTTTGTTGTGGATGTGCTGAGTCAGCCTGAGACACAGAGGCTTTCTGAGTGAAAGCCTGGCTTTACTCCACCGCAGCAGACTTATGCCTGCCTGCAGAGAAACAATAAACCCCAAGTGACACACCGCAGCACCGCTTTTACACTGCCACCACCACGCCCAGTGCGACAAATACACACACACACACACACACACACACACACACACACACACAGACAAACCAATAGATAGACAGAGATGTTGAATCAAGGGCAGTGTTGCATGTTGCTTTCTGTGTGTGACCACACCCCAAATGCTTCTCTGCCTCTGTTTTATACTTTGAAGATAAAGGGGTCATATTCTGCAAAAAACTTTTTTAACTTGTGATTGGAGTTTTATGTTAAACATCTAATTGTATGATTCTATGACTGTGCATGAAGCAGCTCTCCTATTACAGCAGACAACTGAAACAGTCCTTTAAATGGTGACGCAAGTACCAAAATTAGCACAAATACTCCTTAGATGTTACTCTTCAAAACACCAGTTGGCCACTTCAATTTTCAGTAGGCAGCCAGGTAGGAGTCAATTGAAGAATTACACAGGGGTCAAAATTAAAAGATACTCCAATATATAGAAAACTACACCACATTATTTGTCTGAACATAAAGATTCCAAAAAGGTATAGTTTGGACTATCTATGACTGAATGATACAAAGTTATGGGGTAAAAACAGCAAGAATGGTGACAAAGGTCAGTTTCAGTGTGTACAGGGGTCAAAAGTTAAAGTTGCTCCAATTTTGGTAAAAACTGGTGCAAATTATTGGTTTAACTAATAGGATTAGTAAATGGAATAGTTTAACTGTGTTTAGTGTTTGGTCTTCAAAGTAAAGCTCAAACAATGTCAATGTCCATTGGATTCTATGACATGTGATATATGTTAAAAGCATTAGTTTATCATCCTTGACATCAGGAAAAAGTGATGAGGGAGGGTGGCTTTTTGTTTGTTTGTTTGTTTTCTCTGATACAATAAGATAGAAGGATTTTCTACTAAACAAGATTTCAGCTACAGTTTGCCAGAAGACACAATGAATAGAATGTGTCAGCACAGATACAAGTCCCTGAGGGAAAACTCACCTTGCAGCCGTTGTACTTAGCGTCCAAGTTATCTCCATTGTCAAGAGCAAGTTCCGGGCCTGGCTCGGTAATTGTTGGCCGTCTTCGGTCAAAGCATACTTGCCACCTCGCGGACGTGGCGGTTCTTGCACCAGCTCTACCACCGTCAATGAAATTCACCAAAACATTAATATAAACTGATGCAGGCCAAATCTGACAAGCAGGCGGGGTAGATTGATGGGGCCTAATCTGATAACTTTGCATGACACATAGTGCAAACTATTCCTTTTTAAAACACTATAAACTCCACCTATAACTTGCTTTACTTTATACAAAAAATGATCAGCTTTAACTTTTGACCCCTGTACAAACTGAAACTGACCTTTGTCACTATTCTTGCTGTTTTTACCCCATAACTTCACAACATTCAGTCACAAATGGTCCAAACTATACCTTTTTGGAACACTTATGTTCAGACAAATAACGTGGAATACTCTTCAATATGACTGGAGTATCTTTTAATTTTGACCCCTGTGTAATTCTTTGATTGACCTCTACCTGGCCGCCTATTGAAAATTCAAGTGGCCAGTCCATTTTTTCAAAAGAGTAATGTTTAAGGAGGATATGTGCCACATTTGGTGCTTGCATCACCATTTGAAGGATTCCTCTGTAAGTATTCCGTTATCTGCTCCACTAATCCATTGAGCAGCAGAATTTAGACCTTCGCCCTTAAGAGCTGTGAGTAAATTCCTTGGGACCTACCTACTTGTTTATCAAAAAGCTACATGTTGGAAATGACACCTTAAAATCAGACTAAAATCATAATGCTTCAATGCGGAAAAAAAAAATTTCTAGGATACATCACATGTGCCTCCAACATTAATTTACTGCTTAGGCATTGTCACATAACACTGTGAAAGACCCAGTCCTCACTGTCACTGAGTAAATAATCAGATATATATGGCTACGACGGTATGCGTGCTCTGATTAGCTGATTTACGGTCTGATATTTTCCCATATCAGACCGTTACCATGACATATGGTCCGGATTGCATACTAGATTTGTGACTTTGTTCACAATTTCCACGGCGCGAAGTAAAACA